>NW_027530179.1:8569742-8649151 GCF_008692635.1 Crocuta crocuta
GCCCCCGCCCGCCCGGCTCTGACGTCAGGCGTCTTGGAGCGGGATATTTATGGCAAGGATACTCTGAATCCTTGGTGGAGGTTCCCTAGGTAGAGTTCTGATTGCAGTTCCTTGGGATTTGTAATTTTCACACTTTCAGACAGAGAGGAGGGGAGGGAGGCAGGGCGAGCGCGGCCGGCAGGGCGAGGCAGACAATGAGGGTAGCTGTTTCCAGCTTTGGCAAGGAGCCTTCCCAGGGCTCCATGTGTTTGGGAAACAAGTACGGGTCAAGGAGGCCAGTGAGGCGACCTGGGCATCGGAGGAGGCGGGNGGCCGCGGGGTCAGGTGCTGGGGGATGCCTGTGTTCCCCAAAGTGTCCTTCCGTGAGAGAAGGAGTCCCAGGAAGGTGCTAGGGCCAGGACGGAGATAAATCATGCAGACCAGAACAGCTAATTAGAAGCCCTGGTCCACACCCTAACAACTTTTCCATTTCTTCTTTGGGAGTGTGTACGTATAAAAAAAAGAAAGAAAAGTTTATTTTTATTAAATTACGTTCCACACTCCCTGCCTCTGTATAGCTTTTCCAACTCAGTGCCAGTCAATTCATCTTACTTTACTGCTTATATACAGAGTTTGAGCCGTTTACAATAGCTCTTATTCATACTTTTAAAAAATTGCTTTTAATTTTGTTTTTCTTAAATGTGATTGTGATCCATCTCCTTGACTCGACTGGAAATTGCCTAAGAACAACGGTCTCTTCCATGATTGGCACCGCCCTCAGGGTGAGTATTGGACCTCTGCCCCCCTCCCCAATCCCAGGAGTGTGCAAGCTGATGGTGCCCTCACTAGGCGATGACCCATGCAGAGTTTTCCAAGTGTTTGAGACCCAGAACCAGTGATCATCTGTCCCTCCACCTACCTAAAGGGGCTTAGGGAAATGGCTTGGCTTAAGGACTATCTTTCAAGAGTGAAGAAAAAGAGATCTAATGCTTTATCCTTTGTGATTCCTGAGCATCGGAGAATTAATGTAATTGCTCGTGCAGTTCGATAACATAAATGCGTAGGTATCCACCTCCCCTTTAACGGAAAGGAGCACAGATAACCGCAAAGCATCACTAAAAAAACACAACTTTAGTGAACTTTCCATTAGTCCAGATGGGGTAGAGGTGGGGGGGGGTTCTTAACCACAGTTACCGTGCAGCAGGGACTCAAGGAGTTGGAATGTGTTTACCCCTTTGGCAGGAGCTGGTTAGGGCTGATTGCCAGAAGGGGCCAAGTTTTGGGGCTGGGCCTCTTGGTAGTGGGACAGCCAAAATGTTTTGGTCCAAGCCACAGAGGGCCCACAGCCATGATGTTTGGTCACTGTCAGTTTGCCCTCCTGAACATAATAGCTCACTGCCACCTCCCTCCATCCCCTTCCTCCCATCAAGGCTCCACTGCAAGATGAACCCTGCACTGTAGTAGACATTAAAAACCAGCTTCCAAAAGCCAGTAACAGGCCCCTTCTCCCTTGCGCTTCTCAACTAAGGAAACCAGAAGTTTACAATATTCACTGCCTGGGACTCCCTGGAATTAGGGATAGCTAAGAAACCCGGTTCTGGCCAGTGAGGCTGCCATGAGGAAGGCAAGGGTCAGCTTCCATGAAAGCTCTTTAAGAAAAGGTCAGATTCAGATGGTTTCCCCCCCAACCCTTTGACACTCCCCATTCCTCCTTCCTCCACTGTTGCTCTTTTGGAACATGGATATGATGCCTGGAGAAACAGCACCATCCTATAACTTTGAGAACAGAAGCCACTCACTTGAGGAAGGTGGAGCAGGAAGATAGGAGCTGAAGCCCTAGATGACACCCACAAGTGGCTGTGCCTCCCTCTGATTTCTTCTTAGGGGCGAAAAATAAGTGTGTATGTGCTTAAATGATTATGTTAGAGTCTTCCATTGTTTACAGCCAAATATAATCTTTCCTGATACACTCCCAATCAATCCACGAAGATATGATATAATATTGGGACAATTCCTGAGCATTGGCTTATAGATATTATGATTATTTTTAACATGATACTGTGCACTAGCATAATTCTTTATAGTTTTCAAAGCCTACTCACATATATCTCCTCTGAACGTCACAATTTTGGGAGCTATCACTATAACTTCCTTATTTTTTTATATAAGAGAAGCCAGATTTGATAAATATCCTGCCCAAGGTCACACAGTCAGCCAGTAAGATACCTTGAACACTGCCCTAGTTCCTCTGACTCCAATTCTGTGGATTTTCTGCAACATCTTTAATAACACAACAAAAAAAAGTCCAATGAAGAATCTTTATTCTTACTAAATTGACGTGAATTCTACTTACTTCAACCAAGATGAAGCAGTTTGCAAGTAAATTCTGGAACTGGAATGTGCTGTAGTCCAATTGGGAATTAAGCCCAGTCTTCTGTCTCCTGGGATCCCCATGACCTTATAGCTACCCTCTGATATCCTTCCCTGAATCCCTGCAATTGCTCTTTCTAAGGTCAATGACCTTTTTTATGAATCAGTTGTGTCTCTCTTCATTCTCATATCCTTTAAAATGCTTATAGCACCCCTTTCTTGAAGCTCCTCTGTCTCAGGGACATCTTCCCATCACTACGACTTCCTTGTGTGGTTTCTCTTCTTAGTTTTTCCTTCACCTACATGTTGATGCTCCCTGGGGATCTGTCAGTGGCTGTCCTTCTCCTGGGAGGCATAGAGTGTCCTATGAGCTCATCTTTTCTCATGAATTCCACCACAAGCTCTTGGGGGAAAGTCAACCATTGTCTCTATAACCAAATGTATATGCCAACCACCACTTCCTCTCAACTTTAATCCCACATTTCCAACTCTTTATTGTCTATATTGCCCAGCATGTGGTAATGCTTAAATAAATGGTATGTATTTTTAATTATTATTGTTTAAACAAAAGATGCAGGAAAGTAACCAAGGCATAAGAGAATTTTATGACTGACTCGTTTCTAGTATCGGGAAATATGATGTGACTGTTCTCCCTTGAAAATCATGCCACAGGCCAATCTAATTGTCCATGGTCATAAGGAGATACAGTGTAATTTATAGAAATTAGCAGCATCACGGGCACCTGGGTGGCTCAGTCGGTTAAATGTCTGTCTTCAGCTCAGGTCATGATTTCACAGTTTGTGGGTTCAAGCCCCACATCTGGCTCTGTGCTGGCACCTCAGAGCCTGGAGCCTGCTTTGGATTCCATGTCTCGCTCTCTCTCTGCCCCTCCCCTACTCATGCTCTGTCTCTCTGTGTCTCTCAAAAAATGAATAAACATTTTATGGGGTGCCTGGGTGGCTCAGTTGGTTAAGTGTCCGACTTCGGCTCAGGTCATGATCTCACGGTTCGTGGGTTCGAGCCCCGCATCGGGCTCTGTGCTGACGGCTAGCTCAGAGCCTGGAACCTGCTTCAGATTCTGTATCTCCTTCTCTCTCTGACCCTCCCCTGCTCATGCTCTCAATTTCTCTCTCTCTCTCTCATAAATAAATAAAACATTAATTTTTTTAAAAAATGAATAAACATTTTTTAAAAATTACCAGCATCTGTCCAAATAGAAATAAAGTGGTAGACCTAATGAGAAATAGAATATCCTCAGTAACTCATTCCAGGCAAACTGATAGAAAGGAAAGAATTAAAGATGAGGTGGGAAAGGGCCAGAGGCTTAGTGGTGGTGTGTGGGGAGCACGAGGAGGAGGGGAACAAGGGAAGTGAGGCTGAGCAAGGGAATATTCTAGGTCTCTGAGAGGGGAGACCATCCCTGCCCAGGTGAGCTTTTCAGGTTCTGTTGGGAAAGGAAGCATGAGAAGCTTATGTAACTCTGGATTTCAGTGCTAAGGAGCTGTTTTTGAGGCCAATGAGTCCTGAAGCATCCATAAAATGGGAGGGGCCTTTCCAGGTCCTGTGATTCACCCTCGACACCCCTTCCCCCAACCCAGAGTTCTAATGTAGGGAGTTGCCTCCTATTCTCAAGACTGCTGTGGAGGGGGCTCCCTCTCCGTCTGTCAGTCATTGGAGTGTTCCAGGCATGTTCCCTGATCACACAGTGAGACTCTGTGCAGCACGCTGCTCATCTAGAAAAGCCTGCTTCTTCACTGAGAGATCCTTAAATAGTTCACCAAGCTTGTCCTGGCTTCCAGTCGATCATGTACTTCCATGGCTCAACCATGGGGAGAAGCAGGCTTCACAAAGGTCTCTCCTTGCTCTCTCCCTCAGGGTACAGCTCCTGGTCTATACTATATTGACCTTGGCAGCACTCACTGAAGACCTTTTGGAGAATGAATGAGAATCCCTTGAATACACCATCGAATTGAGACGAGGCTCTCTGTGTATAACATACCCCTTTCCCTGATTTACTGACACAGGCTATAGAATCATGAAGAGAACTCATTGGAATCAGACACCTTAGTTAAATCCTCAGCCTTGTTTCTCAGTGCTGTGTGATCTCAGCATTTCTG
The DNA here is from genome assembly GCF_008692635.1 of Crocuta crocuta. Classification (NCBI taxonomy): domain Eukaryota; kingdom Metazoa; phylum Chordata; class Mammalia; order Carnivora; family Hyaenidae; genus Crocuta; species Crocuta crocuta. The sequence continues at coordinate 8,574,209 of NW_027530179.1, forward strand.
AAGTTTAGTGTTTGTGGTGGTTAATTTTATTTGTCAACTTGGCTCAGCCACAATGCCCAGATTTGGTCAACCATTATTCCAGGTGTTCTATAATGATGTTTTAGGATGAGATTAGCAATTAAATTAGGGAACCTCCATGATATGGGTGGGTCTTATCCAATCAGTAGAAGGCCTTAATAGAGCAGAGATTCATCTCCAGGATTCTGCCAGCCCATGGCCTTCAGACTTGAACTGCAACTCTTCGCTGGGTCTACAGCCTGCCAGCCTACCCCATGTCAGATTTTGTACTTATCAACCCTCCACAATTGCATAAGCCAATTCCTTAAAATAAACGTATCTTTCTACCTACCTACACACACACAGACACACACACATACACAAATCCTGATGGTTTTGTTTCTCTGGAGAACCCTAGTACAATGTTTCTCATCAATAACAGGGGACGTAGGGGCACCTGGGTGGCTCAGTTGGTTGAGCATCTGACTCATGCTCTCAGCTCAGGTCATGATCATGGAATCAAGCCCTATTTCAGGCTCTGCTCTGAGCATGGAACCTCCTTGGGATTCTCTCTTTCTCTCCATTTGCCCCTCCTCCACTCACATTCTTGTGGTCTCTCTTACTCTCTCAAAAAAAAAAAAATAACATAGGATGAAGATTTCTCCATCCCAAAGCACTGTTGAAAAGGTCAGATGAAGGAAAACAGAAAGTCCCTACCCCATTGAGTTCTTCTGAGACTGGGAAGGAAGAAGAACACTGATTTGTGAGATTTCTCTCATCCTTCCATGTAAGCCCCAGTCAGAATCACCCCACTGACCCCCAGGTTCTCCTTAGGAAAGTGCCAGACTCTGTATCAAGGGTTCTGTGAATGCCCAGAAGGAAGAAGAAGCTTGTTCTAAACTGGACCCAGTACAGCAGGGACACATCACACATCAGGCATTTTGATCATAGGCCCCATCCTGCTTTTCTCACTGATAATAAGAGATGCAATCTTCATTGTTTAGAACAGGCCTCCTGGGCTCCTATTATCTGATATAACTTCCAAGCATACAACTAAAGAGAGAAAAAGTCCAGAGCTACCACAGTTTCTTCCTGGAAATGATCAATAGGCTATGAACTGCTCAAAGATGGCTTAGGTCCTCACTGTGGTATAGTAGAAAGGCCTCCAAATATGATATCAGAAAAACCTGGTTTCTAATCCCAGTTGTAGCTTTTATAGCTGAGTAAGAACATCTCTGAAAATTATAGTTTAACAGGAGTATCAACCTCATGGTGCAGAGTGAGAATCAAATTGTAGAATGTCTGTACCTTACAGATGTCCATTGTTCTTATATGCTTTTCCTTCTCTTTGTCCTTTCCCATCTCCTCCCCCCACACCACCAACACAGACACATGGCTCCTCTGTTAGTTAATACTGAGAATGCACTTAACATTAATGTACAATTCACCAGGTTCCTGGCATCCAGTTTTCTGCAAACATCTTTGCCCAGAGTTAAGAAACTTTCCCTGGATCAGACATGACCACACCAAATAGGCAGCGATTGGAAAATTGCCCCATAAAAGCCGTCTCCTTCCGAGGCGCAGGACTGCATTTTTTGAGAAGCCTTCTCAGGTTGTTTGCAGTGGCTTTGAGGGTCGGCTCTGCTGCCTTGCCTACGTCAAAACCTTAAGTGTTTAACCACAAGACACACAATCCTGGGACATCGTGGCGGCGGCCCTCCACCCCCACGGTGAGGCAGGCCATGCGTGTGTCTAATCTGGTATGTGGCCCCCAACAGGGCCAGTGAGGCACTGCACCTGGCCAGATGTAGGATGGAATATCACACAGTGTGCACAGTGCTTGAGTGGGGGGGAAAGGAGGTGAGATTCCTTCCCACCCACCCCCNGCTAGCAGCCACAGCTTCTCATGTTATTTCTGGAGTCAGAACACTTGAACACTCACAACTGCATACAAACTCCCATTCTAGTCCCATTTTCAGTAGCTCAAAACCCTGTGAAAATCAATGCTCAGGGCCAAGTGTTTCAGTTAGCTTCAGGGTAAAGTTGTATTTTGAAATGTGAGAGAAAGGAATCTTCTCAACTGACCTCTACTGAGAGTGAGGATGGGTAACACACACACACACACACACACACACACATACACTTTTCTCCATTGAAAAATAATTTGAGACTGCTTACAATCCTCAAGCATGTGTGACTCTGGGCTGGTGTATATATGTGTATACAACGGAGCAGTAACTTGTGTAAGACTAAGGGACTTCAGGAGAAGCATGACATGTTTCATCATTCGGTGGTTTTGTCTTTTAAAGGAAAATATCTTAAAAATGGCAAAGTGATGATGTTAGGAATCTGTTCTTAATTACCACTCAGTAACTTGGCAATATGTTTTAGTCCATTCATTTCTTTTGGAAAGTTCTCAGTAACTCATCTTTTCAGCTGTGTGTACACAATCACACACACACACACACACACACACACACACACACAGAAAGATAAAACCCACCCAGGGTTGCTTTTGGAAAGAGCACAGGACATTTGCACACTTAATGAATTCTCCTGTAAATATGCACAAGCACAGATTTTCACATGCTGGGGGAGTTTCATAAATGCCCAGTTGATTGGTGCATATATGTGGTTTGGGACTCTAGTGAGAAGACTTTCTTACTTTCTTTGAAGAAGAGGAAAAAGGAGGAGGAAGAGAAGATGAAGGAGAGAAAGAAAGACAAGGGGAAGAAATAGGAGGAGGAGAAGGAGGAGGGGAGGGAGAAAGAGAAGGAAGAGAGAAAGAAGGAGAAGGAGGAGAAGGAAGAAGAAGAGAAGAGGAGGAGGAGGAGGAGGAGGAGGAGGAGGAGGAGGAGAAATCCTCCTTTAATGCTATTTGGTCATTCATTCCTGTTAGGTGCCAAGCCCTGTGGTAAGCCTTGGAGAACAAGGCAAAGGTGAACAAGATGAGGTTCCTATCATTCAGGAATTTGGTCTAGTGGAAAGGTCATGCAATCAAAACATAACACATTTATTTAAAAAATAAAAGCACATGAAACTTTCAGAATTGTTGCGTTTAGGAAGAGGTAAAAGGCAATAATGCATTTCCTGACTTAGGGGAGTTCTCTGGATGAAGGAGAAATTACCTTCCCGTTTTACAGGTACCTTCCAGGCCAATATTTCCAATATGTGTCCTACAGAATGCTAATCCTTTTAAATTATTTCCCAAAAAGGTAGGGGGAGAGTTCCTCATGGTCAAAAAAGTTTGATAAAAACTACGTATTTTGCAATGCATATTTGCATATTGAAGGTTATGAGAAGGCCTGCAGAAAAAAGAGCTGCCTTTCTTTGCTTAGCACAGTATTCCCCAAAGTAATTTCCTCACAGGATCCATTTTTCACATAACATCTATGAACATTCCATAACTTTTAAGAAATACTGTTTAGTCTGAAGGGGACCATAAGAAATCTCTAAAAATAAACACAAATGTAATAAGATGCTGAATTGGAATTTTTAATGAGGCAGCAAGATACAATAGATAAGAAATTCTAAAATAATGTTTTGGAGTAAGAAGCAGATTTTTAAAAGGAAATATCTGGGTACCTGTTTTATGGCTCTAAAAATCCCTTCCTATGAAAATAATTAGAAGTATGGAAATAGAGAAAGAATGTTATGAAGATGATTTTGTTGAGAGACCTGCACCAGAATTCCTTCCCTTTACCCCAGGATGAGAATAGCTTGAAGGTGATGAGTCAAGGACCTCACTAAGTGCTTCCCAAAGCTAGAAATTGTGGACAGTGTTGGACTCCAGCCTGGAAATCTAGAGAGCAAGAGACAGATGATGAATTGATTTTGTGGTGGATCAAAGGAGAGCAGTTGCTTTATTGGGAAGGCTGGCACTCTCTGAGCTTGCTAGAACATGGATTAATACATGTTTCCTGAGGACCATATGTGGGCCACATGGGAGAGAAAATGAGCCAGGAGTCCTTTTTAGATCTTATCAAAGAAGACTACCTGGAAGAATTATGGGGCCACAATATCAAGAGTTGATGTGGAGTAGACCATTGGAAAACCAAACTAAGTGGGGGAGAAGTAGATGAAGGAATAAAATGCACATCCCATATCATAGGAGTTGTAGTAGCTCCAATGAGTAATCTCTGAAGAACCCACCAAAGGACTCAGAGGAAAAAGAATCTGATATATGCAAAGCCATTTGACAACTATACCTGTCAAGTAAAAACTTCTCTGTGAAAGGAGGAACTTCCAACCATGGCTGAGTAAGGAGATCATCATGCCATATTCCCCCAAAGCAACTATAAATCTGGATTATATTGACAAAAATAACCATTTAAGCACTCCTGAAATCAACCAAAGTCACATAACAATCTGAGAGGTGTTTATACTTTAAGGAATGATGAACTTTGGGTAAAAACAATGTGAATCTTTGGTGTTCTGGCTCGAGGCTGTGTAAAATTACTCACTGACCACTAGGAAGAAACAAGGGTGACCTTTGGGAAGCCAATTTTCAAATAGAAGTAAGAATATTCAAAACAAAACTGAGCCGAGACATCAGTGTCCTTATACTGTAGGTTTCACAGGTTTAGCTATGGCAAGTTACAAAACAAACATGCAAAATAACCACAGCAACCTTTAGTGAGGGAGTGAGGATAAGAATCCAAAGTTGCTACAAAAGGCTGTCTAAAATGTCTAATTTGGGGAGCACCTGGGTGGTTCAGACAGTTGAGTGTCCAACTTTGGGGGGCTCTCTGTCAGTGCACTGCCCATTTTGGACCCTCTGTACCCCCCTCCTTTCTACCCCTCCTCTGCTTGTGCTCTCTCTCTAAAAAATAAACCTTTAGAAAATAAAATGTCTAATTTTCAACAACAAAAAATCTTACAAGGCACACAAAGACACAGTAAAGTGTAACCCATATGCAAGAGAAAAAAAAAGCAGTCAATAGAAACCATTTGAGTGTCTTCAAATTCTAGATTTAGCATAGACTTAAAAACAGCTATTCTAAATATATCTGAAGAACTGAAGAAAGCAATCATCAAAGAATTAAAAGAAAGAATGACAACAATGAATGCACAAATAGGGATTCTCAATCAGGACATAGATATTATGGTTTTAAAAAGAACCAAGTGACAATTCCGAAGTTGAAAAATACAACTAAAATGAAAATCCACTGAAAGGCTCAGTAATAGATTCAAGATGGTAGAAGAAAGAATCAGTGAACTTGAGGATAGAGAAATGGAAATTACCAATCTGAAGAACAGAAAGAATAAATGAATAAAAAGCAATGGAACCTTAAAGACCTGTGGAATATCAACTGTGCCAATATTCATATAATCAATGTTCCAGGAGAGAAGAGATAGAAATAGACACCCCACAAAAAATTCAAATATATAATGGCATAAATGTTACAAAATTTAATGAAAATCTACTGATCTACATAAGCTTCTGATCCAAGAAGTTCAAAAATTCTAAGTAGAATAAACACAAAGAAATTCCCACCTAGACATATCACAGTCAAATGCTTAAAAGCCAAGACAAAGAGAAAATCTTGAAAGAAGGGGGAGGAGGTGGATATTCATTACATACAAGGAGCATCAATAGGATAATGGCTGACTTCTCATCTGAAACAGTGGAGGCCAGAAGACAGTAAAATGAGGTATTTAAACAGCTGAAAGAAAAATATTCTTATTCTTCACTAATAAGTTCTAAATTCAGCAAAGCTATTCTTCAAAAATTTAGGAAAAATAATTCTCAAAGCATAGTTAAAGTAAAAAGAAACTAAAATGATACTCCTTAAAAACTCATTCCTTAAAAACTTAAAATTATCTGCTTCAGTACTACACAAAAAGTGGTCAAGGAAGAACGGGAAACACAGAAGAAAATAGCAAAATGGTAAATGTAAATCCAACCATAAAAATAAGTACATTAGTTGTGAATGAACATGTAGAATCCACTATATGCTGTCTGCAAGAAGAGACCTTAGAGTTAAAAACACAAACAGGTTGAAAGTAAACGGTTAGAAAAACAATATACTGTGCAAACAGCATCCACAAAAAATCTGGAGTGGCAATATTAATGTCAGGCAACATATACCTCAAAACCAGAAATAGTGTCATAAACAAAGAATATTTCATAATGATAAAACAGTCATTATATCAAGAAGATATAAAAATAACAAACCCTCAAAAGTCATAAAGTAAAAAGTGACAGGACTGAAGGAAGAAGTAGAAAATTCAATAATAATAGTGATCAAAACACTAGACAGTAAATTAGCAAGGATATAGAAGATGTGCACAACACCATCAACCAAATTGGATATAATTAGCATCTGTATGTATGTTCATGAACCTGGGGGTAAGTGTCTTAAAGTCTACTTTAATATTATAATTCCTCTGTGGTCGAACACCATACTTTGTGCAATTTCAATCTTTTTTAATTGATTGAGACTTATGTTATGGCCTAGTGTATGGTCTTTCTTGAAGAATATTTCAAGTGTGCTTGATAATCTGCAGCGATTGGGTGACAATTTTATCATTAGGAAGTATCTTCCTCTCTAATACTATTTTTGTTTAGCTTATTTGGAACGTTCTTCAGCAAAGACCATAAATTGGGCAGAATAAATTTTAATAAATTTGAAAGGATTGAAATCATACAAAGTATGATATCTGACCACAAAGGAATTATGTAATGAAATATCAACAAAAGAAATCTGGGAAATTCCCAAATATTTGGGAATCAAACAGCATATAGTAGTACTCTCTTATCTTCAGGGATATGTCCCAAGACCCTCAGTAGATGCCTGAAAACATGAATAGTACTGAACCCTCTATATACTGTTTTTTCCTAAACATACATATCTAATTTCTACATTAAACACGGTAAGAGATTAACAACTAATAATAAAATAGAACAATTATAACCATTTACTGTAAAAAAAATTTTTGTGAATGTGGTCTCTCAAAATATCAGCTGTATTGTACTCACCCTTCTTATGCTGATGTGAGATAATAACATACCTTACGTGATGAGACAAAGTGAGGTGAATGATGTGGGCAATTATGACATAACGTTAGGCTACTTTTGACCTTCCAGTGTGTTAGAAGGAGGATTACCTGCTTCAGGACTGCAATTGACCACAGGTAACTGAAATCATGGCAAGTGAAACCACCAATAAGGGGAGACTCCTGTGCTTCTAAGTGTTCATAGATTGGAAGACTTAGTATTATTGAATGACATTTCTTTCCAAACTGATGTACAAATTCAATGCACCCTATCAATATCTTCCCGAAGTTTGTGTGCTTGTTTTTGGCAAAGAAAAAAATTGACAAATTTATCTTAAAATTCACATAGAATGCAAAGGCACTAGAACCAAAGCAAAAATTGAAAGTGAAGAACAAAGTTGGAGGATTTACATTAGCTAACTTCAAAATTTATCAGAAATTTACAATAATCAAGACAGCATGGTGTTGGCATAAGAATGGGTATATAGAGGGGTGCCTGGGTGGCTTAGTCGGCTAAGTGTCCGACTTTAGCTTAGGTCATGATCTCGCGGTTCGTGGGCTCGAGCCCCACGTCGGCCTCTGTGCTAACTGCTAGCTCAGAGCCTGGAGCCTGTTTCAGTCTGTGACTCCCTCTCTCTCTGACCCTCCCCTGCTCACGCTGTCTCTCTCTCTTTCTCTCTCTCTCCTAGAAATAAATAAAACATAAAAAAAAAAGAATGGGCATATAGAATCTACAGGCAGTCTATATTACAGATCAATGGGACCAAATTGAAGGTCCAAAAATAAAACTTTACATTTCCGTACAATTGATTTTCAAAAATTCAATGGGAAAATGATTTTTTTTCAAAAAATGTGTCAAGCAATTGGAGATATACATAAAAAAAAAATTTACCTCGAATCACAGACCTAAATGAAAGAACTGAAACTATAGAACTCCTTAGAATAAAAATAGGAAAAGACCTTTGTGAACTTGGGTACTTAAATATGACACTAAAAGCATAATCCATCAGAGAAAAAAAGTGACAAACTGGACTTCATCAAAAGTTTAAAGTTTTGCATTTCAAAAGACACCCTGGGAATGAAAAGACAAGCTGTATATGGAGAAGCTACTTGCAAATCATGTATCTGATACAGGACTTATATCTAAAAATATAAGTAAATTTTATAACTCAATAAGAAAAAGACTAACAACCCAATTTTAAATGGACGAAAGATCTGAATGGATATTTTAGGAGAGGAGTTACACAGACAGCTAATAAGTATATGAAAAGATACTCAACATCATTGGGCATTAGGGAAATGAGAATTAAAACCACAGTGAGGTGCCTCTATACATCCACTAGAGTGGCTAGGATCAAAGGCAGACAACATACTATATTATACATTTGAATCTAATATAACACTCTATGTTAACTATAATAGTATTAAAGTAAAAAACTTAAAAGCAAAAAACAAAACAACAACAACACTAAGTGTTGGTGAGGATGTGAAGAGATTAGAATCATCAGACATTGCTGATAGGAATGGAAAATGGTGCAGCCTTTTTGGAAGAACTATGCAGAGAAGAGAATTCTGGGAAACATAGTTTCAGCTTAGTTAAGTTGACGTAATACAATGCCATTAAAGTCTACCCCACGACAACTTGGCATCCATACATATTTTTCAATCACATTTAACATCCAAATAAAGACAAGAGCAAGATCATACTTTGTCTTTTACTTTATCTTTTACTTGTCTTTAGGTGACCTCCATTCCTCTTGCAGCTGAGTCAAGTTCATCTGGGCCTATCTTGGAGCTTGAATACTAAGATAGCAAGCTAACTACTGTTAACTCATCTTATGTTAGAGATAAATAAATGGGAGAGGGAAAAAAAGGAAGAAAATAGGTTAGTATATTCGTGGAAAAATAAGGAAAAAATATTCAGAGCTACAGTGGCTCCCCTTAGCCATAGGGGATGTGTTCCAAGACCACCAGTGGATGCCTAAAACCTCAGATGGTGCCAAATTCTATATATGCCATGTCTTTTCTGATACATACATACCTTTAATAAAGTTCTTTATAAATTAGGCATGGTGAGACATTAACAACAATAACTACTCATAAAATAGAGCAATCACAATTTACTGTAATGAAAGTTTTATGAATGTGGTCTCTCTCTTACTATACTGCACTCACCCTTCTTGTGATGATGTGCAATGATAAAATACCTATGTGATGAGATGAAGTGAGGTGAATGACACAGACACTATGATGCAGTGTTAGGCTACTATTGGCTTTTTCATGATACATCAATAGGAGGATCATCTACTTCTAGACGGCAATTGACTGTGGGCAACTGAAACTGCAGAAAGCAAAATCACAGATAAGAGTGAACTACTGTATCATAGTCTCTATTTCTGCAACTGATTATATGTTTGTAGCTGGTCCTTATAACTACCTTCTTCTATTACTCATTCAATATTCCCTTTGCCCTCAATAAGCATCTTCAAGTAGTCAAGGTTTCTTACCTGATGGGAGTGATCCAATCTTTACCCTTAAAGGGCCTGGACCACTAGCAGTCCAATCTGTGTTAGTTTGCTATATTTTACCATTGATTTTTGTCATAGGACATTGCAGAACTAAGATATGCCCCATGGGATCTTCTGTATTCCAGACATATGAGCATGTTCCTCCTTATCCCCATTGGGTAAGAGCAACAAATTTCCCCTTGATAAGGTAAATCACCTATGCTATCACAGTAGTCCTTTTTTGCCTGTCGATTTCCTAGCATGAAGGGCTTAAAGAAGTCAGTCCCAACTTCCAATTTAATGGAATAATTTCTGTGGTGGATGTCTATTCCTTTTGGAAACTAAGGACTCCAGACAAGAGCCTAAATATGTAGGGACCAAAAGCAAAAGCTTCACTAGTGACATCACTTGTGGTAATAGTGAGAGGACACATTCCTTGATTCAAGAACCCGTGAATCTTGTCTATGAAATAAAAAGCACTATATAGTTGACCATTGAACAACCTGGTTTGAACTGCACTGGTCCATTTATAGATGGATTTTTTTTCAGTAAATACAGTGATTTACTGTAAATGTATTTTTCTCTCCCTTGTGATTTTCTTAATAATCTTTTCTCTGGGTTATTCTATTGCAAAAATATAGTACATAATGCATGTAATATATGAAATATGGGTTAATCAACTCTTATGTTATCAATAAGACTTCCTTCCAATCAACTGTAGGCTACTGGTAGTTAAGTCTGGCAGAAGTCAAAAGTCATATGCAGATTTTCAAACATGTCAGCACCCCTAAGTGACACTAATTCTTGTGTTGTTTGGGATCAACTGCATGTTGGTCACTAATTTAGATTATATATGCCTCATCCTGTAGGACATTGCACCAGCTCTGCAAGGTATTGCCACTCAGATGGTGCCATAACTATGTCTTAAGAAGAACATTTCATTATTCTATCAGATCAGCTGCTTCAGGGGTGATGGAGAACAGGGTAAGATCAGGAAACTCCATGAGCACAAGCCCACCAATATACTTCATTGGCTGTGAAATGATTTCCTTTGTCAGAAGCGATACTGTACTTAATACCATGATGGTGAATAAGGTACTATGTAATTCCATGTGGAGTGGTTTTGGCATAAGCATTGTGAGCAGGAGAGGCAAATCTATATCCAAGGAAAGCATTTGCTCCAGTAAGAACAAAGTGCTGCCTTCTTCCATGATGATAACAACCCATTATAATTGACCAGCCATCAAGTGGTTGGCTGGTTCCCCATAAGAAATGGTGTACTATCAAGTGCTTATTGTTAGTTTCTACCATGGGCATATTAGGCTCTCAGCAGTGGCTGTAGCCAGATTAGCCTTGGTGAAGGGACGTCTATGTTGCTGAGCCCATGAACATCCTCTATTCCTGCCACCATGGCCATGTTGTCCACAAACCAATCAATCAAAGAAAGGTAGCTGAAGGAAGAGGCTGCCTGATCTCTAGAATGAGTCATCTTGTCTGTCAGATTATTAAATTCCTCCTCTGCTGAGATTATTCCTTGGTGGGCAGAGATACAAATATCTTTACATTATGTGCCCATTCTATCTGTATACCTCTTTTCCAGGCCTCCTTGTCATCAGTTTTCCAAGTCCCTGACCATTCAGCCAAACCATCATCCACTATGCATGAATCCGTATAGATCCTAACTTTTGATAATCTCTTCTTTCAGGAAAGATGAATGACTGTCCACTGAAATGATATTTGTTCATCATTGTCCTCCAGGGACAGTCTGGAGTGAAGCTATAGTTTTGTAGTCATCCATCTTCAGGTAATGTCAGCATATTGCGAGAATCATATAATAAACCAAAGTCAAATTTTTTCTTCTTTAGTCAACTGGTCATTGAAAACTCCCCATGAAATCATAGATGCATGTTAAGAAGGAGGAAGCAATGTGGCAGGAACAGGACTGGCTATACAATTTGTGGAGCCCAGAACAAAATGAAAATGAAAAGCTCCTTTTTTTGATTAAGAATGTGAAGACAGTGACAGCAGAACATTAAGCCAAATGTGAAGCCCATCTGAATATGGGCCCTGTGAGAATGCCCAGGTCACATGCCCATGAGGCTCACCCTCAACAGGAGTATGCCATGGCATCTTGGCTACTTGTTCGTGCAACATGCACCTTACTTGTGCTTTAAAACTTATCTGACCCCCCCCAGTTTCATATATACCACTTCCATTTGGTGACGGAATGGTGTACGCATGCCAGGCTTGAAGGTTTAACATATCAAACAGCTAACACCCAGTTCATAATGAGCCTCTGAAGTCACATGGTAACTTGTTGGCCCATAGTTAAGTGTGGTTAACCTCTACTAGGCCCCAGGAGCCAGCCAAAGCTGTTTCTCAAAGAAAAATAGTTATCCATATAAGATGGCATATCTCCTTAAAATGCTGATGATCTTCACTGTGGTTCACCAGTTTAGGTCTGCCACAGGCTTCACATAAGCATCCCAATCTGTCACAGGTATTTCAGGCACCATTGGATGTGCTGGGTCATACAGCCCAAGTGGCAAAGCAGGTTGCACAGTAGCCTGGCTCTGTTTAAATACCCTCTCTCATTTTGGGTCCCATTTAAAACTATGCAAGTATGAGTTTTAAAAAGTTAAGTTACATGCATTAAACATGGGCCACAAGTATGGCCACAAAGCAGAGCAGACCAGAAACTATGAACAGGTCCATGTGACTCTATCATCACCAAAGAACCCTAGGGACATGGTCTGTTGATGTTTGGTTGAACAGAAAAACTAAGATACTGAAAATCTAGAAGGCTGTGTAGTACAGGAGTTAAGACTAGGGACTCTGGGGTCAGGCTGCAAGAATTACCTAGACCCAAATCTAAGCCCTATCACTTCAAGCTGTGTGAGTTTGGACAAGCTACTTATAACTTTACCTCTCCAAGCTTCATAGGGGATAATAATAGTTATCCACAAGTTATAACTATTAATAGTGATAATAATTACCTAATATAACCTTATGAAGTTGTGAGGATGAGATGAACCACATGTGTGAAGCACAGAACCCAGGCACAGAGTGAGGGTTCAACAAATGACTAGCTATTCTTAGAGATGAATAGAATTTAGAAGTCCTTGGATTTGGGTAAAAAGAGATCACAGGTGAGGCTCATTGGGAGGGCTGCCAATTAAATATGGAGGTGGACTCTATATGCCTCTGGTTTTAGGTATGAAGAAAGAGGAGTGAACCTCAGATACATTCAAGTTACTGCTCTGCCATTCCAAGCCATGAGACCTTGAGCAAGTTATTCCCCATCTCTGGACCTCTGTGATCCCAGGTGTAAAGGAGTAGGGCTGATCTCTGTGATTTCCTTATCTCTCCCATCTATGACAGTCTGTGACAATGTGGCGACTCCTGACCACTGTGAAATGTGTGTCCCTCCCTCCCTGCAGCTACGAGAGCCCACCCATGATCCCAGGAGAGAGAGCGTCAGCCAGGTCCCTGCAGCTTTTTGCCCCAGAAACAGGTCCAGCAGAGACCAAAAAGAGGTTTTTGGTATTTATTACAGCTCTGGCACGGGCTCCCACATATACAAGTGAACTATTTTAAGCCCCAACTATTTTCTTTTCCTTTTGAAGAGTGGGTGGATATTAAGACAAACAGACTAATTAGATATATGTTAGCATTGCCACAAAAGCAAAACAGTCAGATTTCCCAACACAACACCAAGTTAGGATTTCCAATTTGAAGGATTAGAAGGGAAGTCTAGTGGTTGTTCCATTCTGCCCATCCAGGGGTTTTGCTTTCTGACCAACTGTCCTCACACTAGGCCCAGTAAGGGGAATTTCCATTAGGGTCTCCATCCTGGGGTTAACAGAATGGGGACAATGAGATTCTCTCCTTCCACTCCCCAGGCCCCCAAGTTAAGAGCAAAGACACCACAAACACTTAAGCAATTAGAGAATAATTTAAAACAAATGTGCACTGGAGTCTACACAGAGCAAAGTAGGCTTGCCTTAATGTGCAGTGTAGCAAGAGTCTTCTTAGTGCTCTCTCTTCACAAGGGAAAAGAGACTCCTTCCTACACCAAAGACACCCAAGATTCTGGTGAAACCTTCCTCCCCTCACAAGTACACAAAGGCCCCTCATTATTTTATTTGCTCTTCCAAAGCAGCCTCTTGCCCAGTGGAGCTGCCCTTGTACATAAAGTCCCTGGTGTATCACCTAAATAAATTTTGGCCACATAAAGTAGAAAATCCAAAATAACAGCAGTGTAAATGAAATAGATTATTTTTTGTCCGTGTAAAAGAAGTCCAGAGGTAGGGAGTCCAAGTGTGTACATGGTATAAAGGAGGTGTACCCAGGAATGAGGCTGCCCTGTCAGACCTTCCAAGGACATGACTCTGACCTTGAACCTTTATCAGGCCTGCAAAGAGGAGGGCATCTATCTCACCCTGCCCATTGTCTGCCTCTTGGATGTGTATTATTTTTCATCCATTCATCCTACAAAATATTTACTGAGTAGTCACTATATGTCAGGTACTGTGCTTAGTGGTAGGGCATAGTGTAACAAAGGCAAGTATGTTCACACTCTTATGAGGCTCACAATCAAGTGAGGAAGACAGATATGAAATAAGCAAGTAAAATGAAAACTGTGGCTAAGTGGTATGTAGGAAATATCCAAGATACTGTGATAGGGAACTGCAGGAGATACCTACAGAAATGGTAGAGGAGAGTCATCCATGGAGGTCATCAGGCCAGCCAGGATTCTCAAGAAGCAGACAGTAACGATGGCAGATCTTTTGGACATGGTTTCTGCCAACAGAAAGTAGCAGAGAGCCACAATGCACAGGGAGGGATCTGGATGATTTAGGAGAACACACAGCACTCTAACCACATGCCAGGTCCATGCCAACCTTGCATAATTCTGTTAAGTCTGTTGGAGAAGACAAGGCCCACTTAATGCCACTGAGGCTCACTCAGGGAAGCTTCAGTGACTGGCCCTACTTCAGATTAAACAGCAAGAAGGAAGCAAAGCTGAAATTCGAACCCAAGTCCTTAGGATCCAAATCCAGGCCCTTTGTATACCCAGCTACCCAACTCCTAAGAGGAAACTGATCTATTTTAGAGCATCCATTTGGGTTAGGGAGAGCAAGGTGCTGGCCCAACCTCAGTGCTGGTGCCCATGGATAACTGATAGATTGACAAGGGCTGCAAAGTCCAGCCAGCCTAAAGCATCGCATTACATTTTGCAGACCTAATTGTTTTACAGACTAAACAGCACAATTTAGTCAGCTCTGGGATAATGACCTCTCCCCTTCCAGTTGTTGCTCTGTTCCGAGGGATTCCAACATTTTCCTCAGAGACATTAGACAGAAGCCTGCAAGATTGAGGATCTCTGGGCTCAAAGGCAACCATTGTGAAAGACCCCAAGGAGGGGTCTGTCAGGAGGAAGAGGAAATAAGTGCTATTGCAGGCTCTAGCACAACTGAGCGGCCACCCCAGAACTCCTTTGGAGAGAATATGATGGCACAGAGGTCAACCAGAAAGCTGACAAATTAACTGCCTTGTGCTCATTCAAGTTTTTAAGTAATCAAATTACTCAAACCCAGGTAGACAGTCTTAATCCCCACAGATAGCTTGCCTGATAAATCACCCACAGAAAGCTATTTCTCTCTATTTCCCCTAAGTCTCCCTTTATACTAGAAAGCAGTCATTTTTAGATTAAAAATAACCCTTTTTAAACAACTCTAATTATCTTTCTGTGTCAACACTTTAAAAAATAAAACCTGAACTTCATAAAGTGTTCTTCCCTTTTTCTAGGGAGTACCATCTTCATCCACTTCTAGGCCATGCCCTTTTATTTATAACCAGAAGGCCAAATGTTAGGGACACCATGACCCTACATGTAGAGATATCACCAGGAGAATTCTTGCCATTCTCACGTAAGTGTGCACTCAGAATGTGGGACAGAGTGCAAAACCACTGTTAGTGGACTTCCCAGTTCTCTTTACCTTTCTGTCTTTCCAACTTTCCTTTGAAGCTAAGGAAAAATAGATACATATTGTATAAAATTTGGGAAGAGTAAATAAGAATATGGCCTGAAGCTAAGCTGATACCATATTTATCTACACTTAGAGTTTTTATCCATTGTTCAGCAGTCTGTGCTTACATTAATGTTGGGCATCAACTGTCATCAGCCTTAGAATGAGGCCAGAACATAGTCACTCAAAGGGTCAGGCCTCTCCCCACTTGATTGTTATTCTTAAGTGTCCTTGGGCACCTTCTCCCTTTCTGAAGTGGTGAGTCCATAATTCTGCTGGCTTTGTTTTATCAAACGTCTCGGCATTTCTGCATGTCTGCAACAGCATCCAACATCGGACAGCAATGTGAATGAGTAAAAGGTGAATCCAGGAGGCTGCCAGACCTGGGTTTGAATCTGTTCACTGTGCCTTAGTAGCTATATGGCTATGATCATGTTGCCTAACCTCTCTGTGCTTTGATTTTCTCCTCTGCAAAATGGGAATAATTGAAATGACAGCAACATAATGCATGCGAGAAACAAACAGTACATGGCACAAAAAAACACTACTGCTGTTAGAGTAATAATAATTATTATCATGGTATTTATTATTATTATCAACATGAACAGCCCTAGAATGGATAGCACTGATGTATGCCCTTTAAAGAGTATGGGTAGCTTCACTTGATAAAAATCACAGACACAAACCATTAATATATAATGTTTTATCCTTTCATCTGATAAATCTAGGCAATAAATAAACTCATGCACATAGATGAAAACCCTTCTAAACCAGATAATGAAAAGGAGCAGTGGTGTGAACAATCCTAACTGGCAGGTCATCAGTACTTGATTGTTCAGCATGTGCAGGATCTACTATGTAGATAGACCCGGGGCATTTCTGCTGGTCTTTGCAGTAGAAATAAGGATGTGATCCAAATGGCAGGACATTCATGCTCCTTCTGGAACAGAGCATCGACCCTTGGACCTGTGACTGAGGGAGTAGAAAAATGGGCTCTTCAAGTCAGAGTCTGAGTGGACTGTTCTAAACCAGAGACTTAGGGCGTGGCCAAGCCAGAGAAGCCAGGTCGAAGGGAAGAATCCATGAAGGGAAGCTGGGCTGTGGCAGCCAATGTCAATGCTCTAAGACCGTCCCCTAAGGATCCCTCTTTATCATTTCTCTGTCTACCGCCTACTTTTTTGTGTATGTGTGATTTCAATCACCTGCACCTGAAATTCATCTTTGGCGGCCTGTCTTCTGGATATTGGAGCTGTTTTGCCCCCTCACTTAGAGAGCTGGGAGGGTTGTTTTATGACCCTCTCCCCACCCTCAGAAGCCCTTAACCCATGACTATGGCATGGAGAGCATAAAAGCCCAGGTCATTTGCTTCAGATTTGGGCCACTCTGAGTCAGAACTTCCAGGCCAGAGGTCTTCTGCTAAATCAGGCTGAACCCTTCCCCCAGTAGCCTTTTGCTTGAGATAGCTCCTTTCTCCCCCTCCTCCCCTTCCCTATCAAGCCTCCCAGATCCTCTAGGGGCATCCTCAGAACAATTTCTCTAAAAATTACTCATATATAAGTCATTGTCTCAGATCTGTTCCTAGGGAATCCTACCTAAACCGTGGGTCAAAGCAGGAGCTCAGAGCAAGGGAAGCTGCTAATGTTGCTCTTAGAATTCCCTTCCTTCCAGCCACATACTGAATCTGCATTTCAGTCTCTACTTTGTCTTGTGGGATTTGGTCCCTTTCAGATGAAGTAAGACTCTTGAGTGTGTAGCATTCTAATCCATGGTTCTGACTCTTTAGCATCTTCAAAGCCATAACAGAGATACATGGGGTCCTAGGGCTGCCAGAGACCATCCCAAGCGGTCAGGCAAGCCTCCCTATTCTGGAACAGTGGGTGGAGCCTTCGCAGGGTAAGACAGCACTTTCCAACCTCACCAGCAAGTCCCCTGTAGCACGTTGTGATGAGTAGTTCAATCTTGGTTGTCTTTTCTACATCCATCTGTTAACCTGATGCAGTAATGGAGGAGATCCCTTTGGGCACTGGGATTCCTGACTGACTCTACAACTTATCCCCTTGCTCTAAACATCTCAGTAAGGAGACTCAGTTTGTATCCAGGACCCACAATGAGGCCCCTGGAGAATAAAGCCTTGTTGGGTTCCCTACCAATTCCCTTGCTGATGAGACCTTTGAAGAAGACCAGGAGAGTGCTTATCCTATGCTCTCTATAGTGTCTCATCTGTGTGTAGGGGTAAATGGGGAACCAAAGCTTGGGAAAGATAACAGAATTCAGAAACTCTGAACTCAGGAGTGGACCAAGTATTATGCCTCTCAGAAACCTAAGCAAGCAGTGAGGAATTGGACAGGGTGTACATTAGGAGAACAAAAGGAAAGCATCTCTGACAACTAGATCTGATGCCCTAAAAAGTCCCAGTAAGTCCCAAAGTGCACCATCAGTAATAATCAACATTGTGCAAAGGACATAATAGCATTGGGTTAATATAATGCTAGCCATAAGTGAAGAAATCTATTTTTTATCCAACATGTACAGTCTTATTACTGAAGAAATAGGCTTTAAAAAATCTTCCTTGAAACACTGCAAATAACTCATCACTTTTGATGGACACCCCCCCCCTTCCTGGAAACCCTAGGCAAGGAAGCACTAGGGTTGACCTTTTCAAGGTTGTTGCCATCATTGATGATGTCCTCAGTAGAGGGTTTAGGAGCAGATCCAAGTGGGTAGAATCAGTCACACTGACTTCCCCTAAATATCCCCTGCCAAAATAGGAGCTACTGTAAAGGCGGTGGGAATACCTGAAGAGATTCTTTGGGGATCAGAGTCAGACAACCCCTTTACAGTGGTTTCCAGTGGTTTTAAAGGGGCAGAAAGGTGGATTGTACCAGCATCAGTCTCTGATGTCACCCAGTGGGTCTGAACCACTTCCCCAATACCCAGCTACATGTCAGCTTTGCAAAACAGGAGACAAATAATCATGGGCAAAGCTACCTTATGAGCAGGCTAAGAAATTCACTCCAAAAAAATCATGGGGAAGCAACAGGTAGGAGTCTTTGTCTCCCTGTGCCCCAGCAGCCATACATGACACTTCCATAGACATTGGGTTTGCTGCATTCCAGGTGTCTGGAAGCCCCAGGCAGCAGACTCAGGCTGGGTAATCTGGGGCCGGGATATTCGGCTGCAACACAAATGGCTTCCCTCCATTATACACTACTTGTTTCTTTTTATCTTGCTCCTAACTTTTTTATGGGATTCTGCATGTAAGGCCAAAGTTATAGTGCCAGCAAACACACAATGTATTCATGGGGAAATCATTATTCTTGTGTGCTTGAAGCACTTGTTTGAACCGTCTTTAAATTATTTCTCTGGAAATTGGTCTGGTTTAAATGTGTTTATCCCTCTGCCTTTGTTAGTCCTTGTTTGCATTCGCCAGGCATTAGTAACAGATGAGCACAGTCATAGAAAGGTATTTAGCTCTTTGAGGCACTGTAGTTGCTTCCACATTTCTAGCCTAGATAAAATCAACAAGAACTAGGGAAGGATGCTATGGCCAGGAGCCCAGGGAGAGAGGAAAGTAGGGTTTGACGGGGGATAAAGAACTCACAATGGAGAGGGGCGCCTGGGTGGCTCAGTTGGTTGAGCATCCAACTTCAGCTGAGGTCATGATCTCATGATCTCATGATCTCATGGTTCGTGAGTTCAAGTCCTGCATTGGGCTCTGTGCTGATAGCATGGTGAAAATAATCCCATGTTGGCCAGGCAGAGGGGCTCTCCCAGACCCAGAAGGTATACTGTGAGTGAATAAGGCTGTGGCAGAAAGTATGGCATCGGAGTTAATAGTGCGGGTTCTGGGGTTCCACAGTAGAGGTTCATACCAAGGCTCTGCTGCTCCCTAGCTCTGCAACTTTAAGCTGGTTCTTAACTTCTCTGTGCCTTTATTTCCTCATCTGTAAACTGAGGCTAATAATAATAGCTACCTCAGAGGGCTTGTGTGAGAAATAAATAATGTGCATAAGGAACTCTGAACATAAAGAATAAGGTGCATATTTAGATCTATACCTTACCCTCACAGTAAGTGCTCCTCAGATGCTTTCATGTATGTCTACATGTCTCATGTATTTACGTGTGTGTATATATATCTGCATATATACATNGTGAGTTCAAGCCCTGCATTGGGCTCTGTGCTGATAGCATGGTGAAAACAATCCCATGTTGGCCAGGCAGAGGGGCTCTCCCAGACCCAGAAGGTATACTGTGAGTGAATAAGGCTGTGGCAGAAAGTATGGCATCGGAGTTAATAGTGCGGGTTCTGGGGTTCCACAGTAGAGGTTCATACCAAGGCTCTGCTGCTCCCTAGCTCTGCAACTTTAAGCTGGTTCTTAACTTCTCTGTGCCTTTATTTCCTCATCTGTAAACTGAGGCTAATAATAATAGCTACCTCAGAGGGCTTGTGTGAGAAATAAATAATGTGCATAAGGAACTCTGAACATAAAGAATAAGGTGCATATTTAGATCTATACCTTACCCTCACAGTAAGTGCTCCTCAGATGCTTTCATGTATGTCTACATGTCTCATGTATTTACGTGTGTGTATATATATCTG
This sequence comes from Crocuta crocuta, assembly GCF_008692635.1. Taxonomy (NCBI): domain Eukaryota; kingdom Metazoa; phylum Chordata; class Mammalia; order Carnivora; family Hyaenidae; genus Crocuta; species Crocuta crocuta. The sequence goes on from NW_027530179.1 coordinate 8,594,344, forward strand.
CATATATACATACATACATACATATGTATACATATATACATATACACATACATATCACTCCAGCAGTGTTGGAGGGTCTATCAGTGGGTATGGCAGAGACTGAGAGGTGCCTAGCAAAAGTCTTCCACCGTCAGAAAAAAAAATAAAAACAAACAAAACCCTTGCCCAAGATTCCAGGTTTCAATGCTTGGCAAGCTGATCCCAGAGCCTAGACTACAGGGTATGAGGAGTGTTGAGGTACTATGATGTTTGGTAGGTAAGCTGTAGGTTGCAGTGTGAAAGACCAACAGGTCTAGTCTGTGTCCTACAGACAAGAAAGCCTCTACAGTTTTAGAGCAAGGTATGTCTTTTATCTAGAGGGTTTAGGAAGGGCACTGTAGGCTAGGTGGAGGCTAGGCTCAATGGTGGATAAAGACTGTGGTGGGGAAGCCAATGGTGAGTTGTTATAATCTCAATGGAAATGAACAAGACCTGAGCTAAGACAGCTACAGAGAGGATGTGGATGATGGTGGGGTCTGGGCATCAGAGGACCTTCAATCAGAGGATTATAAATTCTCCTGCATGAGAGAACCGGAAAGAGTCACACCAATGACCAACATAGGAAATAAAGGAGAGGGATATTTCAAGAGGAGAAAATGGAAGCTCACTTTGGGATATTAAACTTCAGGTGTCCATATGGCCCCCAAGGAAACATGTTCCGTGGTTGTTACAATAGGAGTGTGTTGCATAGGAAAGCATTCCAGGCTGAACATAGAAATCAAAGTGGAGGGGCAATCTTGATCAAGTTGGAGATCAAAGCCCTAGGAAGGGATGGAACAGCTCGGGGAGGTCTCACAGAGCAGAAGAGAGCATGGCAAGAGCCCAGCTTTTGTGGGGTCCCGTCCTTCTCTCAGCACATCCAAAGCATCAGATGCCAACATTGGGAAGTGACTCAGTTCCCAGATCTTCAGTGTCCTGGTACCCTTTGTGGTTCCTCTGAACCAAGCCTGGGGCCTGCCATCTAGTGCCTTGGCTCACTTTCAAAGCCTTGCTAGTCCTACACTAGAATACTCTTACCAACCACTGACCACGCTGCCCAGCCCTCCCTCTGATCTCCATCCATGGCGGGCAGCCTCTCTCGGCTGGGTTCTCATTCCCAGATGAGCCTGAGGCTCCTTCTGAAGAGACCAGCCTGTGGGGAGGACTTTCTTTGATCCTCCAACCACAGCAGGGGCTCCATCAAGCTGCTCATAGACTCAGCCAGGTGTATCTAATGGCACCTGAAGTGCTGGGCAGGAGAGGAGGCCTCCTCAGCTCTCCATGCTTTCCATGCTCCTATCATCTTGATCTCCACAAGGACATGTTTCAACAAAAAGTTTAATACAACAATTGCTGTTTACATCCAATTCAATTCCTCTCATTTCCCATTTCTGTCTCTTTGCTTATATTTTATCTCAAGGATGGTGGGGAATAAGCTGGTAGGGCAGGGAGTGAGAAGCCAAGTAAAAGTGTGGAAAAGACTATTAAGAAAACTGAAGATTTATTCTAAGTTTCAGATGAGAGAGTCCAGGAAAGGTTAAAACCTATTCTGAGTTCCCACAGACAAGATGGATGTTCCCTGGCTGGTCGGTTGTATGGTCTGAGACGATGGCTTCTCCCCCTCCACAGAGGGGGAGGGGCCGGCAAGCAGCTACTTCATGATCTGCAAGTCTGAGAGGTGATTTGATGTTCAGCTGTCCTCCCTCTATAGTAAGAGTCTAGTGAAAAAAAGGCTTCTAAGTAAAGCAAGGAATATTTGGGTCAGACATAAGGAAGGACTTCTAGACAGTGAGAACCATTAGGAGAAAGTTCTAGAAATAGTATGTATCTGAGGTAATGTGGATGTAGTGTCATGGGAAGGTAAAAGAATGGATGGGGTAAGAGCTTCCTTCCAGCCCCAGGAATGCATACCCAAGAAGAAAGTTAAATATCCCTAAATTCTGGGGAAAAAATTAGTTTACGTGGCAGCATGGTGAAACGCATGATGCCTGGACTTTGGAGCCAGATGGACATAATGTTTCATCCCAACTTCAACACGTGTTAACTGGGTGGCCCTGCCCAAGTGAAAATAACCATGCTGAACCTTTGTTTTGTAATCTAGAAACTAGGGGTAATTGGGATCATAGTAAATTTGCAGCATTATATTACTTGCTAGAGAAAATATATGTACAGCAATCCACACACAGTGGGTACTCAAGTTTTTTAAACTTGGATTGGGTTTTCCATTTACTTCTGTTTTTTTTTTGGGGTTTTTTGTTTTGTTTTGTTTTGTTTTGGGTTTTTCTGCACACATAATAAAGTCCCAAAGCACTTAGCTCTGGTTTCTATTACATTTGAAAATGCATTCACATCTGACTGGGAGCGAGTGCAGATTCTCAGGGCAAAAAACAAACTCCATTGTCTGCTTGTTTATAATTAGTGACATATTACCCATTACGTCTAGGACTGGTTGTGACTGGTGAGGGAAACAAAGGCCCTGTGAAGTGTCTAGTTTGTGCTCTGGTTTAAGCTGCAGAATTTTATGACACAACATTCATGGCTTATTGTAATGGAAGCATGGTCCAGGTCCCAGTGAAAATGCCCAACACCCAAATGACCCCTGGGAAATGCAAATGAAGGGGAATTTCACTTCACAGTAAAGTGAAAGCCAGTCTTTTGTCTTTTCATCATGTTTCCAATGCTTACCACATTGCTTCTCTAAAGCATAGCCTCAATTCCCTCTCTTGGACCAGAAGCAGGTTTTTAAAAACTCTCTTTATTGAGAGCCACTCAATTGCCTGGGCAATGTGAACTCAGGGGAGCAAAGACAGCAGGACAGTATCTTAGGATTAAGTGTGTTTAGCAAATGAGAAAACCCACCACCTGCAGGTCTTTCATAAGCAGCATGGATCAATTTATACCATCTCATCTGGACCATGAAGGGAACTCAATGTATGAGATGGATGGCATCCACCATGCTCATGAGAGGATAGGAGCAAGCATCTACACTCTGGACCCAGATCTTTGTCTTACACTTGGCGCAGCAAACTGCCTAGCCCACTTTGGTACATAGGTCTCAGAGTGGCTGAGTTCTTGGGTACATTCTTAGGCACTAAATGTCATGTTTTTCTGATTTTTGTCCTCATTCTATCCCAGACGGACCTCAGACATCCTCGAGGTAAAAGAAGCAAAATTCTCAGATATCACAGGCTCCTCACATAAAATATCCAGTTGTTAAAATTCCCCATCAGTAATATGTGTTGGGCTACATGAGACACATGGCTTACTATACACTGGTAAAACCTATTATACTTTGTATATCAAGAACATGTTGTGACCCACAAACAGATGGAAAGCTACTCCATGCTTCTGGACTTGAAGAATTAATATTGCTAAAATATCCATATTACCCAAAGCAATCACAGATTCAATCATACCAATTCCTATCAAAATACCAACATCAGGGGTACCTGGGTGGCTCAGTCAGATGAGCATCCAACTTCAGCTCAGGTCATGATTTCACAGTTCATGAGTTCATGCCCCACATTGGGTTCACTGCTGTCAGCACAGTGCCCGCTTCAGATCCTCTGTTCCTCTCTCTTTTCCCTTCTCCCACTTACACTCTCTCAAAAATAAATAAAAAATTGAAAAAATAGCAACAGCATTTATTTTTTACAAAAACAGAATAATCATAAAATTTGTATAGAACTACAATATCCAAATAAATATTTGAATATCCAAATCAATCTTTAGAATGAAGAACAAAACTGAAGCTACCACAGTTTAAGATTTCAAGATATACTACAAGCTGTAGTAATCTAAACAATATGGTACTGGCACAAAAATAGGCACATATATCAATGGAAGAAAATAGAGTACCCAGATATAAACCCACACTTATATGGTCAATTAATCTACAATAGGGGGACAAGAATATACAATGGGGAAAAGATAGTCTCTTCAACAAATGGTGCTGGGAAAACTAGACAGCTACATCCAAAATAATAAAACTGGACCACTTTCTTATACACACACACACACACACACACACACCCTCAAAATGGATTGAAAACCTAAAAGACCTGCAACTACAAAACTCTTAGAAGCAAACATAGGCAGTAATCTGTTTGACGTTGGCCTTAGCAACATTTTTCTAGATGTGTATCCTCAGACAAGGGAAACAAAAGCAAAAAAAAAGAAAACAAATGTATTGGGATTACACCAAAGTAAAAAGCTTTTGCACAGTGAAAGAAATCATCAACAAAACAAAGAGGCAACCTCCTGAATGGGAGAAGATATTCGCAAATGATCTGTCCAACAAGGAGTAATGTCCAAAATACATATATAAAGAACTTACATAACTCAACACCAAAAAACAAACAATCCAGTTTAAAAATGGGCAGAAGACCTGAATATACATTTTTCCCAAAGAAGACATACAGATGGCCAATAGACACATGAAAAGATGCTTGACATCACTGATTATCATCAACAAAATGCTCATCATCAGGAAAATGCAAATCAAAACCACAGTGAGATACCACCTTATACCTGTCAGAACAGCTAAAATCAAGAAGACAAGAAACAACAAGTATTGGTGATGATGTGCGGAAAAAGGAGCACTCATACACTGTTATGGGAATGTAAGTTGGCATACTCACTATGGAAAACAGTATGGAGGGTTCTCAAAACATTAAAAATACCATATGAGCCAATAATTCCACTATTGTGTATTTATACAAAGAAAATGAAACATGATTCAAAGATATATGCACCTCTGTGTTTACTGCAATATTATCTACAATAGCCAAAATATGGAAACAACCTAAGTGTTGCTAATAATTGATAGACAAGTGGATAAGGAATATTTGGCACGCACGCATGTGCACACGTGCGTACACACACACACACACACTGGAGTGTTATGCAGCCATAAAAAAGGATGAAAATTTCCAGTTAAGATAACATGGATGGACCTAGAGGGTATTAGGCTAAGTGAAGTAAGTCAGACAGAGAAAGGCAAATATGATACAATTTCATTGATATGTGGAATCTTAAAAAGTGAGTAAACAAACAAAAAGCAGAATCACACATTTAATACATAGAACAAAGTGACAGTTGCCAGGGAGCAAGGGAGGTTGGGGAAAATGGATGAAGGAGAGTGGGAGATACAGACTTTCAGTTACGGAATGAATAAGTCACAGGAATAAAAGACACAGCATAAAGAATATAGTCAATGAAATTATAATAGTGATGTATCAGGATAGAGGATAGCTACACTTATGGTGAATATAGCATAATGTATAAACTTGTCCAATCATTATGTTGTACTTCTGAAACTGATGTTATGTGTATGTCAACTGTACTGAAATTTTTAAAAAGAAAGAAAAATGAAACTGCATAGAAGAACAAAATAAGTCATGGCCACTTAGCAAATATCTGGATGAGTATTTTTAGGACTTTTAAACAGAGCAGGGTATAGCAGTCAAGGTCTCAACAGGGAAAAGGCAGCTATTCAAAGGGAGTAACTGAAAAGAGTATAAAGACATGATGTGGGAAGAGTTAAGAGAACAGCCAGGAGTGGTGCTGCACCCCAAAACTAGCAACAATGGAAAGCCATTACCAACTGTATTTTTTTGTTGTTTATTTATTTTGAAGGGGAAGAGATAGAGACAAAAGGAGAGAGAGAATCCCAAGCAGGCTCTCTGTATCAGCATAGAGTCCAATGCAGAGGTCAAACCCATGAATAGTGAGATCATGATGTGAGCCAAAATCAAGAGTCTGTTGCTCAACCAACTGAGCTACCCAGGCACCCCCATTACCACCTGTATGTTTCCTACTGCTGCCATAACAAATTACTACAAATTTAGTGGCTTAGAATGACATCCATTTGTTCTGCTACAGTTGTGTAGGTTAAAAGCCTACCTGCAGTGTGATTCATCTGGGCCCTCTACTCAGTCTCACAAGGGTGAAACTAACATGCTGGCAAACCTATGCTCCTTTCAAGAGGCTCTGGCAATGAGGATGCTTCTAAGTTCATGCATGTTTTTGGCAGAATCCAGTTCTTTATGGATGTTGGACGGAGACCTGTTTCCTTACTGACCATCAGCTGGGGGCTTCCCTTGGCACCTAGAGCTTCTTCTCTCTGGCCCCAACATCTCAGCAACAGTATTGTAACCTTCTCACACTTGGAATTCCTCTGATTTTTTCCACCACAGCATCTTACTCCAGCTAGAGAAAGTTCTCTGCTTTTAAGGGTTCATGTCATTAGATTGGGCCCATCTGGATAATACTGACTACTCCGCTTTAAAAGGGCCATGACCGGGGCACCTGGGTGGCTCAGTGAGTTAGGCATCCAACTCCTGGTTTTAGGTCATGATCTCACGGTTCGTGAGTTCAAGCCCCACGATGAGCTCTGCACTGACAGTGCAGAGCCTGCTTGGGATTCTCTCTCTCTCCTCTCTTCACCTCCCATGCTTGCTCACTCTATTTCAATAAATAAATAAATAAATAAATAAGCAAGCAAGCATTTAAAAGGGCCATGACTCTAATCACATCTGCAAACCCCCTTTTGCCATGTCGTGTAACATATTCAGATTGCAGGGATTAGGGTGTTCTCATTTGGGGGCAACTGCTCTGCCTGTCATACCACCCCTAGGACCAAAAAGGCTAAAGGAGGACATTCTTACCAGAATGCAGCAAAAACTGTAGCCCTGGTAGAGATAGGAGCTGGGGCCATATGTAGAGTGAACAACTATTGCCAAACTGCACCCCAGCATGGATGGGTGTGAGTAAGCACACTGAGTCTCTCTCTGCCCACTCTCTGATGTCCTGTTACTACCTTTCATTGCCTAGGCCCAACTGGTCTTCAGATGGCAAGGAAGCCCAGGTATTGGAGTCCAGAGAGTTCAGCCTTCCCAGGCTCAGATTGGGGCAGATAAGAGCAGAATGGGTCTCTAGGGACAAAGGGAGACTAGCCAGCATATGAAGGTATCAAGTGAACCTAAGCTATATTCCCCTTGAGATCCAGACGTTTCTAGGCAGGTCTGAAAGAATAGGTAACAGGACAGCCAAACAGAGCACAGTTTACATGAGCAACTTGACTCCTGAGAAAGAACACTTTGCAGGGTAAGGATAAATACAGGTAGGGAAGTTGGCTTCAGGACAAGGGGCTAATAAACCAAAGGGAGGCCTGATTCTAAGACTGATATATTATCTGTCACTCAGATTAAACTCAGAGCCATTCTATTGGGCTCATGCCCAAGTCTTTGGCCAAAAGGGCTCTGATAAAGAACAAGCAAAGATAAAAGAGTATCACCTCCATGGAACGCTGAGAGTGTGAGGAGCAGAGCACAGCTGTGGCAACCCAGATTGGTGATGGCTGCTGCAGTTTGTAAGTTATTATGTATTAACTGTGGAGGTGCTTTTGGTTTCCCTCCAGTGACCTTGGCCCCAAACAGTCTGCAGCAGCTGAACTAGGGAAACCATGAGAGGCAAAGCTGGCACAGCTGCTTTTTGAGGTGGGTAGAACTATCAGTACACTGAGCTGGAGCAGGAAGGGAAAAAGGTAGTCCATCCAATGGATCACATCCAGGGAAATTGTTTTTAGGACAAGGAGCATGGGGGAGGGGAAACAGAGATATTCTTTTGTGTCTGTTATTATAGCCTGGGAAATGTGGAGTTACATATAAAGAGGATGCGGAAAAGAGGAACCTTTTTGCACTGTTGGTGGGAATGCAAACTGGTGCAGCTGCTCTGGAAAATAGTATGGAGGTTCCTCAAAAATTAAAAATAGAACTACCCTTAGGCCCAACAATTGCACTACTAGGTGTTATCCAAAGGATGCAAAAATGCTGGTCCGAAGGGGCACATGCACCTCAATGTTTATAGCAGCACTGTCAATAATAAGTAAATTATGGACAGAGCCCGAATGTACATTAACTGATGATTGGATAAAGAAGAGTGGTATACACACACACACACACACACACACACACATACACACACACACTGGAATATTCCTTGGTTATTAAAAAGAATGAAATCTTGCCATTTGCAACGTGGATGGAACTAGAGTATATTATGCTAAGAGAAGTAAGTCAGGCAGAGAAAGACAAATATCATATGATTTCACTCATATGTGGAATTCAAGAAACACGCAGGTGAACATAGGGGAAGGGAAGGAAAATTAAGATAAAAACAGAGAGAGAGGCAAACCACAAGAGACTCTGAAATACAGAGATCAAACTGAGGGCTGCTGGATGGGAAGTGGGTGGGGAAATGGGCTAAATGGGTGATGGGCATTAAGGAGGGCACTTGAGCACTGTGTGTTGTATGTAAGTGATGAATCACTGGGTTCTACTCCTGAAACCAATACTGCACTGTATATTCACTAACGTGAACTTAAATAAATAAAATCATCATCATCATCATCATAAAGAGAGGTGGATCTAAGTCTGTGTGTTCACCAGGGTTCCAGCAGGAAACAGGCTATCACAGTCAAAGTGAATTATTTAAGGTTGGCTTAATGAAGAGGTTATTTCCAAAGGTGTCGGTGGGAGAAAGAAACCACAAAAAGTAGTGCTATACCCTGGGGACTAGCCAAAGCAGGGAGATATCACAATTCCTAGGCCTGAAAGGTTGAAGGGAGAGAGAATGGTTGCCAGAAACCAGAAGACAAGAGTGAGTTGCAGACTTTAGTAAAGGGGATTGGTTACCACAGGTTAGGAACCAGAGGTGGGAGGGGCAAATCTGATCTCCCTTGCTTTGAGTCTCCCAGTGCTGGTGTCCCTACATGGGGCAAATGTAAGATCAGTCTCCCAGAGCACAGAGGAGAAGGGGAGGGAGAAGAGAATGGATCTGAAGGGGAAAGTTAAAGATATCCAGAGCAGTCACTAGACAGAAATATATTCTACCACCAGCTGCCTGGCACTCTGTAGCCAGGATGACATAAACTCAGTATGGTTTGGTCTATCACAAACTCACTCCACTGGTCTTGGGAAATGGGTCAGGAAAGACCCCATCTACTCCAATGTCATTAGCATTACCACTGTGGAGTTTTCCTAGGTTTTGGTAAGCTTTATAGCATGACCCAATTTAGATATCTGCTTAGCAGAGTCCAAGGCAAATGATAGTATTAAAATGTGGTGTCAGGTGGCTGCATTCAGTGTAGTGTTACAATACCTGAACTGCGTTTGAATTTGCCACACAGAGATCAGGTCCGATGTCCCATGTGCTGTAGGAGGTTCATGGGAACTGAATCAGTGACTTGAACTAAAAAGCCACCAAACAGTTCCCTAGTGACCTGAGTTAATCAGATTTCACCAAATGCTTAACCATATTGTGGAAAAGAGTTTACATATGGGAGATGCTGGCTTGCTGCATCTACATTTGATCTCTTTCTCCTTTGAAGCAACATATTTCCTACAGGGTGACTTTTTAAAACTCTAACCATTTAATTTGGGGGAACAAAAAAATTTTTATAAAGGAAAAACTCAACTTTGTATGCTTTACTCCAGATCCTCTGACTTTCTGAGATTATGTATTTTGCTATTGGGGAGCTTTTTCCTCCTCAGTTATACAATAAACTCTTTGTTGTTTAACATTCTATTAACCACAACCCTCTAGTAACCAGCACATCTGTAAATCTCCAGTACGATAATTATTGTTCATAATCATGACCCTGGGGCTCTGCATGGTCTCAAATGCCTTCCAAGCCATCAAAGAGAATGCACTAAAATGAGCTTGTGTTCCCAGAGCACACATCAACCAACCACAAAGGGCAATAATCCAGATAAGTGCTAGGTAGAAGAAGAAATAAAGTGAGGATTTTAAATTTGTCACAGGTAATTCGATGTGTGGATAATAAAAACCCATACTACATCTGTTAGAACTTCCTCATCTCAGTGACTCTCTTCATGGTTAGCATGAACTCAGCTAAAATACCCAAGCACTACTTTCAATCTGTAAAAGCAGATGTCAATGTACCCAATTAAATCACTGCTGTTTGTGCCTAATCTGTATTCGCCATTGACAAATTAGAAGAGGTTAAAAAGCTTTTAGAATTTAAAACTTTCTGAGTTTAAGAGTGGGTGAGACACACTCTCTCCTTTTGGCCACTACTACATTATGATTCCCATCTGGTGACCACACAGCAGCAAACTCTTAAGCCATTTCCAGGCCTTGGGATGGACAATACCAAGCTTCACATGGAATGCTCCCCTCCCTCTGAGGAAATCTCTTCATTAGTCATGGCCACATACAAGAATTAAAGCATAAAAAGAAAGAAGGAGAAGAAAGAGATTGAAGTTGGGATGGGGCAATTTTCTGAGCAGACCAAGTAGGACTCACAAACTCCAGCTCACTTTTTAGAGCACTGCAAGAGTATGTTTCTACAGTATGGGGCGAATTTCATTCTGGAGGAGAATCAACTCATTATACCCTATGTAAGGTTTTTGATATAAGTCAGGTTCAATTACCATCAAACATTGGATATGACAGGCAATGCATAACTAGTTGATTGGTACAGGGGAAAATGCCATTGCATTAGGGAAGAATGAAATATGCTTCCATACATAGTTAGCAGAAACATCTCTTCACAGCAAAATGGACATTTTTGGCTTTAAACAAGAACAGCAAAAAGGGGACACCATGATTTCCACAGATGGAGAGAAGTCAGTCCCTAGAAGTTAGTGTTCAAAAGGTTATGGATGGTACAGTCTTATTTCTATAAACAAAAATTAGAGCCTTTCTTGTTTCTCCATCTAACATTTCAGAAGGGTTGAAATAACTGGGAAATGCATGCTTCCAATGATGGAATTTTTGATATGTGATCTAAAAATTGTATCTTCTATAGTCACCATATTCCTAGAATTTAGCATCATGCTTGACTCTGGTCTTAGCAGAAGACAAGGATCTCACAGTCCTTGCATCTTCCAAATTCCATGTTTTCCACCCAAATATTCATATCAGCCCAATTCTCTCTGTTAGTGTTTCTCAACTGGGATGCTGCTGGCATTTTGGCTGGAACAATTCTCCCCAAGTGTGTGGGATATTTAGAGGTTTAGCATCTCTGGCCCTTATCCACTAAATGCCAGTAGCATGCCTACACCACCACCACCATGTTTAGGATGACTACATTTTACAAGTACTCCCAAGGAAGACACTTCTATCTACCTGATGAGAATAAATGGCTACTTCAGGTGAAGGCTCAAAAGCAGCAATGAGGAGGTCAACTGCAACCAGGACAGGGCCAGGCAACTTATTGCTTTTCTGGCCCCAACTTTTCTGGCCCACTCATCTCCCTGTTCTTTGCCTAAAGTCACAAGCTGAGAGTCATCAGTGATACAAAAATGATATAAAAAGGCCCTGCATTTGTATAGGCATTTAACTCTTTTTTTTCAAGCCATGGTATTATGGCAAATCTGATTCATGTTAGTAGAGTTTTCCTGGCTCCTTTTCTCCTATCCCCTGAAATTTGTCTGAACTTCTACCTGAAGTTTGGTGCCAAACTTCCCAAGCTTTAAAAAGCTTCATATACCACCTTTGCCTCCAGATAGGGCTGTCCTCTGCTTAGCCTGATTTCATTCTCTCTCCCAAAACTGTCCACTGCCAGCCCACCTTCTCAGACTATGGTAGAGACTCTCTGGAGAGAGCTGCCATTAATTCTTTCCTCCTTGTATATACATGCTACTCCATCAAGATGAGGGATATATTTCTCTTCCTTTTGAATTTGGGCTGGCCTTTTGCCTTGCTTTGACCAATAAAATGAAACAGAAATAATGAGTTGTAACTTCTGAGGCCTTGCAAAACCATGTGAGAAGCTGGACTACTCTGAGGCCACCAGGCTGTAAGGAAGACCAAAGTAAGCACATGGAGAGGTGACCAGAAGAAGCACCAAGTTAGTAGCCCTGTGAGCATAGCCTTCCTAAACCTGCCAGCCCAAGCACCAGCTGGATGCTAAATATCCCAGCTCACACCTCAGGGAGAAGAACACTGATAAAATGAGTCCAAAATCATGAAAAATAAATTATTGTTTTTAGCCATTAAGTTTTGGGATAATTTGTTATGCAGCAATAAATAACTAAAACACAGGCTGCAGTTAAAAAAAAAATGTCTCTATCCCAGGCTGCATTTGGGACTGTACTTTAATCTCTTAATTTGGCCAGGACTCTGTTCAACAACCCGCCAGCTCACACCAAGAAAGGAGAGGTCTTGCTGGGTGCTACACTAGATGTGGCACCAGCCCTCAGCCACTGGCACTTCTTCTTCTTTTTTAAAATAGTTTATTGTCAAGTTGGTTTCCATATAATACCCAGTGCTCATCCCACAAGTGCCCTCCTCCATGCCCATCACCTCCCTTCCCCTCTTCCCTACCCCCATCTGCCCTCATTTTGTTCTCAGCATTCAAAAGTCTCTCATGGTTTGCCTCCCTCCCTTTCCCCCACTATTTTCCCCCTTCTTCTCCTCATGGTCCTCCATTAGGTTCTTCCTAATCCTCCTGTAGGTGCAAACATATGGTATCTGTCCTTAGCTGCCTGACTTATTTTGCTCAGCATAATACCCTCAAGTTCCATCCATGTTGCTACACATGGCCAGATTTCATTCTTTCTCACTGCCATGTAGTATTTCCATTGTACAGATAAACCACATCTTCTTGATCCATTTGTCCACTGATGGACACTTAAGCTCTTTCCATGATTTGGCTATTGTTGAGAGTNTTTCCCCCACTATTTTCCCCCTTCTTCTCCTCATGGTCCTCCATTAGGTTCTTCCTAATCCTCCTGTAGGTGCAAACATATGGTATCTGTCCTTAGCTGCCTGACTTATTTTGCTCAGCATAATACCCTCAAGTTCCATCCATGTTGCTACACATGGCCAGATTTCATTCTTTCTCACTGCCATGTAGTATTTCCATTGTACAGATAAACCACATCTTCTTGATCCATTTGTCCACTGATGGACACTTAAGCTCTTTCCATGATTTGGCTATTGTTGAGAGTGCTGCTATGAACATTGGGGTACATGTGCCCCTATGCATCAACATTCCTGTATCCCTTGGGTAAATTCCTAGCAGTGGTGTTGCTGGATCATAGGGGAGTCCTGTTGTTAATTTTTTGAGGAACTTCCACACTGTTTTCCAGAGGGGCTGCCCAGTTTACATGCCCACCAGCAGTGTAGGAGGGTGCCCGTTTCTCCACATCCTCGCCAGCATCTAGAGTCTCTGATTTGCTCATTTTACCACTGGCACTTCTTAAACTCCTTTAGGTAGGATTCTACTTACTTGTTGCATTTTGTCCAAGAAAGAAGTTTCTTCCTGTCAGCCCAACCCTTCTTTTTATACAAAGGACACAAGAATCAGCTGTTGTTAAGCTTCCTAAGAATGGGTGTTCCACTTTTATGGGTGTTACTCTATCCTAGTTTTATTTACTTGGTACAATTTTTCTTCAATGGTTGTCTCGGCAATCACATCAAGAATTCCATTCTATTTCTTCAGAAATCATTTTTCTCTGAAGTATAGATTCACGTTTAAATCAATCAATCATGTCATTTGTATGATTTATTTCACCTTTGCACATAAGTTGCTTATCTAGCAAATATTTAGAATATTCCAGCATTTTCATTCTCTATGCCAAAGAGTTTTTGTTACATCTCTATTTATATGTTTTAATAACTTGCAGAAGTTCACCATCACACTTGAAAAATAGCAAAAAGGTTATGAACTATCTCTTATTATCTCTGCCTAATCCTGTCCTTCACCTCACAAAGCTTTCAAGTACTTCCCAATCCATTTTCAGGGACTAACTTTCTTTTTAATTTTAGATGTCTATAAAATGTAAATTTTGATTTGCAATCACTGTTATATAACCTTACCCCATAGCAAATCCCTTGCAGACCAGGATAGAAAGAACAATTCTAAATTAGGCACCACTTTGGCAACTATTTTAAGACATGTTTTTAATTTTTTAAAAAATAAAATTTATACCAACTAGTTTATACATTCCTTTGAAATTTGGACACATCAAAGTCCAAAACTTATTAGCCTGCTTTAAAAAAGATTATTTTACCAATGACTGATGCTTTGGTGATATTACTTACTGTCTTGTTCCAAAATTCACTTTGAAAACTTTGAAAACACTTTGAAGATATGTTTATAAAGGCCATATGTGCTCAACATAGAGGCAGAGGGCAAGAATTCAAAATCATGTTGATGAAACCAAAGCCAATGTTAGGGGAAATAATTGGGTCTGTTGAGTTGAGATGTATTTTTATCAGTATTTGTAAATGGCCCTGGAATTGCCACTCCAAGACTGTAGGAATAAATGATAAGGCAATACAAGAATAAGGAGTAGGAAGTCCCATGTACCAGAGAACATCAGAAGTGAAGATGGATTATTTTAGTTATAGATCTGGCAGTTTGGGGAAGCCTTTTGGGTTTTGTAACTCTGCCCTTACGGGTATACAGCTGGACTCATCCAGGCTCTGGGGGGTGGGTTAGCTTAATGAATAAAACAAGGTGACACAGCTATTTCTCCAGCCCTTTCCATGTGCCTCAAGTACATACATCATCTCAGCTAAGCTTCACAATAGCCCAGAGAGGTAGAAAACATTCAGAAATTAAGGAAACAAAAGCTCAGAGAGCTTAAATCATTTGCTCAAGGTCATTCCCTACTCTAATGAGATACTCTGGGATTTGAACTCTGATCTGATGACTCAGAGACTCTTTCTTGTACACATGAGAGTTTCTCTGAAGCCAAGATCAAAGACTATTGGTTTGTCTCTGCACCAACACAGATCCCACTTTTAATCTTGCTGGATTGCTGCCAAATGTGTACCCTGGGTGATGGAAATGAGATAGAAGAAAGTGTATGGGTAAGAAAAAACTCATGAGTTGTAAGCATATGGTAGGTGTTGTTTGTTTCTATATCCTAGCCCTACCCTCACAAAAACACACTCTTTCTATACTGGAAACTCACATAAATACTGGCAGTTAGTCATGATCTTTGCTGAATTCAATCTGTAACTAATGAGAATGATGATGACAATAAAAACAATAATAAAAAGTTAAAATTTAATAAGTGTTTTACCACATGATAGACACTGTCTTACACACTCTGTAGCCATTAACTGTTTGGGTGCTCACAGTAACCTATTCAGGAGGTAATATTCATTATCGCATTTTATAGATAAGAAAACTAATGCACAGAAATGTTAAGGAACTTGCCCAAGACTATACAGCTAGCAAAAGTCAGAATCAAAACTCAAATAGAATCAGGCTGGCTTTGTACCTATTAATGTTCTCAATCATCCTAACAGTGTTTCTTGAACATCTTAAGAATTACTTGAAGCACTTGTCAAGCATACTCTTCACAGTGACTTTCTCTGAAAAGTCTAGTTTAGAAGGTTTGAGTTGGGACCCAGAGCCCTATAATTTAAGAATCCCATGAGATTTATGGTGCCTGGGTGACTCAGTTGTTTAAAAGTATGACTCTGTTTGGTCATGATCTCATGGTTCATGGGATCAAGCTCCAAGTGGGGCTCCATGCTTATAGTATAGGGCCTGCTTGGGAATCTCTCCCTCTCCCCTCTCCCTCCCTGCCCCTCTCCCTATACTTATGTGCTCTCTCTCTCTCTCAAAATAAATAAATAAACCTCAAAATAAAAAAAGACCCATAAGATTAT
Source organism: Crocuta crocuta (assembly GCF_008692635.1). Classification (NCBI taxonomy): domain Eukaryota; kingdom Metazoa; phylum Chordata; class Mammalia; order Carnivora; family Hyaenidae; genus Crocuta; species Crocuta crocuta. The sequence goes on from NW_027530179.1 coordinate 8,610,022, forward strand.
TACAATAATAAACACTTTACTGTCTCTGAGTGCTGAAGAAACCCCTCCAACAGCACGGTGAGCACTGACAGAAGCATCATTTTTGGAAAGAGTGAATTTATCTAAGGGCACAGGTAGAATAACTTCCATGAGAAAAAAAAGGTCATTTGTTTTTTTCTTCCAACACTCATGGCTCAAAGAAAGTGCTGGGGGTATAGATAAGGGCAGGGACTGAGTTTTCCTTAGAGTCTCTGTTCTTCCTACTCACACAAGGCTTTCTTGGGACATTATTATAGCTTTTCTAATATTGCAGATTGATCTTTCTGCTGCTGCCTCAGGAGTTTGAGCAAAAGGGGAATCTTGGATGAAGCAGAGGAAACCCTTTTCCCTTCATGGTCATAGTATTTGGAAAGGGTAGACACAGATTACTGACAACTGAGGAGTCAAAAAGATTGTAGTGGGGGCCTGGATCAAGAAAGGCCCTACCTATTGTGCCAATTTGGGTCTTCTGAGAAGCAGATGTACACGTAAGATTAGACACACAAGAGATTTACTGGGTAAAACACCTGTAAAGATAAAGGGAAAGGAAATAGGCAAAGGCTAGGGGAGCCTTTGGATTGTAATGTGGGTTTGATGTCTGTGAAAGGAAAGAGAGAAGGAGGGATTGGGTTGGAGAGGGTTTTGACTGCAGCAAAGTCCTAAGAAAGACTTTGCAAGACTCATTAGGGGTTCCTGAGCAAAGGTTTCCTGCCAGGAGGGGCTTGCACTATGCAGGCTGGCTGGGTTCTAGTATTGCCTCATGCTTAGTCATTGTCTAGATGTAGTCTGGAGCAAGAGCAGCCTCGGAGTGAGTGCTCTTGTTGACCCACAGCTGTGGTAGCTGGAAGCTCTCAGCCAGCTATGTTCTCTGCAACAGTTTCTTTGGGAAAAGATTGAAAGTGCCCCTCCACAGATGTCACATATGCATGGCTAGGAAATACATGTCTAATCCTGAAAGCAAAGGGTGTCTTAGAAAATGCACTGTGGAGATAAGAGACTAGTCGGTAGGTTACTATAGAAATCTAGCCAAGAATGAAAAAGAGCTGAACCTGTAGTGACTATAGGAAGGGAGGCATGAGCTAGATCCAAAAAATCTACGAAGTTAAAAATGTTGGGTCTTCAAAAGACAGTATTCAGAAGATGAAAAGGCAAGTCAGAGACTGTACAAAAATATTGGCAAAACATATATATCTGATAATTGTACCCAGAAAATGTAAAGAACTCTTACAACTCTATGATTAGAAACAAACAACTCAACAAAAAGAGAAAAAATTATCAAGTAGATACCACATCAAAGAAGATAAATGGATGGCAAATTTCTTGAAAAGATGATCAACATTGTTAGTCATTAGAGAAATACAAATTTCATAATGAAATGCTCCATTATTCCTATTATAATGGCTTCTGTTAAAAGCTAGACTATGCCAAGTGTTGACGAGAATGTAGAAAAACTGGAACCCATACACACTGCTGGTCAGAATATAAAAGATAGTCTCTCATTTGTAAAACAGTTTGACAGTTTCTTAAAAAATTGAACCCACTTAGCATATAAACCAGCAATTACAGGCTTAGGTGTCTACTCAAGAGAAATGAAAACCTATATCCACACTAAAATTTGTATGAGAATATTCATAGCAAAGTGAGTCATAATAGCCCCAAACTGGAAAGGCAACCCAAATATCTATAGAGAAGCCAAGTGCGGTATACCCATATGATGGAATACTATCAACCATAAAATGAAACTAACCATTGATACATACAAGATGGACAAATCTCAAAAACATCATGGTAAATGAAAGAAGCCAGATATGAAAGACTTCATATTGCATGATTCCACATATATGAAATTTCTAAAAAAGCAAAACTATAGAAACAGGTAAGTGGTTATTTGAGGCTAGGGTGGGAGTGCAAAAAGTGCAATAAAGACCTTTTTGGAGTAATAAGAGTATTTTAATGCTGGATTGTGATGATGGTTGAAAAACTATGTACATTTATTAAGATGCTTCGAAGAACATATTTAACATGAGTGAATTTTGTGGAATGTAAATTAAGTCTCAAATGGCTTAAAAATAAAGAGCTAGGAAGGCAAACAAGATGGGATATGGCAATTGATTAAATCACCAGAGAGTAAAGATTGGAGGAAATGTCATGAACAATGACAAGGTTTCATTGGCTAAAGTCCAGTAGTGAGGATAGTGTTATAAAATAATATTTGGAATATAAGGAAGAGCAGATTTGGAGTTTAGCTTTGGACATATTAATTTTGAGCTGACTGTTGAACACTGAAGTGGAGATTTCCAATAAAGAGTTGGAATGAGTGGTGTAAAGATCATGAAAGGGAGTTGGACAGTGGTTTGAGAATCATATGCTTTTAGGGGGTGGCTGAAGCTGTATGAGTGGCTGAGATCATGTAGGGAGAATGTTTGGTGTGAGGGATCTTATTTCAACTGAAATAAATACATTTTCAACTAATTATGAGTAGCCCAATGAAGGTTGGTTTCCCTAGAGACTGTTTCACTATTTATATGCTGATAAGAAGGAATTTCCAGGGACTTCATATGTTTTTCTGGTACCTCAAGACCTTGGAAATTCTGCTTCTGAATGTCAGAACTACTATGCAGAAGTAATTTAATCCAGCCTGTGTTGTCAGATATTTATCTTATGTCACATCACTAGAAGCTGAACTATAGCAAATTAACAGTATCCGAGGATTTACCATCTGCATGACAACAGACTAATCACTCATAAGATTGTAAGAGAATTTAAGTCTCAGAAACTTACTTCAAGAAGTTTACAATCTGGTCCTGTAGATTCTACACTATTTCAGGGTATGGATCCTGGGTTGGGTAGGGAATGGTGGAAAAGGGACTAGAGACTTCATTGCCCTACTAGGAGAAGGAAAAGTCTACAAGGATCTGTTGGGTTGTTTGTCTCTAAAATCAGTCTTGACTGGAAGTAAATTTGAGGAAGTTGCTAAGGCCAAAAGGGCCTCTGTTTTGTTTCAAAAAAGTCAGTTCTTGTGGGTTTCTTTTTTAAGCTCACATTGGTCATTTTATTTGAAGTGAATTTTATCCTGATTTTCCAAGAGGCATGGTAAGCATTATTTTCAGAAGCCATTAATATGTTGTGCAATTCCTTGCAAAATGGGTGTGTTCCAGACAACAGGAAAATGGGGCGGGCCCCTTGGCCCTTTCATAAACAATCTTCCTACATGGAAAGACAGATGCAGGAGCTTGAGGTGGGTCTGACAAGTGAGTTGAGTTATGAAAGAGAAAGGCAGCTCTGTAAAACTCTAGCCAGAGGGAAGGAACTTATTGGCTGAGATTGACAAATGGGTAATGTGGCCTCTGCAAGCCATTTTCAAAAAAAGAAGCAGCCATTAAGAAGTGAGAACACAGAGATACAATATGTTCTGACAACATTAGGTAGCATCCTACTGCAGTACATTATGTGGACAACTTCAGTGATGCTCTGAATGACCCACTATGGCCAGGTGACAGAGGACTACTGTGGGCCACTGGTTCCACTGTCAGACAAGAGAAGGAACCCCACATACTATGTTAGATCCACGTCAGCTCTGTGTAAGCTTGAAATAAAACGACATCAAATTTTCTTCCCAAAGAATAGCATGTCCCTGCTGTCCTCCAATTGAGTATCAGCCAAGAGCTCCAGGATGACCTGGAGGAAAGAGCATGAAACCACATCAGCATCCACAGTTTGTGCTGCACTGGGACCCAGGCCCAATGCCCCATTAAGCTAGATATGTCTCCAAAGACTCATTTCAAAACTTTCTCTGGCAATCAAATATCACTACAAACCAGCAAAATGTATAAGCATCCTTTGGAAGTTTCTTTTTCCTCTTGTATGAAAAATGTGGTGTTTTTTTTTTCAATATCCAAGTTTTTTAGCTTAAGCTATATTTTTAAATGATTGAAAAATCATTTTCAAGGGAAGAACTTTGTATGGTTACCCTCTATAATTTTCTCTTTACTCATGTGTACTTCTAGTTTACACGAGCTCTATTAAATTATATTCCCAGAATTTTTTTAATGCTTACAAACCTTCAATGGACTTCTCCCACCATAAAAGAAAACCTTCATGACTTCAAAAAATAGTCAGATGATCATTGTATAATCTTGTTGATTATCAGGATAAATAATAGGGACACACAGAAATTCTTACATAGTTATCGTAATCACCACATCTTGTTTCAGTATTGTCATCATTGTCATTGTTATTCTTAAAGGTACTGCAACCATGATACAAGGGGTAAAAAAAAACTTGGTGTGAGGTGAAGGATCTCACACATTCCTGGGACTTGGCTGGACATGAATAGGGGTCCAGCAAGAGGTCCCAACTCTTCCTGGTCCTCCCTCCCACGGTCTAACTTGCACATCTCCTGACGCTCCCATAAAGCATTCAGCCCTACCCACATAGTTACCTGCCCTGGATTGGACTGTACATTCTGGTGTCTATGTCTGGCTTTGATACCTCTGAATTCTATAATTATGATCATTTTCTTTTTTTATTATTTTTTATTTATTTCTGAGAGAGAGAGACAGCGTGAGCAGGGGAAGGTCAGAGAGAGGGGGAGACACAGAATCTGAAACAGGCTCCAGGCTCTGACCTGGCTGTCAGCACAGAACCCAATGAGGGGCTCGAACCCATGAACTGCGAGATCATGACCTGAGCCGAAGTCGGACGCTTAACCAACTGAGCCACCCAGGCGCTCCATGATCACTTTCTTCAAGAAAAATCTTCTAATGGCTCACAAGTCCTTTTCTACACACTGAGGACATGGGTTTTATTTTTTAATACATATTAATTTTCTTCCTAAAAAGGATTTTATTGAGCCTATTAGGTTTCAAATTTGTACCATCTCATCAGATGCATAATGAGACAGATGATCTAAAAGTGGTGGCATCACCTTCTGAGACACACTGGAGATTCACAAGCCAGCTTCTTCTTAGCCATTCAGGCTTTACATTTGACCTTAAAACCAGAATCCTAAGGAAAGGCAGCAAACACAAAATATTCTTTGATATTTGAGGCTTTTTAGATACCAAAAAGCCACAAAATGTCATAATCTGTTGGTTTATTATAGGTGTTGGTTTCATCCCCTAAATAAAATATCTGACCTCGTCTCATTGACCGCTTTTGTTGAAAGATCATATTTGTTTCTCTTAAATTTCATCTTTGTTGTCATTGCTTTTCAGGGACACTAAAGATCTGATTTATGTTTTCCAAAGTGCCTGTCTGTGTCATAATTTACACTTAAGAACCATATTTCCACTGCAGATATACCCTTGATATCAAAGAATCTGCCTGCTTGATGAAAACCATTGTCCCACAGCTCCACTCTCAGTTTGGTGCTTGGGTGGGAAGATCAGTCATTACACGTAAAGTCAAATTTTTTCTTCCTTCAGAATGAGCGTCCTACTGTAAAATATTGGAATGTATCTTATAAATTATTCAAGATATATTTATAAGGATTGATAGTGGTAAGTCATTTTCACTTATGTAAATTAACATATTTGTTTGCTTGCTATTTCTCTAGGTGAAGATACATATTTTAACTGTATTTTTAAGTTGAAAAAGAATATCATTCACATTGTATAGAGTGCCTAAATCATCACTTTTATTTCTATTGGCTTCAGTGCAACACAGAAATGAACTTTTGTATATTCTTTCTGAGGCATATTATATTTTCCAGTACATATTCCATCTTGTATTGTTTTCTTACGATGTGACTGTCCCTCCTTTGAGACTGCATGGGGGCTTGTGATTGCTTCAGCTAACAGAAATATGACAGAAGAGATGCTATATGACTTCCCAGCTAAGTTGTAATAGTTTCAGCCTTATTCTTACTCTCTATCTTTTTTTCCCCCTCTCTCTCTAAAAATGTTGACTCTGGAAGAAGCCAACTCTTGGCTATGAGGAACCTCAAACTACTATATGTGGAAAGTCTCACAGGGAGGTCCTCATGGAGAGTTGCTGAGACTCCCAGCTAATGATCATCATCAATGGCCAGACATGTGCATGAAAGAGAATGAAGGAGCCTTCAGATGATCACATGATTTCTATCTCCATCTTCGTCATCCCACTGAGATTCCAGACATTGTGAAGCAGAGAAAAGCCTTGCTCACTCTACGCTTACTGAATTCCTGATCTACAGAATCCATGAGCAAATAAATGATTAGTTTATATCAGTAAGCCTTGGATGATTTGTTATACATCTATAATACCTAGAACACCTTCTTTTTCTCTTCCCATTTTTTCTCTCCTAGTCATCTAATGTTAGTACAGAACGGCACTGGGAATATCAAGAAACATGTGATAATAATACCGTTAGAGGTATACTTCTTGATACTTTTATTTTTCTTTTCTTCTTCCTTTTTTTCATAAAGCAATAGTTAAGGAAGTGAATTCTGGAGCTAAACTGCTTGTGTTAGTATCCTTTCTATGTGTCTTTTTAATTGTGACCATGGACAAGTTCGTTAACACTTTGCATCTCAACTTTCTCATCTGTAAAATAGTAAAGATAATTATACCTATCAAAGAGGGTTACTGAGACAACTAAATGAACTAATACATTTAAAGAGCTTAGAAGAGGACCTGGTACATAGAAAGAGTTCATTAAAATATTACATATTATTGGAGTGCCTGGGTGGCTCAGTGGGTTAAGCATCTGACTCTTGATTTCAGCTCAAGTCATGATCTCACAGTTCATTAGATCAAGCCCCATGTGGGGCTCTGCACTGACAGCACAGAGCCTGCTTGGGATTCTCTTCCTCCCTCTCTCTCCGACCCTCCCCTATTGTGCATGCTCTCTCTGTCTCTCTAAGTTTATCTCTCTATCTATCTTTAAGTTTATTTAAATTTTAAATAAACTTAAAACTATAGTAGCTATTACCATTTTAGCTTTACCTTAATGCTTTATTTTATTTTTCATGATTTATATTTAAGGCACAAATATATTTCAATATAAATAGAAAATTTAGACACACACAATACCAATACCCTATCAATTTATTCCATTTTCCATGCTTTCTTCAAGAATCCGTCTACACACAACATTATTAATATTTTTTTATGTTTTGATTCATCATGTCTTTTTATTCAGATTATCAGCTATCAAAGATTAATGAGAGAGTTTTGGAACTATTGGTTAAATATACAAGTAGTACCTTTACCATCTCAGCCTTTTAATGTTCTTTTCTTAATGTTTGTTTTCTATTTTTTCTTAAATAATTTATTGTCAAGTTGGTTTCCATATAACACTCAGTGCTCACACAACATTATTTTTAAAGTTAAAATCATTGTAAAGATACAGGAGGACAGATATAATTACTTTGGGTCCACTGTGTGAAACAACTATCATTGTGAGCCTGCAGCTGCTCCAAGAGGTGGAAATATCCAATCTTTCAGATGAGGAAAGGATCATTCCTTGATCAACAGAATATTATACAGATATCAAAATTATAAGTAAGGAGACTAAGTAACATTATATGTATTATACAACATGAAGTGAAAAGAGTAGAATATAGAACTCCAGATACTAGAATTATTAGAGATGAAATACTACAAGAGCTGTGTTTAATATATTCATTAAACTAAGAAGACAAGCTAAAAATTATGGCATGGAACTAGAAAACATAAAAAGTGACCCAGTGTGTTTGAAAAGAAATTGAGTAAAAATTCTAGAAGTGAAAACTATTAAGACCAAACTAAGACTGCAGAGGGTAGATGTAGTAGCATCTGAAGAGGGACTTAGAGAATTGGAAAATGGGTCAAAAATATTTAAAATGAAGCATGGAGAAAAAAACACCCCCCACCCCATCCCTGGAAAACACAGAAGCAAAGCTACAGGCATAGAGTATATCATAAGGAATTGTAGTATGTTTAGTTGGATTCAAGAAGAAAAAGTGAAAGAAAATGGATAAGAAGTATTTGAAGAATGATGGATGAAAATTCACCAGATATGATGAAAACCATCAATCTGGGGTTCATGCTCCCATTCAAGGAGCTTACTGAATCAAGAACAGGGTAAATAAAGGAAATTCATACAGGAGTTCATTAAGGGAAACTACAAAAAACCAAGACAAAAAAAAATCTTAAATGTAGTTAGGGGAAAAAGAGAGATTAGCTTCAAATGAGCTATAATTAGACTGACAGCAGACTTTTAAACAGCAGCAATGGAAGCCAGAAGCCAATGGGTTGATGTCATTGGTGTGCTGAAAGGAAGAAATAACTGCTAACCTAGAATGTTTCACCAGGAAAAATATTCCTCAGGAAAGATATTTTCTTGCAAACATTGAGATGTGTCATCGCTAACTCATCACAGTAAAGGATTTTCTAAAGTTTCTCTGTAGATAGAAAGAAATAATCCCAAATTTCAAACTAAACAATCTGAATGGTCAAGTTAAATTTTAAATGTATTTTTAAAATCTGATCTTTATTTTTTTTAAGAAAAAGAGGGAGCATTTTTCACTATATACCATTTTGTTCCCTTTGATTGTATTCCTGATTTAAGAAGCCTATATAGAAAGTACTATTTTTAGTACACTCTATATGTTAATATTAGATTAAAGGAAATTTAACCAAAAAGTGGTCAGATAATAGAAAAGGAACTAACAAGAACCTTTCAGGATTGCTATGGGAAATAGTACATTAACATCTCAGCTGTAGATATATACATATATTTGTTTCTAGACAATGTAGATTGGACTGTAAGTATAATGAAAAATTAGCCAACAGAATGCAAAGAAGTCGAATGCTTTCTATCTTAAATATCATCTTTTAATTTGGAGTTCACAGAAACCAGGACTGTTCAGAGGGCATACTGGATTCAAGACTACAAATTCTGTTTGTCTTTTCCATTTAACCATAGAATCATAAAAATATTATGTCCCATGTTATCCCACACTGCACAAACGCTCATATTAATAAAATATAGAGAATCAAATAGTTCAAATCATGGTATTTTAGAGTTGGAAATCACTCAGAAACATAAGTATGATATCTTCATGATGCCTGAGAAACTTGAACACATCCACTGACAAGGAACTCATTGCTTTCTGTTTTATTACTGGGCATTAGCAATTGCCTGAAAGATTTGTAATTAAGCCCAAATTTCCCTCTTATGACTTGTCCTTATTTGTGTAGCCCTGTTCTTTCCAGGGCAATATAGGATGAGCACACACTCTCTACCACCAAATATTAAAATATAATATTAAAAGGTGACTATAATGTCCCCCTTTAGTATTTACTTTTGTAAAAGGCTAAACATCTCTCATGCAATTAAGCCTTGCCCAGTCTGTGTGTGTCTGGCTAGTCAGAGGAGAAACAGTCTGATTCAGGGAAGGGAGGCAATGAGAAAGAATGGTGGGATGAGAAGTAGAAAAGGTCAAGGCAAAGAAGGGGAGGTGAACTTTGAGAAAATGAATCAAATGTTCTATCATGCTAAATGTAACTTTTATGTTCTTGGCAACTTTTAAAAAAAAATTCAGGGCTCCTATTAAAAGTAGGAAGACTATTTGTGGCCATGTTGTAAAGATACAAATCTGGGGTTTAAGGTGGCCTAGGAACTTTCTGCTGGGAAGATGATGGCATATTACTCTGAGCTATGCTTCTAAAGGGAGTATCAATCTACTGCCTTAAATTTTGAAACAGCACACATAATAAAGATTTGAAATAAAATTATCTAGCTAAAGATCTAGATATAAAGAAATATACTTGTGAGGCCTGGCCAACCCCAGTAATATAACTGCAAAATGTACCAGTATCCATGGAGCAAGGAATTCCAGAAAATACATTTCTTTGGGGATATAGGTAAAACAAGGAACAGTCTGTCATTTCACGTTGATGCCCACTGAGCACTGCAATGGGCACATTCACAATAACTAATGATTAGAGATTGTTAATGTTCTTGGGGAAAGGCTGATTTTTAATAGCTTTTCCTGTTGCCAAGGAACTTGGCTGTTACAGCTCGAAAACCATGCCATCGCTCATGCATAAATCATAACATAACAACTTGATAGACGCTGCTGTTGTTGGGACCTTGCACTGGTGAGGACAATTAAGAAATGATAGCCTTCATAGTCTATAATTCTATATAGGCTGATCCTATTTAAGAATACTCAGAAAATCAGCTCAGAGCAGATTTTTGAAGAATGGGCTAAGCTGGAAAAAATCCATGAGGAGATGACAACCTGTCTGATCCATGGCTGTAAATACTCCTTTATGTGTTCATCTTAGCAAATTAACAATTTGTGCTGGGTTTTACACTGACTCTACTATCCATGGGAAACATGATTGAAAGATGGGTACCTTTATCAGCCAGCCATTGCTGTAATATCTTGTGTAAGAAAACTCAGTGGCTTATAAACAATAAGGGTTTTATTTTTTCTTCCTCCCCGGTCTGTGGACTGGCCAGGACAGCTCTGCTTTATTTGCATGTTGGCTAGTTTAGGTCAGGTTTGGGTCATCCTAATGTGTTACATTCTAAGTCCAAACTGAAGGGATAGAAGCTAGCTGGGCCCTGCTCTTCCTATGGTGATCACTGGAGAGCAAGCATGTGAGCCGATCTACGGAGGCATACGTAAAGCCTCTGTTCATGTCATTTCCACTACATTCCATTGGTCAAGTCAATGCCAACAAAGTGGAGTTTGGAGGGAACTCGTTCCACTGCTCCATTGTCCTGGGTGGGGGCAGTGCCAAGATGCAAGGGGAAGGATGTAGATGTATAATCCTATTGCAGAGGGGTAAAAAGTTGGAGCAAATAGTTCAATCCTCCAGGGAAAGGTGTGTGTGTGTATCTGTCTGTCTGTCTGCTTGGTGTATTTTTACAAAAGCTGGCCTAGATAACTGCTTTTTAAAAAATATTTATTTTTGAAAGAGAGAGAAACAGAGCGTGAGTGGGGGAGGAACAGAGAGAGACGGAGACACAGAAACATGGCTCCAGGCTCTGAGCTGTCAGCACAGAGTTCTTTGAGGGCTTCAAACTCACAAGCCGCAAGATCATGACCTAAACTGCAGTCAGACGCTTAACCGACTGAGCCACCCAGGCACCCCTAGACAACTGCTTTTTTAAAGCAAAGATAATATTTTAGGCTAAAGCCTTATGGTATTAGACTTAGTGAACCCACACACACTAAAGAATTGACAACAGTGAGAAAGTCATTAATTCTAAATCCAAGAAATGGAAAATGCTCCCAGCTCTGTGTGAAGCTCTTGTAGTGTACAGAGGTGATGGGGATGCCTCAGGCCTCAAAACTCAGCAGGCTTAGCAGAGAAGTCACACTGCCATTCTGGCTGGTTCAGGGCAGGGCAATTGCACTCAACCTTCTTAACACTGCCAGCAGCTCCAGAAGACATGTGCTGGTTGCCAGCAAAAGTGCCATTAAAAATGGAAGTGAAATATAAAACAAGGGAAAGTTGGGATAAAATGTCAATGTGTATTTATGGAAAGACCTATCCATTTCTGAGTGATGTAATGGAAAATCCATCTTTGGTCGACCCAAGTCAAGGACATTTTATAAACTGAATAAAGTGACAGCTTGTGACAAATTCTAAAGCCACTAACCAAATCTCCTGCCTCTGGGAAAAGAGTAGCTGGAATTACTGGATAAGTAAAATTACGGCTTAAAGATCTAGGGAGAAGCAATACCTCAGAAATATTTAAGACTGCATAGATGTGTGCGTGTGTGTGTGTGTAAATTAATTAATGCATACATATAAACACATATGGTGTATGTTGACTTTGCCAACCTATTCCTACTTACCAAAGCAAGGACTAGATATATCAGTATTTTTGCTGTTTATTCTTTATTAAGACTCGTTGTAGTCAGCTTGTCTGGTTAAAATTAAGCTTTCTTCAGTTCAAATTTGCCCAGCCTCAAAGATCCTCCTAGAGTTATAACCTTGATGTAAGAAAATACATTGTAAGGCTTGCACTGGTTGAACTGGAGGCAGGGTGTTTAAGGTAAAGGCAAAATGTCTCCAAAGGCACCCAATTCAATTCAATGTACCTCACATCTCATATAAAAATGCATTTAAATGTATCAAAACACACAATAGGATTAAATATAAGGCTATTGATGGAAAACTATAAAACTTGTCAGAAAAATGTAGGAGAAAAGTCTTCATGACCATGAATTTGAGAGAGTTCTTGGCTGTAACACCAAAAACATGAGACATAAAAGAAAAACATGATAAATTTGATTTCATTAGCACTTTAAAAACTTTTGGTCTGTGAAAGATCACTGTTCAGAAAATGAAAAGACAAAGTTTTGTGCCTGAGTGGCCAACTTTAGCTCAGGTTGTGATCTCACAGTTTATGCATCAGGCTCTGTGCTGACACCTTGGAGCCTGGAGCCTGCTTCAGATTCTGTGTCTCCTCTCTTTCTGCCCCTCCCTGCTCTCTCTCTCAAACAAACAAACAAACAAACAAATAATAAACAAATAACACTTAAAAAATAAAATAAAAATAAAATTTAAAAATTCAGTTCAAGTAACATTTAATGCTTGAGTATTATGTGTCAGCGAGCCTTCAAAGGTAGTATAGGATATAAAAATGAGAGAGTCTGAGCTCCTGTCCTTGAGGGAACTTAAATATTGAATAGCAAGAACTTCAGGCTATGGTGGAGAATGACACATTGTCACTAAGAATTGTGCTGGAGAGAGGACCATATAAAGAGCTTTAAGAAAAGTATACAAAGGGACAAAGTGCTTACACACAGTAAAATGGAGATAGCCCTTTATAGACATCATGAGAAATGAAAACTTTGGGAAATTAAGATGGACCTTAAAATACAAGGCCATTTTAGTAGACAGGGGTCAGAGATGAATGAGAAGAGAGGTCAGGTCAGAAGGAAGCACAAAAGCATGGGTATAGGTAGGTAAGCAGGCTGTGTGGAGGGAACGGTGATTGACTCAGGGTAGAGAAAAAGTGGCAAGTGTTGGAGCTAATTGGTGGGGTGTCTTGAATGGTTTGATAAAATGGATTAATTCAATAGATAGCAGAAAACCATCAAAGCCTTTCTAGAGGGCTTGACTTCAGGACAAAATTTCCCAACATCGTTTGACCATGGGGCACCTAAAAAGTATACTGCATAGATGGAATACCAACCCGTTTCTCAGAAGGGTTAATGCTAGCTTTTTGTTAAAACACACTTGGTTTAGCAACTGACCCATAGAAAAAATGTATAGCACGGATGTTTAGCATGCAAAACCATTGAAGATTGCCATAACTATATGTTAACATTATAAAACGAGTGCAAAGACCAGAGATTATCAAGCAGGTGAGTAATACCAAGGGTATGATTGGATAGTAAAAGTGGCCTATAAGCATCTATTCAAAGATTGGACGTCATGTGTCTCATGAATCTCATGTGGTCTCTTTTGACTCTGTAAGATACTGTACAGTAAAACCTTCCATTGTGAGCGTAATTTATTCTGGAAATATGCTTGTAATCCAAAGCATTTGTGTCAAAGAAAATTTCTCTATAAGAATTAATGGAAACTCAAATGATTCATTCCATAACTTAAAAATATTCATATAAAAATGATTACAATACTCTAATATAATATAACATAATAAAGGAAATACAAAATATAATGAAAAATAAACAAGTTAACCTGCACTTACCTTTGAAAACCTTTGAGGGAGACAAGAGAGAGGAGGGTTATTGTGCAGGATGACTTTCATTATCGCTAATGGAATCACTGCTATCTATTGGCTCACTGGAATCTCTCTCTGCTTAGGGGTCATTGTATATGCTTACATGGATGTTGACTATAGTACAGTATTAATAAACTCTTGTCATATACTGTATTTAATGTAACTGGCAATAAGGCAGCAGAGGAAACGGTCTATATCGGCAGGCAGCCTGACCTAGAATGAAGCAAAGCATTCCTAAACTTCCTCTTGTGTGGAAGAGCAAAGGACTGTCCATAAGTGCTTTGAAGTGATAAAAAAATATATATATATATGAGTGCCAGTTGTGAGCACCTTCCAACATTCTGAAACATCACTGAGTTCTGCCAAACACCATAGCCTGAGACTGAGCATCAGCACATGGGAGATGATCACCCACAATCCCACAATAAGAGAGAGAGAGAGAGAAGGAGAGAGAGAGAGAGAGAACCATTGGCTCAGTTGTGATCATGTGATGTTTGGCATCACATACTACTTGTATTGCAAGACATCACTTGCTTATCAAGTTAGAATTTATTAGAAATATTAGCTTGTCTTGCAGAACACTCAGAACAAGTTACTGGCAATCCAAAGGTTTATTGTACTATTATTTAGAGGTTGATAGTATTTGTTGATAGGTAATTATGTAAGATTTAGAACTATACAAATATGTTTGGTAATTTTCTAACATACATTTTAAAAATGAAATTTAGAAGATAAACACTAATAGTGGAGCAACCCCCCAAAAATGAGGAGCAAGAGCTGCAGTATAAATATTCCAGCTACCTCGCCTTCAGGGGAACAAGGCTGCCTTGTGTTATGCACAGTCTTTCAGAAGATCCTGGGCGAAATTGTGCTCTGGTTGTGACATTCCACCCATAAATGCACCTGCCATGGGTTTTCTTCCCTTCTCAAATGAACTTCTTACACCCAAATCCTTGTCTCACAGTCTGAGAGGTGAAGGCAGGTCTCAGACAGTGCTGATTCCCTTCCTCTGCCAAGGCATCTTTTCATCAATTCAACAAATATATCCCATTTTATTAGCTACATATTTATTAAGCACTTGCTATGTACATAGACTGACAATCTGATGGTGATAAAGTAGTCTGTTGTAAACAGTAATGATGAAGTGGTGTACATGCACATTAGGGGTGCCAAGGGCACCTAGAGAAGAGCTCTGTATATAGTCTGAGAAGAAAAGGAGAGGCTTCAGGGAAAAAGATATTTCACCTGGGTCCTGAACAATGAGCAAGGGCTGGGGAAAGAGGAGGGAGAAAAGTGCAACAGGCTGTGTAATTTAGGAAACATTCTTTTAGTGTCTGGCAGAGTAAAAATCATGAAAGAGGAGGAAGAACAGCTGATTGCTATACCAAAGACTGCTTTGTCAAACTTGAAAACAAGCCTTTTATAACATGAACAAAAGAAGGTGACCATTTAATTGGCCATTTGTAAATTGTGCATTCTTTTTAAATGAAACACAAGTTCATTCCTAGATTCACTAAATGGGTCCCAGACATTCTGGATGAAACTCGCTAATTTAACAATGGGCTACTTTGCCTCTACGCTTATCATTCTGTGTCTGTTATCTTCCACTGATACAAATGTTAAGGTGATGCTCTCTTTATTATCCTGGGAAATGTATAACCATCTTTTTGTGCCTAAAGAAAGAGGGCTCAGAAATGGAAACAATGCAGTTGTATTTGTTTCCAACACTTTCTCTTGTTCAGTTTCTCCTCAGTCTGTAAATTATCTTTGTTCTCTTGGGTGAGAGGAGAAAATAATTTTCCCATGGAAATAAGAACGTCATATATTTCATTGATTTCTTGCAATGAGTTATGCACCCACTCATTCATTCACCAGGCATGGAGAAATCTCTGGTATGAGCCCCCAAACCTTGTTAGTCACTGGGAATATACAGAGGTAAACGGAAAAGAGCTGAAGACCTTAAATAATTGACAGCATGGTGAGGGGACAAATACATTCAGGCAACACTAACAAGACAATAAGTGATATTACAAAGGAATATATAAGATGTAGCTGCAGAGAGAATCCACTAACTTTGAGTAGGTCTTTTCAGAACAGGTGACATTTGAGTTGGATCTTGAAAGGTAGGTTGAATTTTCCTAATGGATAATGTGGGAAATGGGACTGAACACAGAAGGAACAGCATGGACCAAAGCACGGAGACAGGCAAACACATAGCACGTGCGGGAATTGCAAGAAACCAGTGACCCGAGTACAGGCTCAGGGAAGTTGGGGTGGGGGACACAACCCACTGAAGTTGGGCTGTGAAATTGGTGTCAAGACAGTTTGAGACCAGGCTGTGAAGGCTCTTTGGACTAGATTCTATTTGTAATAGGATGTTTTGGAGGTTCTCAAACAAGGGGTGAAATGAACTAATTTGCACTGCGCAGAGTAATGCAGCAACAGATGTAAAAGATGTAAAAGATGGGAGGACCAGATAAGAGGCAAGGAAAGCAGTCAGGAGATGTTTTCTATTGCTGGCAGACATGAAAAGCCATAGTCAGGCAATAAGCAGTGGGCATGGAGTTGATGGGGAAGAGACAGAAACTATTTGGGAGGCAGGACCCTCAGGACTTGGAAACTGAATACAGCTATTTAAGGGACAAGAGGTAGCAAGGGGCAGCTTTGAGGTCAAGCCTGGACAACTAGTCTATCACGATGTTATTCCAGGGCATCCAGACAGAAGGTATTACTCTGGAAGTGCAAAGTCTGAACAGGTTCTGTGGAGTATGAGAGACAAAAGCCAGACTGCAGGAGGTTGAGAAGGGAACAGGAGATGAAGTAGGAGTCTGGTTGCTGAGTAGTTAGACTCAGGATGGCTAAGATGCGGTTGGATTTTGGGGCAATAATAAAAAGTTAGATAAGGGAACTCTGCTACGTGAACCATTTTCTTTTCTGTCTTAAGTTATGCTATCTGTTGGTAAGCATTTCCTGTAATTGTGAAATAAGCAGGCAAACACATTAAACACCCAGAGAAGATAGGACGGGGTGGGTAATTTACTTAGAAAGGAGGCATTCTGGAGCTATTTTTAACTTAGCCCATCCCTTGCTTCACTGGGATGTTGGTGAAACATTCAGGTTGTTTATGAGGAGCCTGTGTATAAATACACAAACAGTCATATTTTCCATTCAAAACTGGAGGCCTTACCAGCCTTCCCTCTTTGCCATGGCACTGTCATTTGATTCATATGCTACACTCTGTAATCCGGCGAGAGCCTGGGCTGTAATTCCATATGGCTGGCCACCAGCTTCCAGCCATAAATGACTTTGATGTTGCTGTTCAGGAGGAGCCCTAGGAGCGCTACAGGAAGAGGAGCAGACAAAGGAAGAAGAAAGGAGCCCCTGCCTCTCAGCCAAAGAGGGGATGAACCCAAGGGAGAGGGAACCCAGCGTGGTGTCGAAAATCTGCATCTGCCATCTGATAGGAAAAGGGAGGTAGTGCGAGTTTACCAAAACCAATGATTCCCGCTATGATCCTGTAAACCCAAGCGCTGGTAAAGTTTGATGAATTCCACTCTGCTATGTGTGCAAAGATGGTTATGTTAATGAAACTATGCTTTAAATTAGCTGAACATGTTCTCAAAAGAAAATTCTTTGCTGAAATTATACATTACAGATTTTGTGGTACCCTGGCTTTGCAATTTAACAGAATGTTGTTATTATTTAGCATTTAATGAGTACCAGAAAATGCTCTGTATATTCTCCGCTCTATTCAGAAACAATGGAATAAATGAATTTTTTTTTAACTGACAGGAATAAGGGGATCCCTCTGGTACCGACCACTCACAAAATTGATGAAAAGGGACTCAGATGAGAAGGGTATTCCTAAAGAATGCATCCTCCTCATTTTTTAAAATCCTCAATTAGGTGGGTGCCTGGATGGCTCAGTCAGCTGAGTGTCTGGCTCTTGATTTCTGCTCAGGTCATGATCTTGTGGTTCATGGGATGGAGCCCCGCACTGGGCTCCACGCTGACAGCACCGGAGCCTGCTTGGGATTCTCTCTCTCCCTCCAAACCCCTCCCCCATCTCTCTCTGTCCCTTCCCTGCTAATGTGCACACACACTCTCTCTCAAAATAAATAAATAAACATGAAAAAAATCCTCAATCATGGACATTCAGGAGTCCCGCTCAATGTCCTACTGATTATCTCCAAACATATTCTTACTGTGTATCAGAACAGCTTTGATGAGAGTACAGGGGCAGTTTACATCAGTTGATTTTTATTCTATTAATTTTGCTATTTGCCAATAGGCAGCAGAATTCTGGTTATGGGTCTTGCTTCTTGGAGTAAACCAATCAAACCAAAAACCAATCAAACGCTTCCTGTCCTGTTAGTGAGACACTTGTCTCACTAACTGTCTGAACACACTTGTTCATCTGATAATAAGGGGGGAGTGTCGTGTTGTCGCAGTGAAAGATTTTAGAACAAACTATCATAAATCCCCCAAAGACCAAGGATAAAATAGAGAAGGGAAAGTATACTGCAATTAGGTAATTTTATGTACATATTCTATAATATCAAAATTACCAGCCCATAAATGTTTAACTGGTCCCGTCAGACTTACAAAGAAAAATTATGCATTTTATAGTTATAGCACCAACAGCTAAAGAGGTAATAGAAAACTAGTACTGGAGCACGGTTTCAATATTTCTTTAAAAACATGCAAACAAAACCCAACTAACTTGCTTATAGACTAATTCACTTCAGGCACAGCCTAATTTCTTTCAGATTTGAGGCCTTGTAAACCCTGGCTAATTTGTGTGGTACAATTATACATTACTTTGGCAACTACAGAGCTCAAGAATCCTTTAAACAATTTAAAGGCATCTTAATTCCCACACTTAAGCAAGTAGATAAGGTGCAAATAATAATACTGAATATATATCCAGTTGTGGGAAAGACATTGTAACTTAGAGATTTAATCTCAGAACTTATTTAATACCCATTAGGGCCATCTGTTTGAGATTTAGGTAAACCTGTCAGAGGCATTGGCCTGGGAGTTACTGAAGTCAGCTCTACCCGGAACAGCAATAGAGGCTGTAAACCGGGGCTCACAAGTGTGCTTTATTTAGGCAGCCTTGTGCTTTAACTGTTTCGAATGTGAATGTTTTTAGTTGAGGGCACATAGTCTCCAGTTCACACTGTGACAACTCCCTATTGTCACAGACCTGCCTGTTTGACACACTTACATCAGAAGTCTGGCCCCAGGATTAATTGAGTTTGTCATCTTCGTTATGTCTTGTATACATATACATGCCATAGTTTCTGCCTCTTAAGAGGTGTTTAGAGTCCAGAGAACAGAATCCTTTGGATATGGAGAACCTTCTACTCACCAGACAGCATGGTAACATTTTTACATGCATGTCCTAGAAAACCTGTATGCCAACGTTATGGGGTAGCTGCTGTTATTATCCTTCCCATGACTTGCCCAAGGTCACACCATCACGTGTGATACAAACAGGATTTGAAACCACATTTCCACCCCCTCAATGCCTTTGATCATATAACCTGGAGCTTCAGACAGGAAGTATAAAGTTCCCACATCCAGGACCCACATATTTCTTTCCTAACCTCACACCACTCCTCTGTGTCAAAGGCCACTAGCATGTTTAGGCAGCCTGGACCTCATGATGCAACACTTAAAATGTTTTTTTGTGAAGACTCTCGGTCTTTTGCCTCCTGCATTGCATTCTCTTGGGATAATGCCGAATGTATGAGACACACATGCAGTCTCTTCTCTTTCCTGTACCTTCAACCTCCTTAGATATGAGCAAAACACCCTTCCTCACCCTGGGCTGCTCAAGGTTTTACTCTGCATTTTGCTTCTTTACAACTCTACCCCCCCACCAATCTCCTGGAGAAGTAGCCTCTCTTGCTGCCTCCACTCCCCAACCTCCCATTTACTCCTGGGCTTCCTGCAATCTGGCTTAGGACCCCATCACCCCACTGGCACCTTGTCTGGATTACCAATGACTTTCCCGTTGTCAGAGTGGATGGAAATTTTCAGCACATCTTCTGTAGTATCCAACACTGTTGAACACTTCCTTCTTTTGGTCCCTTTTCCTTGGCTTCTATGACAACAGCATCCCCCTTCCTCCGTCCAACCTCCCCTACTGCTCCTCTTTTTGTCTATTTGGCTGCTCCTCCTCCACCTCCAACCATCAGTACTAGGATTGTGGGTTTATTCCTCATCAGGGACTTGATCACTTTCTGGAAAAAAATGTATGACTCCCAAATCCACAGTTTCAGCCAGAGCTTTCTCCTAAGCTTCATCCAACTATTCACTGAAGACCCATAGGTACGTGACATCTAGTACGTCCCCAGCTCCTTGCTTCTCACCTCTCTCCTCTTGGTATAATATTTACCTATCTGGGTAAATATCTCCATCGTATGCCCAACTGCCCAACCTACCCCCTTGCTCCAGCTTTCATTGAAAAATAAAATTGTCTATATTTAAAGTGTACAGTGTGATGACCTAACATACACATACATTGTGAAATATTTACCACAGTCAGGCTAATTAACACTGCATTGCCTCACATAGTTACCTTTCACATTTTTTCGTGGTGAGAACACTTAAGATTGACTCTCCCGGCAGCTGTCAAGTACAATACAGTATTATTGAGTACAGTCAGCATGCTGTGCATTAGGTCCTCAGGACGTATTTGTCTTATAACTGAATGTTTGTACACTTTCATGAATGTTTGTACACTTTCACGAACATTTCCTCATTCCCCCCCACTCCTCAGTCCCTGGCAACCACCATTCCATCTTTCCATAAGCTTGAGTTTTTCCCTTTGATTCTACAAATAAGTGAGATCCATAGCATTTTTCTTCTAACTTATTTCACTTAACCTAATGTCACAAATGGCAAAATTTTTTTTCTTTTTATTCCATTCCATTCCATTCCATTGTGTGTGTGTGTGTGTATGTGTGTATGTGTGTGTGTACAGTATTCCACATTTTCTTTATACATTCATCCATAGACATGTTGTCCCACTTCTGAGGGAGAAAGAAGAGATTAGTATCTGAAAGAGACATCTGCACTCCCACATTCACTGTGGCATTACTCACAATAGCCAAGGTATGGATATTGCCCAATCTTTTAAACTGATTCGATTGGAATAGCTTGAGAAGAATTGGTATTAATTCTGTTTTAAATGTCTGGTAGAATTCCCCAGGGAAGCCATCAGGTCCAGGGCTCTTATTTGTTGGGAGATTTTTGATAACTGATTTGATTGGAATAGCTTGAGAAGTTGCCCAATCTTTTAAAAAAATTAATATTTATTTATTTTTGAGAAGGAGAGAGAGAGACAGAGTGCGAGCAGAGGAGTGGCAGGGTGACATCAGGGGAGGGGCAGAGAGAGAAGGAGACACAGAATCTGAAGCAGGCTCCAGGCTCTGACCTGTTAGCACAGAGCCCAATGTGGCGCTCAAACTCATGGACTGAGAGATCATGACCTGAGCTGAAGTCAGTCGCTTAACTGACTGAACTACCCCAGTGCCCCTGGATATTGCCTGACTTTAAGTCATCTCTTCCTCACCACCTAGGACCAGGTGAAAAAGCCCTTAGAGTCTATTTCATAAATGCCTGGTTCTCTCTCCCCTCCCTCCCACCTCCCGTCCTTCATCCTTGCTACTGTCACCTCTGTTCCTACCCCATCTTCTCTCTCTCTGTCTCTCTTTTGGCCTTTCTTAGAATAGTATAATGTGCATGCAGTGTGCTTCACACTTGTAAGTGTGCAGATAGTTCTATGGTTTTGACAGATGCATACAGTCACGTAGCCACAACTACAGTCAAGATAGGACACAGCTCCCATCACCCCCCACCCAACTCTCCCATGCCCATTTGCAGTCAGCTATGTCCCTATCCTCAGCCCTGGCAACCGCTGATCTGTCTTCTCTTTGTACAGTTTTGCCTTTTCTAGAAGGTCACAGAAATGGAATTATACTGTGTGTAACTTTGGGTTTGGCATTTTTCAAAGAATAAATGTGAGATTCAGCTATATTGTTGCAGGCATCAGCTGTCTATTCCTTTTTATTGTGTATATGTATCAGTTTGTTTATCTGTCCTGTTGAAGAATATTTACTTTGTTTCTAGTTTAGGGCAAGTGTGAATAAACCCACAACAATCGTTCCTGTTTACCTCTCTAAGGGAACCTCAGTTTTCATTGCACTGGGTAAACATGTAGGAGTGGGATTGCTGGGTGATATGGTAAATGCTTGTATAACTTTATGTAATAAGTAACTATGACACTGATTTTCAAAGTGACTGGTGCATGTTGCATTGAGAGTTTGAAATTTTCTCTGTGTCAGCTTTTGGTATTGCTAGTCTTATAATCTAATTTTTAGCCATTCTAAGAGGTGCGTAGTAGTATCTGATTGTGGTTTTAATTTACATTTTGTTAATGATTAATTGTGTTAAAATTAGTTATGTTAACATTTTATATTAAATTTTTAAAAACTATTTATTTTTGAAGAGACAGAGTGTGAGCAGGGGAGGGTCTGAAAGAGGGAGACACAGAATCGGAAGCAGGCTTCAGGCTCCCAGATGTAAGCACAGAGCCCGGCATGGGACTCATCCTCACGAACCCTGAGATCATGACCTGAGCTGAAGTCGGACATTTAACTGACTGAGCCACCCAGGCGCCCCATGCTAACATCTTATGTTAAATGTACTTATTTGCCATCCAGATAGTGAGAAGTGTCTGTTCAAATCTTTGATCCCCCTCTTTAAAAAACTAAATTGTGTTGTTTTCCTATTTTTTATTGGGTTTTAAGAGTTTTCAGGTATTCTGGATGCAAGTCCTTTACTACATATGTGTTTCTCAAAAATGTTTTTGCAGTTTGTGGCTTGTCTTTTTATTCTCTAGTAGGAGTTTCTTTTTAAAAACTTTGTGTTTTGAGACAATTGTGGATTCACACACAGTTGTAAGAAATAACACAGAGTTTTGCTTTCCCTTCCCCCAGTGTTTCCCAATGGTAACATCTTGCACAACTATAACATAACATCACAACCAAGGAAAGGACATTGATACAATCTATCCATCTTATTCAATCTTATTCAACTTTCACCAGCTTTATACACACTCATTTGTGTGTGTGTGTGTGTGTTTCTATGCAGTTCTATCACATGTGTAGATTTCTGTGACTGGTGCCACAGTCAAGATACAAACAGGCCATCACTAGGATCCTTTTATAGCCATAGCCACTTCACCCCCTCCCTTCTTCCCTTAACCCCTGGAAACCACTAATCTCCCCTTCATCTCTATAATTTTGTCATTTCAAGAATGTTATATAAATGGAATCATAGAGTATTTGATTTTGAGCCTGGCTTCTTTCACTTAGCATAATTCCCTGGAAATTCATCCAACTTGTTAATATCTACTAGTAGTCCCTCCATTTTTATTGCTGAATACTATTCCACAGTCTTTTTTTTTTTTTTTTAAATACATTCAGCAGCTCAAGGACATCTGAATTGTTTTCAGTTTGGAGCTATTACAAATAAAGCTGCTATGTACATTTAAGTACAGGGCTTTTTTGTGTGTGTGAACACAAGTTTTCATTTCTCTGGGATAAATGACCAGGAGCATAATTGCTGGATCTTATACTAGTTGCATATTTACTTTTGTAAAAAAAACTGCCAAACCATTTTCTAAACTGGCTGTACCACTATCCATAATACATTTCACATTATATATTCCCACCAGTAATGTATGAGTCATTCAGTTTCCCTGTACCCCAGTCAGGACCTAGTTTTGTTGCTATTTTTTATTTTTTTAGTAGTTTATTTTTGAGACAGAGAGAGACAAAGCATGAGCGGGGGAGGGGCAGAGAGAGAGGGAGACACAGGATCTGAAACAGGCTTCAGGCTCTGAGCTGCCAGCACAGAACCCGACGTGGGGCTCATGGGGCTTGAACTCACGAATCGTGAGTTCATGACCTGAGCCGAAGTCAGATGCTTAACTGACTGAGTCACCCAGGTGCCCCTGCTATTTTTTATTTTAGCCATTCAGATAGACATGTAGTGACATCCCATTGTGGTTTTAATATGTATTTTCCTGGTGGATAATGATGCTGAACATCTTTTTATGTGCTAACAGTGTCTTTTGAAGTACTCATCCTTTCTCATGTATGTGTGTATTTTCCAGATTTATTGAGATGCAATTGACATATACATTTAATATGTACAATTGATAATTTAATCCATGTATATGTAGATCATTCTTGACTTATGATGGGGTCTCAAAAAACCTATCTTAAGTTGAAAATATCACATTGAAAATGCAGTCAATACACTTACCATACCAATCAACCATAGCTTAGCCTAGCCTATCTCAAACGTGCTCAAAAACTCACCTTATACACCTACAGTTGGGAAAAATCACCTAACACAAAGTCTGTTTTATAATAAAGTGTTGAACATCTCATGTAACTTATTGAACACTGTACTGAAAGTGAAAAACAAAATGGTTGTCTGGGTAAGTGTATAGGTTATTTAACCTTGTGATCACATGGATGACTGGGAGCTGTGGCTCCCTGCTGCTACCCAGCATTATCAGACAGTATAATATTGTATATCATCAACCTAGGAAAAGATCAAAATTCAAAATTCTAAGTACAGTTCTCTACTAAATGCACTCTGCTTTGGCACCATCATAAAGATGAAAAATCATTGGTCAAACCATTGTAAGTCAGGAACCTGTATTGTGAAATGGTTATCACAATAAGGTTAGTTAACACCTCCATCACTTTACATAATTTCCATTTGTTTTTCAGATGAGAATATTTAAGATTTACTGTCTATGCAATTTTCAAGTGTATAATACAATATTGTTAACTATAGTCACTCTGCTGTACATTAGATCCCCAGAACTTATTTGTCTTATGACTGGCAGTTTGTCCCTCTGACCACTCTCTCCCCATTTTCCCTACCCCCAGCCCCTGGAAACCTATTCTACTCTCTGTTTCTATGAGTTCAGCTCTTTCAGATTCTACAGATAAGTGAGATCATATACTATTTGCCTTTCTCCTTCTAAGTTATTTCACTTAACATAATGCCCTCCAGTTTCTTCTGTGTAGTTGCAAATGGTAGGATTTCCTTGTTTATTTTTTTATTCCAGAAATGCATTGTATATATGTACATACTCCATTACACATGGAAAATAAATAATATACAAAACTAATATTCATATAAAATAATATATAAAAACAAACATATCACATTTTCTTTATCCATTCATCCACTGATGAACACAGAAGTTGTTTCTATGTCTTGGCTAACACTGCAGTGAATGTGGGAGTGCAGTAATCTCTTTGGCATCCAGCTTTCAAATCTTTTGGATATATTTCCAGAGGAGTTGCTGGATCATATGGCAGTGCTATTTTTAATTTCTTGAGGAACCTCCATCCTGTTTTCTATAGCGGCTGCACAAATTTACATTCCCACTAACAGTGCACAAGGGAGCCCATCCCTTCTTGACAGGACCATTGCATGGCAAGTAGTCCTTCTCTCTTCCAGGCTTGGCCTCTTCCAAAACAGAGATTGGGGAGGTGCCTTCCATAGAATCGCATGCCCAACCCCCGGTAACTTGTAACTTCCTGTTGAAAAGCTGCCTCCTTCATCAGACCCTCATCGCTAAGGGGGCAGAGTCAGTGTTGCTCAGCTCAGATCATCCCCAGCCAGTATGCTGCTTGTCACAGATCAAGTGACATTTCTTCAATGAATGAATAATGAAAAACAGAATAACTTTAGTGTTAAAAAGAGGTGTTGGCACAGAGAAAGAATGGATTAAGGAACAGGGCGAGGCATGGTGGTTGTCACCCCATTAACCACTCTGTAGGCCAGCTGTGGAGCTAACCCTGGTGCCCAGACCTTGCTTCGGCGCGTGCGCAGCACTCTCCGCTCGGCCCCGCCCCAACCCCCGCCCCTCAGTGCTTCCCTTCAGCCGCATCGACCTTCAGCAACCAATTAGGGAGAGGAGGCGGTCCCGGTTGGCGCGGTGCTCCTTGGGTAGCGTCCATAGTTACTGTTGCTAAGGCTCAGCTCGCCGGAAGTGGTGGGGTTCTGAAGTTTTGGGAACCAGAGCCTGAGAGAGGTCAAGGGTCAGTGCAGAACCGGGAGGAGATGGTGAAGCAGACCATCCAGATTTTCGCGAGGGTGAAGCCCACTGTCCGGAAACAGCAACAAGGGGTACGGGCAGCGAGAGTGGCGGCGCGGCGGGGCCTCCCAGGCAGGGGAGGGACAGCACGTGGGGCGCTAGGCTGGGACGGAGGGTTGGCACTTGTCCCTCACACTCTGCTAAGGCGCCCGGGCCGCCACGCAGACCCCAGCGCCCCGCTGTCAGGGACGCGGGCAGACACCCAGGCCAGTCTGGTCCGGCAAGAGTACCTTCCTCCCCGCCCCGGGCGCGGACGCTGTGCACAGACCCCCACACGGGCCCCGGGGCACGCGTGTTCACGCGTGGAGGACGGTGCGTGTGTGCGCCTGTGCGCGCACCCAGGGAGCGCGCCTCAACATGGCACCCTTATCCCACATTTCTGCGGAGCGGTCACGCCGCTCTGCACACTCTGCACACAGATGCGCCCAAAAGTATGTTTCTCACCCGGGCAGAACGTGTCAGCAAGATATGCAAGTCCATACACGTCTGAGATGTTACAGATAATGTAGGTAGATCCACAGACCAAAACCAAACAGCGCTCTGACTCTGCGAACAGTGGGCTCTTAGGAATTTGTTGCCTAACTACATCGTCGTTGTGCAACACAAGCATGCACCTTTGACGTATACTTATTGGAGATGTAGATATTTCTGCGTCCCTAAACAAATAATACACATAATCCTCTTCATTCTGGAAATATTAACTGAGCATTTACTAGATGCTTCCTCTAGGGTGCTAAAGACAGAGGTACGGAAAGTGTTAAGTCATTGCCCTTGCCTTGAGCAGAGCCATTTGGTGTGCTTCTTAAAGGTTTCAAGACCTGTTTTGTTTTGTCTTGTTTTCCTCCCTAGAAAGAGCATCGTCATTCTTACCACTCAGGTGTTTTGTCCACATTATCTCTGATTCTCAGGTTGGTGAGCATGTTGATGTCATTGTCCTCATTTTGTAGATGAGGAAACGGAGTCTCAGGTAGATTAAATAATGTGGCCAAGCCATCCAACCAGTGAGTGGCAAAACCCTGATTTTAATTAAGGATCCAAAGTTCTTTGCTCTTCAGACAAAACTTTTTTGTTTGCCTCCCAAAGTAGAGTAGGTAAGGGCAATCTGGAACTTACTCATGAGTATGGGTATATTATTAATATTTTATATCTATCCCATATGCACAGTGTGTATATGTGTAACATAGTATATCCTAATGTAGCCTTTGCCTTGTGCAATTTATGTATTTAAAGCAAGAAATATGGCATCTTTGTCACCATCATCATGAACAGTCTTTTTACTCGTGGAATACTTTAAGATAAGATGCATGAGAAAACTCCAAAGAAAATACTGGCTTTTTTTTTTTTTTTTTAAGGGATAAAACAGTGTAGAAAGAAACCATGGATATCTTCCCATTTTCTCTCCTATTATATTCACTTGCAAGAAGGTTTTTAAAAGTGCATTATCCATACCAAGTGTTTTATATGTAAAGTCCCTATGTACCTCTTCAGGCTCTTAGCCAAAAATATTGGGCTTGACTGCATAGATTCAGCAGTGGGAAGCAGGTGCTTTGAGATTGGGGGAGGGGTTGGGGTGGGAATAGGGATATGGAAGGGGTTGATAGAGAACCTTGGAGGTAACTTTGAACTTTCTTTTTTAAAGTGCAGTGTTTGGGTATTTTACTCTGCTTTCTTTTGCATTTTTAAAA
Source organism: Crocuta crocuta (assembly GCF_008692635.1). NCBI lineage: Eukaryota > Metazoa > Chordata > Mammalia > Carnivora > Hyaenidae > Crocuta > Crocuta crocuta. The sequence continues at coordinate 8,637,608 of NW_027530179.1, forward strand.
AAAGTTTATTTATTTATTTTGAGAGAGACAGAGACAAGGTGAGTGGGGAAGGGGCAGAGAGAGGAGGAGAGGGAGAATCCCAAGCAAGCTCTGTGCTGCCAGCCCAGAGCCTGACACAGGATTCGAACTCAGGAAACTGCAAGATCATGACCTAAGCTGAAACCAAGGATGCCAAACTGACTGAGCCACCCAGGTGCCCCCTTCTTTTGCATTTCTTTGGTGAGGTCCTGTGGAATGGATTGCTTGATATTCCGCGGAGTATTTGTGCATCTCGTACTGTATTTTTATAATGGCAGATTCTTACCAAGTTGCAACATTATGCCACATACTCAAAAATAAGAGAACACAGATGAATGCATTTTGAGTTAGTGTATCCCTGATTTTCTTTAGAAATCCCACTTTTAGCATCCTATCTTTTTGCTCCTGAGAGAGGTATGGTTGTTCCTTTGACAAGAAATGCTGTCTGTAACATTCCCCCAAGAGTAATTCAAAGGTAGTTTTCTTTCCTCTTCATTTTGTGACTGCATGACTTCATTAGTCTTATTTCTTAAGGCACTATAGAGTAAATGATAATTTATAGAATGGTAACTCAGAAGATGCATTAGACAAACCTCTGATAATTTTAGCAATGGCCATGCTTTTCATTTGTGCAGTGCTTTTAATACATTTTAAAAACATGGTTACATTCTTTTTTGCATTTCTTCTAATTGTCTTCTAGGTATATCAACCCCACTGTGTCTCAAGTAAGTATTGTTATGACTGAATATATAAAGTCCCTTTCTGGCTGAGAGGGACTTTTCTTTAATGCCTCAAAGAATGGCTTAATCACGGAGGTAGAGGGATCACTGTTTTTACTGTAGTCGATGGTCTTTTCTGTCTTGTGAGCACTGAATGTTACAGAATTTTCGAAAACGTGTGACTCGCATTATAAGGAGTGCCTCACTCTTGTATGTTTCATGTCTTACACACCCCTTTCGCTCACCTGTGTAGCCATTAACTTTTTTGTGTGTGTGTAGTACCCTACAGGATATAATTTTTAAATGTCTCTTGAGAAAACTTAGCCATGGAAAAGTCTCAGACCTGATGCCATTACTTTCTACAAATAATTTTGTTTTACAGGATGACTTTTCTGCATGAATTCTTCACATTTTAAGTGAGAGGGTGCAATAAAAATCTGCTTAGGAACATTATTTAGACTTTTGGGAGATTCAGGCAGGCTTTTACTTGTTTAAGAATATGACTTTCCCCCCATAATCAAGCATCTAAATGAGTCTTAAACAGGAAATATTGCCTGTCAGAAAGAATTTTATTTCCTGGTGAAAGACAAGAAGTCTTTTTTCAAAAAAAAAAAAAAAAAAGCTAAATCTAATGACTAACATTTTTTATGGTGCATTACAAAATGCTTCCATTTCCATGACATCATTTATCCCCACAGCAGTCTTGTAAGGGTGGCAATTCTGTTTTCCTCATTTTATGGATAAAGGAACTGAGATTCTGAATGTGGTGGCTGGTCACACAGCCGGTAAATTGAGCTCAGAATTGGACACAAGTCTTTGAGTACCAAATCTTACTCTATTCTTTATTCCACATGACCTCTTTATAGGCTTGAGTCTTGATTTTCCTGGCCAGTAAATAAAGGAGTAGGTAACGGAGAAGAGAATCAGAGCATTTACAATTGTAAGGGGGCTGGTGGAGACGCTTCATTTCCATATCAGTTTAGAGAGGTTAAGTGATTTCTCCTAGGTCCCTTGCTAATTAGTGACTGAGCTGGGAGGAGAACCTTGAAGATGACATCAAAGACATGAATTACATATGTCTTTTGAAACCACATGTCTTTTATCAAATGCCTGAATATGTCTCACGGAATCTTGGGCTGCTTTGAATATAACTTGAATTAGAGCATTCTTGTGAGCTCTCTGAGAAGTCTCAGACCCAGTCCTTTGATCTGCCTCAGCCACTTTGTAAATGCTCAGAAAGGCTTGTTGGTTGTAGTAAGATGTTAACTTTTGGTACATAATTTCAAAGCAGTACTTTGATTAATGTCCTGCTTTCAGAACTATTAGTTTCTCTACAACAGAGATACTCAAATGCTCAGATTGGAATACTAGATCTTTCAAAGGGGAGCTGAGCTTTGGTAGAGCACCAATTTAGGTTTCACCTCTTTACCAGTTCCATATATTTGTTTTGAGTGTGCACACGATTCAGAGGAAAATTATCCAAATTATAGTAGGTTGTGGTCTATCTTGAAAGTATAATTTTTTTGTACAATTACAATGCCTATCATGATAACATGTTCATAGTTCAAGCCTTAATTTCACCGTGCCATATTCATTTGTTATCTTCATCTTTGCAGATTTATTCCATAGACGAAGATGAAAAATTAACACCTACCTTGGAAATTATCGTGCCTCGTGATTTGGCAGATGGATTTGTGAATAATAAGCGAGAAAACTACAAATTTAAGTAAGTTTATCTTTCTCTTTCATTTCTGTTTCACTATTGGACTCTTGTGGTGCATTAATATCCACCATGAAATCATGAGTGCCATTTCTCAGGGAGAACGGTTCTCTATCTTGTCTGGTAGGTAGATTTCAAGTTGTCTTTTCATTGCTGTGCCCAGAGTTGAAAAGAGGGTGTATGTCTCCATCCAGGATGCCATCCCAGGATCCCTGCGTTTCTTTGCTGTATCTGCTTATCTAGTGCTGTTCTTTTCCTCCTTGGCCCACTATGGTTAGACTCTTATAGGAAGCTCATTGTAGGACTAAACTTTATTAAAGTCAAGAACTTTTTTTTTTTTAATGTTTTTATTTATTTCTGAGAGACAGAGAGAGAGAGAGAGAGAGAGAGAGAGAGAGAGACCATGAGCAGAGGAGGGGCAGAGAGAGAGGGAGACACAGTATCCAAAGACAGGCTCCGGGCTCTGAGCTGGCTGTCAGCACAGAGCCCAACACGGGGCTCGAACCCATGAAACGTGAGATCATGACCTGAGCCGAAGTCGGACACTCAACCTACTGAGCCACCCAGGTGCCCCTAAAGTCAAGAACTTAAGGTATAATTTGTGTCCTGTATGGATGAGCCTTCTCTGTGACATAAATGATATATTGACCTCATATGCTCATATGTACACTCCATAACAGTATTGTCTAATGTAGTGGCCACTAGCCACAGGTAGCTCTTAAGCACTTGAACTGTAGCTATAGCCTGAACTGGGATGTGCTCTTAGTGTAAAATAGATCAAGGATTCTTGAAGGCTTAGTGTAAAAAAAAAAAAAAAAAAAAAAAAGGACTGTAAAAAAAAAGGAATGTAAAACATCTCAAGAGTTTTTTCATATTGATTGCATATTAAAATGATAACATTTTGAGGGGGCATCTGGGTGGCTCAGTCCTTTAAGCATCAGACTTTGGCTCAGGTCATGATCTTGGGGTTTGTGCGTTTGAGCCCTGTGTCAGGCTCTGTGCTGGCAGCTCAGAGCCTGGCGCCTGCTTCAGATTCTGTGTTTCCCTCTCTCTCTGCCCCTTCCTAACTTGTGCTCTATGTCTCTCTCTCAAAAACAATGAAAGCACATTTTAAAAAAATGATAATGTTTTGGGATATATTGGATTAAAAGTGGATTATTAAAATTGATTTTACCTGTTTCTTTTTTTAAAAAACAGTAGCTATTGGAAAATTTTAAATTACATATATGCTCACATTTCTGGATTGCATGGTATTTCTTTTGGACAGTGCTGAACTGTAGGGATCAGGTGCAAAGTACCCAATAGCCACCCCTGGATTGTCTTCAGTGCCTGTGGTCCAGATTCTCTTTGAGTAGCCAGGCTTTGAATTAAGGGATTCGGACTACTTCATGCTGCCTTTATTCTCTAGTTTCAGATTGTGCTGTTTTCTTTTACCCCTACTTTTGACTTTTAAAGCAGTTCGAGCCCAAGTTAAAGCCATATTTGATCTCTGCCTGAATTTAGGGAGTGGATTTATGGGTCCTGCTGAAGGAATCGTAATTGCTGTCTTGCATTTCTCTCCAGGCTGTTTTTTAAAAATGTTATTTATTTATTTTGAGAGACAAAGAGAGTAGGACGAGGGGGCAGACAGAGAGGGAGAGAGAGGATCCCAGGTAGGCTCTGTGATGTCAGCCCAGAGCCCAACATGGGGCTTGATCTCATGAACCATGAGATCATGACCTGAGCCGAAATCAAGAGTCAGGTGCTTAACTGACTGAGCCACCCAGGCACCCCTATTTGCTTATTTTTAATTCTCTTATTCATTTTTTCTAAATCTCTAGATTAAAGATATTGGCTTTAGTATTTTAAATAAAGAAATTGATAAAGTATTTAACTTAAGCCCGTGTTCAGAGATAAATATTTCAGCATTTAAGGGTGTTTTCTCCCAAGAAAGTTCATTCATTCAATCAATCAGTATTTATTGACCCTCCACTGTATGCTGTATAATGGCTAGGAATACAGCAGGGAATGCAGCAAAGGCCCTGCTCCTATGGTGCTTACATTTTAGTGGGAGGAGGTGGTCAGGGAGATCAGAAGTACAATGTATGTCAGAAAGCGTTAAGTGCCACAGAGAAAAAATATGGCAGGCAGGGGAATAAGAAGTGCTAGAAGAGGGGCAGCAAAGGGAAGGGATGGTTTCAGTGGTCGTAGGGCAGTCAGGGAAGATATTACAGGAAGATGCTAGTTGAACTTGAAGGAGGTGAGGAAGTCAGACATTCAGCTATCTGATTGGGATTCCAGGCAAAGGAGATACGAAGACTGAGTCCCTGAGGTGGGAGAGTGCTGGCATGTCTGAGGAAGAGTAGAGGGATCTATGTGGCTACAGGAGAGTGAGCAAAGGGGAGAGAGGGGAAGAAGAAGGTTAAAGGGGTGACAGAGTGACCAGATCATAGGGAGTCCTATAAGTCATTGTAAGGATTCTTTTGGGGAAGCAGTCATTGTAAGTTTTTTTTTCTCCCAAAATGTTATGGGAAGGTGATGGAGGGTTTTGAGCAGAAGAATAAAATAATTTCCCTTATGTTTTAGCAGGATCATTTCTCCTGGCATGTGGAAAACAGACTGTAAGATTCTACTCAGATAGCTGTTTCAAGAGAGACCAGGCAAGAAATTATAGTCACTTGGGCTGGGGTAGTAGCAAGTGAAAATGTTGAGAAATAGGTGGATTCTAGATGTATTTTGAAGATTAGAGCTGACAGAGTTAGCTGATGGGTTGGATATAGAGTATAGTGGAAGGAGAGGAGTCAAGGGTACCCTAAAAGTTTTGGCCTGAATGTTTAGAAGGATGGAGTTGTTATTTACTAGGATGTGGAGGATCAGGAAGAACAGGTTTGGGATGGGAAGAGATCAGCATATGCCAAATTTGAAATGGAATTTAGAAAAAGCCTATGCAACTTCCTAATAAGTGAAAAGACCTCCACGGAATCAGAACACTTAAGTTATGTCTCAGGGACCATTACCGATTAGCTCCAGGACCACGGGTAAATTGCTTTATCTTCCTGGACCTCAGCTTCCTCCTCTGTAAAAGATTCCACTGAACTTATGAAGGTCTATGATTCTATTTTGTTCTTCCATGATTTTCAGAAGCTAGCTGATCATTATGACTTTTCAAATTACTATGTAACTACATTATATAAAATAAAATATTTGGGGATGATGATATTTGGTCTTTATTGAAATGCCTGCCATCTCTTTGCATGGCAGTAGATGTAATTCCTATTAGGGAGGTGGATTTGGGAATGGCTGATTAATCACTCAGCCATCACCAGCCTGGTAAAAGAGGCAAATCCGCCTTATCATCATCATCCTCAAAAGCACTGTTGACTCTGTGCTCAGATGAGCATTTGAGCAGCCACACCCCCTGTGTTAGGTCAGCATTCATATCGGAAGCTGTGCCTCTCACGCGTTCTGAGGAGCGTTCTGGGCACAGTTGGTAAGTACTGCTGTCTAAGATATAATCCTGCCTGCAAAATGGCATTGCAGGCAGAGGGTCAGACAGTCTCTCTTTGTATGGTTTCATTGTTTGCTTCTTCAAAAGGGAGGTTGATAAGCTATGAGGAACTTTTGAAGTTAACGTTGATTAAAGACAATGAATTTCATGCCATTTATCTTTCTTGCCCAGCTCCAGACGTTCTTCTGAACTCCTTCGCAGTGCAAAGAGTCCCACATTTCATGTAGTCTCTACTGTAGTTGAACATGTGCCCGACTCACTTTTGAGTCACAAGTGGGACACGTAGACCAAAGCTTCCCAGGACACTCTGAAAGCTGCTTCAGATACCCTCAACATGTTTGTTTTACACCTTTTGCTTTAAAGCCACACCACCCCTAATTTTGATTTTGAAAAAATTTATGCAGAAGAGGTGGAAGAATAGTGCAATTGCCTCTCCTATACTCTTGGTGGGGGATTCACCAATTGTTAACATTTTGCCCTATTTGCTTATGCTTCTCTTCTTTCTCTCCCTTCTCCCCCTCCTCCTTTCCTTCCCCATTTCTCTCTTTCTTCATGATTTTTTTTAAGTTTTTATTTATTTTTGAAAGAGAGAGAAAGAGAGAGCAAGAGAAGGATGAGAAAGAGGGAGAGAGAGAATTCCAAATGGACTCCATGCTGACAGCAGAGAGCCGAATGCAGGGCTTGAACTCACAAACTGTGAGGTCATGACCTGAGCCAAAATCAGGCGTCAGACGCTTAACCCACTGGGCCACCCAGGCACCCCTGTTCATGATCCTTTAACGAGGACCATACTTGCTGGTAGCAACTTACCACACTATAAACGAATATTGTGTGTCTCCTCCCCCAGGTTTCCCACTGTGCCTGTGCCCCTGTACTAAGCTCAGTCACGGTGCTACTGGGAGAAGAGCAGCATTGGTACCCTTCTACCTCCCCGGGGCCCTGGCCTTGCCAATCTGATCAAGACTTCTCTTTTCAGGACAGGTCTGTCTTCATTTACTTTTGGACTTTTGATTCACGATCAACCAAAGGGGACAAAACTATCCCATGAATTAAGTGGCTAATGCAGCACCCCATTAATGGAAAATCAACCTCAGTTCACGATTTTAAAGCCAAGTGCCATAAGCATACATTTCACAGCTGCGTTCTTTCCTTACAGGTCAGACATCAGAAGTTCTTTGGCTGTTTACATCCTGTTCTTGGGTTTCCATTTCACGTACTTATCTGGATTTGAAATTTGATGCCAGTTGCAGACACTGTCCCTCTTGAGACCTAAAGAACACACAGTTTATTATTTGGTTCAAAGCCGCTGCAGTTTTTCAGAGGGATTTATTGTGCAGATCTTGTCAAAGCAATACTGTTTACCCACCATGTGTGTTCAGGGGTACAACAGTGCAGTGTGGTTGGGACTACAGGGCAAACATTGTGTTAGGTTAGGTAAGCCCAGTGATGTAAATATGGGGTCATTTACAAAGCTTTTGGGGAGAAAAAAAATATTAATCCAAATGTGTTTGAAGCTTAGCCTTTAAATAATCACCACTTTCTTATTTGCAGATTTCAAAGAATTTTTGATCAGGGTGCAAACCAAGAGATCATTTTTGAAAACATTGCCAAACCAGTTGCCGAGAGGTAGGATTTCCTATATTTTGTTTGATGGGTTAGTGGTTTCATCTTGTCTTCAATTTTCAGGTAATTGATGGTTCGCTGTATCAATTATATACTCAGGCTGCAGGGCATGTAATGATAGTATTAATACTATTCATAGAACTGTTTGTATTAGATTTAGAAGCTGAGCATCAAAACAAACCAGTGAGATAGACAGAATAGCCATTATTACTCCTATTTTGAAAGATAACTCTCTGAGGATCGAAGAGATTAAGTGACACTGCTCAGGATTGCATAGCTAGTGGTGGTGACCTCCTGGGTGTGGTTTTCTATTAAGTTCAGTGCTGTTTCATCAATACAGCATTTCAAACATATGGTTTGACGGATGAAGGATGAGGTGTGGGTGACACCTGGGAGGCCTCCTAATGTAGTCTACTAAAGTAATCTTTTAGGTTATGTCATTTTTCAGAGAGCTGACCTCATGCATTTTATTTTGAAATTTCCTAAAATCATTCAGGGAGGGAGCCTTCGTTTCAGTTTCCTGGATGTCTGGTCTTTCCTCTCATTACTAACAAGCTCTTCCATCTTGAGCCCACTTCCCCTCCAGCTCTTGCTGGGTGCCCCGGCCTGGAATCATCTTCCTTCAGAGATCTGCATGGTTGTCCTTGAAGTCTTGCTCCTTTATCACCTTCTCAGGAAGGCCTTCCTTTATTAGTTGCATTTGAAATCACACTCCCTTTGACCCGTCCCCATTTTTTTTTTTTTTTTTTTTTTTTCCCTTAATCACTATCTGACATACTACCTAGTTGGGTTGTTTATTAGTGTTCTGATCCGTCCTGCTCTAGAACAAAAACTCCACAAAGGCTGGGATTTGCTTTGTTCAGTGACTTGACAATGACACCCAACCTGGTGATGACAAAATTTCAAGAATGACAGGCATTTTCATCCAGGCCGCCCAAATTGTTCCTAGGGGAGCCTATCTTTTGTCAATAGTCCTTTTTAGTACTACTTTCCTCCTTGTATCCCATTTTTCCCAAAACGATTTTTGCCTTCTTTTTTTCTTTTAGCCTTTATCTGGTTTGTCTTTCTTGGTCTCTTAATTCAGCTGCCCTGTGACCTTTTGTTTTTAAGTAAGGTCTAAGTAAAATATAGCTGGCCTTTTCCTTTTCAGCCACACTCAGAGTCTCTGACCTGTAATTGGCTACTTGAACCTGTTTGTATCTGTTATGATCCTGATAATGATATTTGGGGCCATTCTTCCTGTTTTAATTTGTTTTTTCCACTTACCACCCTTTCCGTTTTTTCCTCTTTTGCTGTTTGCTGGTTTGATCATACTTGTCAGTGCTGCTGATTTTCATTTTCTCCCTCAAGTATACGTTGTACTTCAGCAGCTCAGTGTGGTTTAAGTTCAGATTTTAAATTCATTTTTTTTCTCAATATCTAACGTTTCTCCCCCTGTCAGTCTCTCACTTCGCACACTTTCACTCTGCCTTTCCTCCCTTTACCATTTCCAGTGTTGGGACCAACTGGTAACTACATTCTGGATTGTTGGTAATCATTTTTATTATCAGCACTTATCCAGATTTACCTCTGAGTTAATGCTTGTTTCTTTGCTTATCGTTGTTTGTTATACTCCTATCTATTTCTTGCATTCTTTTTTGAGTTTGGCTGGTAATCATCCTCTAATAATTTCTTAGAGAGTTCAAGACTGGGGAACTTTTGGAAGCTTTTCATCCCCCTTCACAGTTAAAATGGAATTTGACTGGGTATAGAATGATTCTAGCTTATACACTCTCTTCTCACAGGCCACCTGGGAGTCTCAGTCAGTTAAGTGTCTGACTTCAGCTCAAGTCATGACCTCATGGTTCATAGGTTTGAACACCATGTCAGGCTCTGCACTGACAGCACAGAACCTGCTTCGGATTCTCTCTCTCCCCCTCTCTCTGTCCTTCCCCCACTTGCTCTCTCTCTCTCTCAAAATAAATAAATAAACTTAAAAAAAATTCCTTTCTCTTGTAACTATGAGGACACTGCTCCATTGCCTCTGCTCATAGTGTCGCTGAAGAGATGTCAGTGTCCATCTGGATCTTACCGAGTTCTTAGGAAATGCCATTTTTTTTCTTTCTGGAAATTTTTAGGCCGTTTTGATTTTGTTCTTTTTTTAATTGGATTTCATATCAGTGAATCTCTTGATAGTCTAGGTATGGCTATTTTTTTTATGTATTCATGTATTCTTGTCTCATTCAGCCATTTCCATCTGTAAACTCTTTATATATTCAAACTCGAGGGTCGGGTCATCACCCTGATAATATCTTTAATAGTTAACACAATAATTCCCTTCCCTCCAACATATTTTTGGAACTTCTATTTCCAGAACTACCTCTTCTCTCCTTCCAGTATTATAACTGTCCATTCATAGTTCCCATCTCTTTGTCTTTTGGTTCTGAGTCCCGAAAGAGTTTGTTAGCTCAGTTTTCCAGCGTGGTGATTTGATCTCCAACTGTGTGCATTCTCTGTCACCTGCCTCTCACATTTTTAATTTTAGCAATTTTATTCTTCACTTCCAGGAGATGGAAACAAAGTCTCTTCTTCTTTATTGATATGGTATCCTCCCTTTTTACTCTGAATACATTTGTTATCTTCCTTTGAATTGGCTTTTTTCTATACACTTTTCTTTCTTTTTAATGTTTATGCTCTACTGTTGCTTTCCTGGTCCAGATTTCCCTCAGATATTCGATGCTTTTAAGAAATGCCTGCTATTCCCCCATGAAGATTAGTCTTTAGGAATACATGCTCAACAAAAATTCAGCCACTCTACTTGGCCCCTTTAAAGCTGTTCTGTTGGGTTAACCCATTGGAGCTTAATCCTGGTCACTGTATACAATTAGAGCTAAATAATTTTAGTTGTTTCCTTACAAAGTTGTGTAATTCAGGAGCGTTACTTATTTAGACTCATCTTTTCCTACTTAAGTCAAAAAGTAATATGACTACAGAAATGCATGCCAGTGGTGAGAAGTTCTAAAGCTTTGCATTTGTGTCACTGGAATTTAAAAGCATCTTTGTGGTCAGTTATTATTTAGTGCATCCCCAGTAGGAGGCATTTTATCATTCTACCTCTTTTGAACTTTAATTTTTCTGAAATACATTCCTATGTTGCTTAGTAACATGCAAAACCAGCATTTTATTGTATTAATTTACTCACTGGTTTTGGACTCATTTTTTATAAAGGTAAAATTTAGTACATGTGCAAGTATGTATCATGTATGGTATTGCACCATATGAAAGAGCTTGTAGTTTTTCTTTTTTTAAACTTTATTATTGAAGTATAGTTGATGCACAATGTTATATTCATTTCAGGTATAAGGAATTTGTGGTTTTATTTGACATCTGACCCAGTGTTATGCTTCTCAAGCTGGGGTGCATCTACCTTGGGAGGATGCGGTGGTCTATCAGGGGATGCCCGAAGCCACAAGCCAAACCTGGCACATCATACCAGAGGGTGGATTTTAGTTAAAAATTTAAGGAGAGAATGTTGAAGTCTAAACTTTTCTGAGGTCCCATCACAGGCACTTGAAAGTCAGAATTCCAGTTCTTCAGCCAATCATATGTGTTACCTAAAAGCTTGGGGTGTGGGAAATGTATGTGTAGTGCGCAGTGAATGCTTTTGAAACAATCTGGAAATCTAGTGTTTTAGAGAACACAGTCCGACCAAAATGAATAGGGTGCACACCGTGAAGGGGATTGGTTGTGCCAATGACAGAGGGTCCCATAGCTGGCCTTGGACGGCCGAAGCATCTGCAGTACAACAGGCCAGCCAGGCTCAATTTGGAAATGCTGTTTGTCACCCTGAACTAGTTCTTTGTAACCTTTGATTTCACCAGGGTTGAACAACACCAAGTGTAGCCTTTCAGTTTATGCCGAGTAAGGGCTGAAGGGAAAAAAGCCCTGCAAGGGCTGCAGGGTTACCACTGCAGACTTGGAGAAGGATGTATGAGAGT
>NW_027530179.1:8649200-8759917 GCF_008692635.1 Crocuta crocuta
AGGGCTTGGTAGAGGACTTTTTCTTATGGGAGGGGCAGCCCCACACTCCCTCCCGTTGGGGCCAGGACCATGCCCCCAGGGCTCTAGCCTGTGGCTCTAGGAAACAGGTGCTGATGCTGTTGGTTGTATAGCTTGCCCAGTCCTGCTGCATGAGCAGTGACAGGGAGACCAGAATGGGGTAGAAGAGAAGGCACAAAGGAGTACTTACAGAAATAAACTCAAATCTTATTGTGGATGCATGCTTCTTCCCCGTTTTTGACCCAAACAATGCAGCATCAGTGGAGTAATCTGACTCTGGCCTCAGTCCTGTGACCAACTTACCCTGAGACTCTGGGTCAGACCCGTCACTGAATCAGCTATCCCCTCGGAGAAAGGGAGATGCAAACAATACCAAGTTTACAGGATTGTTTTGAGGCTGAAAGGAAATATGTACTTTGTGAACTTCAACACCTTCTTCAGTCTAAGTGTTGAAAAAATTAGACATATGTGCTCTTTTCCACTTTGAAAATATGTCCAGTAGCTTATGGCTTCTGACTAAGATGAAGTAGACACAGTTCTCTCTACTCCTGTCACTAAGTACAAGTAAAAACTCTGGGCATTATATGTAAAAGAAACATAAGATTCTGAGAAGGTAGACTGGCCAGGGGACCTCCAGACCTGAGGAATCACATGGGTTTTTGTTTTTGTTTTTTGCCTATGTGCTCGAGCCTGGATGCTGGCAAAGCTGGCAACCCAGAAACACCAACAGGCTCAGACAGAAATGGCAAGAAAAGTCTGTTCTCTACAGCTAGAGGCCCAGAAAAGGGGCAGCCTAGTGAGACAGAAACTTTTTGAGACTAGTTGCCCAGCTCCACCCAGATACCATGGAAAAATCTCCCAGCCCTACTCTAATAGCAAAGGCCTGGCTATCACGAGGCACCCCATCCACCACTGCCAGTGTGGTAACAGAGGAGTGGGAAGACTTTCATCCCCACGTGGAGGTAACAGCTTCTCCCTCTCCCTTCCCCAAGTTGTCATTGGAAGTCACATGGGATCCTGGGGTTCACCACCAACCAGCAGTAACAAGGCCTCCCTCACCCTGCTCTGGTATCAGTGGGCAGCAACGAGGTGCCCTCCCTCTCCTATGCAGGGGGGTGACAGATGAGGCCTAAAAGGGAGCCTGAAATCTCACCTCCACCCATAGGAATGAGGCCCCTCCCAACAAGTGTCAAGACTGTGTGGGGAGCTTGAGCCTTCACCCCCACCTGACAGTGGTGAGGTAGCACCTTGCTTCTCCCACTAGCATGTGGTCAGAGGAGGCATGCCAAAAGAAGATTTAAGTATGTTCTAGAATCTCATTAACATCATACCTAAGCTACCTAGGGTACAATGAAAGTCATTTATCAGAGAGGGGATATCAGGAAAATATCAATTCACATAAGAAGAAATAATCCACAGACGCTAGTCTGTAGATAACATAGGTCTGGAATAATCTAGCAAGGAATTTAAGCAGCTGTCACAAAAATGCTTCCGCGAGCAGTTATGAACATGCTTGAGACACATGAAAAGATTTAAAGTTTCAGCAGAAAAAATAGAAGATCTAAAGAAGAACCAAATGGGGATTTAGAACTGAAAAGTACACTAACCAAAATAAAAAGTTTGATGGATGGCTAAACAGCAGGAGGGAGAGGTCAGAGAAAAGAGTCAATGAATTTGAAGAGGTAACAATAGAAACGACCCAGTATGGACAATGGAAAGAAAATAGGCCGAAAAAAATACCCAAAGTGAACAAACCCTCAGGGACCCGTGAGAACTCTAGCAAAAATCTAATATTCATGTCATCAGAGTCCCTAAGGAGAGGAGAAAGAGAGCAGGGTTGAAAAGTATTCAAGGAAGTAATGGCTGAAAACTCTCCAAATTTGGCAAAAGGTCTAAATCTAGAGCTTTAAGAAACCGAGCAAACTCCGAACAGGATCAACTCAAATCCACTCTAAGACAAATCATAGTTAAACTTCAGAACACTAAAGACAAAGAAAAAAAACTGAAAGCAAAGAGAAAGAAATGATACCATACCTATAGGGGGAAAAATTGAATTATAGAGGATTTCTCTCTCAAAATAAATAAACTTTAATTTTTTTAATTAAAAAAATTTTTAATGTTAATTTTGAGAGAGAGAGAGAGAGAGGGAGACACACACACAGAGTGTGAGTGGGGGAGGGGCAGAGAGAGAGCAAGACACAGAATCCAAAGCAGGCTCCAGGCTCTGAGCTGTCAGCACAGAGCCCGACGCGAGGCTCGAACCCATGAATGGTGAGATCATGACCTGAGCTGAAGTCACTTAGCCGACTGAGCCACCCAGGTGCCCCAAATAAACTTTGAGAAAAAAAACTTTGGTGTCATTTGTTTTTCTAATTAGTGTGATGTTCTGCTATTCAGTAGATTTGGTAATCCGAATCATTAGACTAAAACTACTCCCCCATGGGACTCAGTAAAGCTAATTCCATTAGACATTCACCAAAACATCCCTGCCAGTAAACACTTTATTTTTCTCAATATTGCCTTTCAAGCAGCAAACATTGGTCACCACCAAATTATACAAGAACCCACTGGCTCCCACAGGTCTGTCCAACTTCTGGCCACAGTTCTACTTCACCAGATGTGTTGTTTATAAACTTGTACCTGTGCTTGGTGCCATTTCTTGCTATGCTGAATTTCCTCATAACATTACGTTTCTAGCTTTTGTGATTTCATCATTATTCTTAAATTTAAACTTTTAACTATAGCATTGTCTTAAATTTTATCTGCACTGAGAACATGGCTTTGTGCTTGAAAACAGGAACACATATCAGCTTTTAAAACCCACTGAGGGGCACCTGGATGGCTCCATTGGTTAAGCGTCCATCTTCACTGAGGTCATGATCTCGTGGTTCATGAGTTGGAGCTCCGCGTTCGGCTCTGTACTGACAGCATGGAGCCTGCTTAGGATTCTCTCTCCCTCCCTCTGCCATTCCCTGCTTATGTGTTCTCTTTCTCTCCAAACAAGCAAACAAACATTTAGAAAAAAGTTTTAAAAATAATAAAGCAGATCCTGAGGGTAAGATTCATGTGAAGGGAGTATATTTGGGAGGGGAGGCAGGATGCACGAGCAGGGGAGAGGGGAAGTGAGACAGTGAAGGAAAGGAAGCCACCATTAGGTGTGTTAAGAGAGTAGGTGACCGCTTTGGGCGACGGGAACTCAGACCCACTGGGGTTCTCTGGGGGACTGCGAAGAACATGCCTCAGGGCTGTGCCACCCAAGAGCCACAGCAGCTTCTCTGTATGTAACCATGCCTGTCCATTGGTTGGGAGCTGCTTCCCGGGTGCCGACACCTCGGCATTTGTAGCCTCACCTGTACATGGTGTGGGTAAGTGTGTGGGCAGAGAGCCACAGGCCCTTGCAGTAAGAAGCCATTTACGTGAATGGGCACAGGGAACCTTAAGTAGATATAGAGGTATGGGCATTGCTAACTTCTGCACAGTGCACCCTCATTTCTGCTCATCGTGGCCTGGAAGTGTCTGGGCTGCTCTTCTCAGAAATCTCCTGGATAGGAACACAGATGAAAAGAAAACGCAAAAGGAACACAAAAACCGATGTTAATTGTAACTACATTTTATGTAGGGTTGAGTTCTGAAAACATTGCGGCACTGGAATGGAGAAATAACCTGTGTGTGTTCTTCCCCCTATCCTGAAGTTCACATACTCAGTATCAGTTTACGCATTAGTCCATGAGGAGAGTAGAAAAATTCCCTTGTCCAGAAGTAATAAAAAACGCTCTTTTTTATATTGCTGTCTCCCAAACACAACAAGCGCATTCCTGGCTCAGGGCCTTTGCACTTGCTACTCCGTCTGCCTGCAAATCTCTCCGGTTCCTGGCTCTGCCTCCCTTTCCTGCAGGTCTTTGCTCAAGTGTCTTCTCAGGCCTTCCCGGACCACACTATGTAAGGTAGCAGCCCCCCACCCCATGCTTACCCTTCCTGTGCTTTTTCTTAGTAGCATGTAACACCGATTTGTGCTTTATGTCGTATTTACTTGTTATGTTTGCTTATTGCCTGCCTCTATCCACTCAGATGGAAGCTTTGTAAAGGCACAGACACTCTTCCTCTGTGTTTACTGCTGTATCCTCAGCTCCTAGCACAGCCACAGGTATATATTGGATATTCAACGAATAATTGTGGAATGAGAATATCGGTACGTAGAGGATTATCCTTCAGGGGCTGTAGCCTTCCGTTTCTTGCTGAATGCGTAGTGATGGGCTCTGTTTCTTGTAAAGGGAGTTTTACTTTTGGTTCCTTCCTGAGGTGTTTCTCGGACAGAGGCCTTTTCAGTGGAGCTGAAATAACCTGATAGATGGCTGCTTTTTTGTTGAGTCTGGTGGTTGTCAAAGTGGCCCCGAGATCAGCAGCATCTAGGAACTTGTTAGGAATGCAGATTCTCTGGCCTCACGCAGACCTTCTGAATCAGAACATTCCAGTTTTTGTTGGTTTGTTTTACAATATTTATTTACTTTTGAGAGAGAGAGAGAGAGAGAGAGAAGCATGAGTGGGGAGGGGCAGAGAGAGGGAGCAGAGGATCTGAAGCAGGCTCTGCTCTGTGCACAGAGCCTGAGGCAGGGCTGGAACTCACAAACAGCTAAGATCATGACCTGAGCTGAAGTCAGACGCTTAACTGACTGAGCCACCCAGGTGCCCCCTGTTGTAACAAGGCCTCTAAGTGCTTCTGTTACAGTAACTAAAACTCAGGTTGGAGATTTTATGACGTAGGCAGACAGCTTTACAGAGGGCATTCATTGCTATTTTTTCTTTTAAAAAAATTTTTTTTAAATGTTTTATTTATTTTTCAGAGAGAGAGAGAGAGACAGCATGAGCAGGAGAGGGTCAGAGAGAGAGGGAGACACAGAATCTGAAGCAAGCTCCAGTCTCTTTGCTAGCTATCAGCATAGAGCCCGACACGGGGCTCGAACCCACGAACCATAAGATCATGACCTGAGCAGAAGTCGGATGCTTAACCGACTGAGACACCCAGGCGCCCCCATTGCTATTTTTTCTTTAGTGGTATCTTTCTCAGACATCTGAGATGTACTTCAAACATCTGAGATATACTCCAAACAACTTTACAGTTCTGAAATTTTGGTGTTTGTTTATAATTTACCTCCCACTTCTTTCTAAAATAAGTGGAAGCACCTTACCGTAATGCCAGGGCAGGCTTTCTGAGTGCGAGCCCCAGGTGTGCAGGGCCCCCTGCTTTGAAGGACACCTGTCTTGGTTTAATACTCTGTTGTCAATATTTATAGGACAATTAAAAAGTAACAGAGAAATCAGAAACCATTTGACTAAGATAATTAATTCGTTATGATTAGTTTTCAGGAATTTAAACGCTTTCTCTAAAGAAAGAGTTGTGGGAGACTGTGTAATAAGTCAAGACTGGGGACTTTGGAGGCACAAGAGTATGGCTCCACTCCCAGGTTAAATATTTGATAGCTGTGTAGCTTTGGTCAAGTTACTGATTCCGCGTCTCTTGTTTTTTATCTGTACCTGGGGAAAATGGCACCATAATAGCTACTTCATTTGCCCCGATGATCAAATGAACTGGACACAAAAAACACATGCCCCAGGACACAGTATGTGCTTAGGAAGTATTAACTATACTCCGTTTTTGGCTCCTCACCAGCGTTTTTCTAGACAAAGATTTTTCATTCCAATTCAGTATTTTACCAAGTTATGAATGCTTTTCTTTATGGATTTTTCCCCCCTTGACTCTTGTTAGATTTGGTTTCTCCTGATCACAGATTTGCAATTTTATCAGAGATCTTTACTTCAGGATTTGATAATGCAGTCACAGATGATCCAAAGGTATTTCTAGTTATTATTATTCACCTTCTTATCCTCCCAAAGAATGATCTACAAAGAAAGCAAATGGAATGCAAAGCCTTCTGGAAAATCCTGCCTACACAACTGTGTAGTGATTGATTACAACTGGCAAGATCTTTACTGTAGTTATTTGAATTTACAATTGACTGTCAGAAAGCACAACCATAATTAAAATATGTTGTTTAACTTGGGGAAAATAGGGAACTAAATTTATTCAGTGCGCGATCTAAATATCTTCTTCATTTGAAAGTCGCTTTACTTGGAGCAGAACTCTTTAAGCAAAATGTCTGTCATTTTCAGAGAATTTAGCTATTCCAATGCTTGGCCAGGTGTTTTTGGTCATATTTTTAATGTACTTCTGGCTAAATAACGTGAACAAACTTATTGTTATTTGATAACAGGGAGAATACACTTGATCTCATACAGAGACTTGCCAATTTTCTAGCACTTGAACATGTATTCTCTTGCTTAGCTTTTACAACCCTGTGGGTGGACAGATATTCTTATTCCCTTTTAGATGAGAAAACTGGGGCTCTGAGCATTTAATTGGCTTCTGCAGCGTCACACAGTAGTTAGGTTGTGGAGCTGACACCAGAACAGGTCTTTCTTTCATAGTCCTCTGATCCTCAGATTGCTCTATCTCCCAGCTGGTTTGCATTTCACTGAGGTTACCCTTGCTAAATTCACCAGTGATGTTCGTGTAGCTGAGTCAGTAGGCAGCTTTCAGCCCTCATCCTGTTTGACTTTCAGGAGCATTCGACAGTGTTAACCCTTTCCTCCTGGTTGTTACAAACAGGCAGAACTGAGATGCCAGTTTTGTCTTAGTCGCTGTCGGGGGTGGAGGTGGGCAGGTGTGGGAAGTGAACCGCACCTTCGCTTTTACTTCCCACCTTCTGGATTTTTTTCTTCCTGTTCTCCAGAACCCCTGATATCTGTGTGGTCCTTTAACCACCACTGTGCCTTTTTCCCACGCTCTGTCAAATATTCATGCCCTCCAGATGATGTTTCTTCCTTTTGTCCATATAATACCTTCACTCAATGTAGCTATTCTCTGAGGAAAACAATTAGGTTAACCATTACTCATCACTCATTCAGCTAACATTTATTGAGTGCTAGCTATATATCAGGCACTACAAGTTGGTCTTAACAGTCTTGGAGGAATTTTTGTTATACCTGAAGATCCTTGTTTACCAAAATCAGGCCAAGATTGACAGGATTTCAGGCATGGTAATACACTGAAATGAAAGATGTTAAGCTGTGTGTCAGAAGACATTTTCAGCAAGCATTCACTTATGGCATTTCCAAGCCTGTTGTCCCCCCAGATTCTGATACGGGAAAACTATCCTACCCAGAGTTTCTAGTGGGGTGGTTGTGACATTGTCCCTGACAGCCATGACCGATGAGGTCAGAAGAAGGAATCTGAGTCAAGGGCCGTGATGCAAAGGCTGCCCATGGTTTAGCAGGTGGATCTAGGCTAAAAGTGTTACCTAAATAGAAATGGGCTGGGGCTGTTTGAGTCTCACTCTTGGAAGAATAAACTGGGGAAACCTGGACAGAGCAGACTGCTGGAGGAGGAGCAGAAGCTGGAAGACTGAAGGTAGAGAATGAGAGTCTCACGGGGTCACCACTGACTACATGATGGTGACAGCTGTGAGTCATCCTAACCTCTGCCAGTTCGTGACTGATACATAAGGAGTAGGTCCTAGTGGTCAAAAGGCCTGGTGGAAATCCCTGTTTCTTTATGCTTCATCCTCTCACAGTTACCTTGCTTCCCTTAGTTTTTGTTCATTACGGTCAAATGCATTTAATTAAATCAAGGTCACGTTTTATAAGTAGACTTGATCTACTTTGTTTAGACCTAATATTGGCCTGAATAAAGATTTAGAAATTATTTTTTTCTTCCAGTTTTGTTGAGAGATGACTGACAAGATGAAAAGTACACATATTTAGATTGTACAATATAGTGTTCTTTAAAAAATTACTTTTTGAGTATACTGAATGCTAAAAGCAACGTGATGGTTGTAAAAATCACGCTTAATGCTTGGATCTGAGGAGTCTGGGTCCAGTTCTCTAGTGTGAAATGCGAAAATTATACTCTTCACTAGTAATTGCAAGTGAAGTGTATCATGTCATTTCTATGCTCAAAACCCTTCAGTGGCTCCCTGTTTCATTCGGAGAAAAAGCCCACCTCTTTATGATGGCCTAGAATCAGGTCTGGCTTCATGGACCTTGGCTTTGCAGTCATTCGACCCTACACTGAGAAGGACCCCATGCTGGGTTTAATCCACTGTTGCCATTTTGAAATTCCTAATAATTTTGTCATTGAACTGGCATTTTGTAAGTGAAGTCCATTGGGACAAAGGAGCACATTCCTGAAGAGAGGAGGCCCTTGGAGCAGCATGAAGCACATGGGCTTATGGTCCAGGTAGCCACTGACATGCACGCTGGCTTGGGCACAGCAGGCTGCATCTACCCAGTAGCCTTTGGACAGCTGCACATCTGAGAGCTGTCCAGGGTGCCACAGGACCCTGAGGGGGTGGGCTCACTGGGATACGGACCTAGAGGGTGGGAGTTACCGCCATAGCATCATCAGAATGGCACCATGGCAAGACAGTGGGGACTTCCTAAAGGGGCAGCACCAGGACAGTCCCTGGAGGCTGGCTGTCCCCTGTGTCCCCAGAGCTGGTCCTAATGGTGTCTGATATTTAACACTCCAGCCTGAGCACCAGAATAGGAACTGCTGGCCCTCAGGGTGCAAACTTTATCAGTAAGTTGTTACAAAATAAAGGTGGATATAAAGCATATCAGAGTTGCTAGACTTCTTCAAATGGGTTAGAATTTTTAGCTTTAAAAATGCTGCAAGTAAAGCACATGTCCACAGGCATAGAAACAAATTAAATTTAAGATCATTCAACAGAAAGGGACACTACCTGTATATGAAGCTTCAGATGAACCAGTTAATGAAGGAGATAATTTTAAAATTAAATTCTTCCTTGTAATCAGAGATACAGAGATAAGACACATAAATAGGTGTTTGGGATTATGCGCAAATTATAAAGCTACTTTCAGTTACTTGTTCTACCTTCACTGGTTACAGGAGATGTCAGCAAATATTAAAATGTATTTGTTTGCATTTAAAGTTACATGCAAACTTACACGAAACTGATATCGTATGAAGAGTTCAGTCTTTTTAGAGAAATTGTTTTGTAAGAGTGGTCAGTTTAGATATACTAAAATTTATATTTTGAAATAATTTATAAGAAATTTATTTCAGTGTTATCATAGCCTGTAAAATACTCATAATAGCTCCAATAACAATTGTATCAGCAGAAGGATCATTCTCAAAAGTAAAAATTGTAAAAAATTATTTGTATACTATATCTCTATGACTTACTTATTTTATAACTGGAAATTAATTTGACTACCTCTGCCTGCCATGATGACGATAGTTAATGGTACTATATTGTATGTTTATTTATTTACTTATTTATTTATTTTTCTTTCATGGTTTATTGTCAAGTTGGTTTCCATATAACACCCAGTGCTCATCCCAGCAAGTGCCCTTCTCCATGCCCATCTCCCCTTGTTCCCTCTTCCCCACCCCCATCAGCCCTCAGTTCTCAGTATTCAAGAGTCTCTCATGGTTTGCTTCCCTTTTACTCTCCCCCACTATTTCCCCCCTTCTTCTCCCCCGTGGTCTTCCATTAAGTTCCTCCTAATCCACCTATATGTGTAAACATATGTTATTTGTCCTTCTCTGCCTGACTTATTTCGCTCAGCATAACACCCTCAAGTTCCATCCACGTTGCTACACATGGCCAGATGTCATTCTTTCTCATTGCCATGTAGTATTCCATTGTGTAGATAAACCACATCTTCTTGATCCATTCACCAGTTGATGGACATTTAGGCTCTTTCCATGATTTGGCTATCGTTGAGAGTGCTGCTATGAACATTGGGGTACATGTGCCCCTATGCATCAGCACTCCTGTATCCCTTGGGTAAATTCCTAGCAGTGCTATTGCTGGGTCATAGGGGAGTTCTATTGTTAATTTTTTGAGGAACCTCTACACTGGTTTCTAGAGGGGCTGCACCAGTTTACATGCCCACCAACAGTGTAGGAGGGTGCCCATTTCTCCACATCCTCACCGGCATCTATAGTCTCCTGATTTGTTCATTTTCTCTACTCTGACTGGCATGAGGTGGTATCTCAGTGGGGTTTTGATCTGCATTTCCCTGATGATGAGGGATGCTGAGCATCATTTCATGTGTCTGTTGACCATCTGGATGTCCTCTTTGGAGAAGTGTCTGTTCATGTCTTCTGCCATTTCTTCACTGGATTACTTGTTTTTTGGGTATGGAGTTTGGTGAGTCCCTTATATATTTTGGATACTAGCCCTTTATTTGGTATGACATTTGCAACTATCTTTTCCCATTCTGTCAGTTGCCTATTAGTATTATTGATTGTTTCCTTTGCCGTGCAGAAGCTTTTTATCTTGATGAGGTCCCAATAGTTCATTTTTGCTCTTGATTCCCTTGCCTTTGGGGATGTATCAAGTAAGAAATTGCTGCAGTTGAGATCAAGGAGGTTGTTTCCTGGTTTCTTCTCTAGGGTTTTGATGGTTTCCTGTCTCACATTTGGGTCCTTTATCCATTTTGAGTGTATTTTTGTGTATGGTGTGAGAAAGGGATCTCATTTCATTCTTTTGCATGTTGCTGTCCAGTTCTCCCAGCACCATCTGTTAAAGAGGCTGTCTTTTTTCCATTGAATACTCTTTCCCGCTTTGTCAAAGATTAGTTGGCCATACATTTGTGTTCAATTCTGAGTTCTCTATTCTATTCCATTGGTCTATGTGTCTTTTTTTGTGCCAATACCATGCTGTCTTGATGATTACAGCTTTGTAGTAGAGGGAAAAGCCTGGGATGGTGATGCCTTCAGTTTTGGTTTTCTTCTTCAATATTACTTTGGCTATTTGGGATCTTTGTGATTCCATACAGACTTGAAGATAGTTTGTTCTAACTTTGAGAAGAATGCTGGTGCAATTTTGATTGGGTTTGCATTGAATGTGTAGATTGCTTTGGGTAGTAATGACATTTTAACAATATTTATTCTTCTGATCCATGAGCATGGAATGTTTTTCCATTTCTTTGTGTCTTCTTCAATTTGCTTCGTAAGTTTTCTATAGTTTTCATCATACAGATCTTTTACATCTTTGGTTAGGTTTATTCCTAGGTATTTTATGTTTTTTTTGTGCAATTGTGAGATCAGTTTCTTGATATTTCTTTCTGTTGCCTCATTCTATGAAGCCAGCATCACTTTGATTCCCAAGCCAGACAGAGACCCAGCAAAAAAAGAGAACTACAGGCCAATATCCTTAATGAATACGGATGCAAAAATCCTCCACAAGATACTTGCAAATCAATTCAACAGCACATAAAAAGAATTATCCACCATGATCAAATGGGATTCATTCCTGGGTTACAGGGCTGGTTCAGTATTCGCAAATCAATCAGTGAGATACATCATATTTACAAAAGAAAAGATAAAAACCATATGATCCTGTCGATAGATGCAGAAAAAGCATTTGACAAAATATAGCATACCTTCTTAATTAAGACCCTCGAGAAAGATGGGATAGAAGGAACTTACTTAAACATCATAAAAGCCATTTATGAGAAGCCCTCAGCTAGCATCATCCTCAATGGGGAAAAACTGAGAGCTTTCCCCCTGAGATTGGGAACACAACAGGGATGTCCACTCTCACTACTGTTTAACATAGTGCTGGAAGTCCTAGCATCAGCCATCAGACCACAAAAGGAAATAAAAGGCATCAGAATTGGCAAAGAAGTCAAACTTTCACTTTTCTCAGACGACATGATACTCTATATAGAAAACCTGACAGACTCCACCAGAAGCCTACTAGAACTGATCCATGAATTGTACAAAATCAATGTACAGAAATCAGTTGTATTTTTATACACTAATAATGAGGCAACAGAAAGAGAAATTAAGAAACTGGTCCCATTCTCAAGAAGATGTGGTTTATCTATACCATGGAATACTACATGGCAATGAGAAACAATGAAATCTGGCCATGTGTAGCAACATGGATGGACCTTGAGGGTGTTATGCTGAGTGAAATAAGTCNATTGTATATTTAAAGGTTGCTAAGAGAATAGATCCAAAAAGCTCTCCTCATAAGAAAAGTAATTTTTGAAAAGATAAAACTATGGTTTTGCATTTGCTAACAACTTTCAGTTATTTCAATTGAAAATGAAGTTGCTAAAGATATAAATTTTGATGACATTATAAATGAATATGTAGTAAAAGCAAGCTAGGGAGATTATATGATTGATCAAGACATATTAGTAAAATATTATTATATAAGTTATCACATATAAGCATTATGTAATAAAGTTTTATATGTATAAAATTATAATGCCAGTTTATTTTTCGGCGAGTTGAAAGTTTGTCTTTACTCATATAATATCATTCTCTCTTGAATTATAAATAATCCCTATAAGTACTAAAATATTTTTGAGGAGAAAAGCTTTATATTTTAATACTCCTGACAGAATTTTTTCTCCTTTTGAATGAAGGGGCTCTGTATTTTCATTGTGCCCTACGCCTCGCAAAGGATGTAATCAGCTGTACCCAAAAAAGTCTTCTAAGATCTGTTTCTCCCTTATAAGTAAAGGGGCACTTACCTTAAAGCTTTTTCCTTTTTTTCTTATATTCTCCCCTTTGCTCACTGTGTTTCAGGTTTTAACTCTTCAGAGATTTTCAGCCTCAGATAGGGCTTTTGCTCTGGCTATTTTTTCCCTGCCTGGAATGATCTTCTCTCAGATACCCACACTGTCACCTTTTAAAATTTTTTGCTCAAATGTCACCTTCTTAATGAGGCACACGCTGATGACCCTGGTTAAAACTGTATACCATTCCTCTCCCCATATACCACTGACTGTCTTATCTTACTCTGCTTTTTCCTTTTTTTTCTATGGAACTTATCACTTTCTGACATGTATCATTTTCCTATGCATTATGTCTGTTGTACCTTATCTTTCTACATTGCTAGAATGTCAGAATTAGAATGTAGAACTTCTGTTCTGTTGATGACTCCCAAGCACCAGTAAGGTGTAGATTCCCAATGTTTGTGGAATGAGTGAAGTCTGAAATTGATAGATAAACCCGCAGTCGCTCTGTAAGCCAAAATTATTCACATTACTGCAGTGCATTTTTCTTTGTTGTGCAATAGGCAAATTAGATTCTTGATTTCTCAAATTGTTTACAGCGAATGCTTTTGTATTTCCAGCTATTTTAGTTAATGAAAATCCCCATTATAGAATCATATACTCATGCATGCTAATTAAATCGTGTTGTTCAAATAACTGTAGCTGTAAAAGGCTTCCAGAACACTAAAAACTTTGTTATAAAAGCTTAAACAGTTAAAAATAAAAGAAAACCCTGGTGGCTGAATTCTTTATTTGCTTGTTAAGAATATTTATCTCCTGTAAGACCCTGTTTAGCCTCAATCTAAATGATAATAGAAGTACAGCATGTTTTCACTTAGGAGTGTCTGTATTTTCATTCTTAATTTAGGTGAGTACACAGTTGTGTCAGGAATTATTCTTATTCAGAAAGAAAACATTCTTCATAGTTCTGTAGAAATTCATATACTAGCTTGTGCTCACTCTCAAGCACTAAGATCTTTGAAAATCAATATTCCTTTTACTTCTGATTTAATTTTGGTTTATCACAAGAACACCAAATTTCTTTCTCACTGAGACAAAGGATTGTTATTAAACTAGGAAGTATCTTTTTTTAATAACAAACTTATGCTGCTTGCTACCTTAAAACATGGAATTGCTTCTTTAATGGGATAAATTGTTACTGAAAGTTGCTGTGCTATTTGTATGTTTTTGGTAGAGGGAGTGTTTATATCAGGATAATAAAATTTGAATTTCCAAGGAAGCCACTAGAATAATGAAACACTTAAATAGCACACCAAAACTAATTTCTAAATGTTGATATGACATGAAAACTTGATTAGCTTCTTTAAGTATAATTAGAAGGTTGAAAATCATGACAGTAATTTCATATCTGTATTGGATGAAGGCATGGCTCCAAAGATTTCTCAGTTTCCATGTGATATTCATAATATTATATGAGTAATATGAATTAAAATATTATGATACTAAGAAGAGCCTAAGATGGATACTAAAAAGTTTTTTTTAAGTTTATTTATTTATTTTGAGAGAGGAAGAGCGAAAGAACCCACAGGCATGCATGGGGGAGGGGCAGAGAGAGATCAGAGACAGAATCCCAAGCAGACTCTATGCTGTCAGCACAGTCTGATGTAGAACTTGAACTCACCAAACCATGAGATCATGACCTGAGCCAAAACCAAGAGTCAGATGTCTAATTGACTGAGCGACCTAGGCACCCCTAAAAAGTTGTTGATTCCCAATCTATTTAATCTTTAATATCATTGAACCATGGAGAAATGACCAATCTACTGTTAGTGTCCAGAACTTTCTCAATGACAAGACATAGACATAGAAATCTACCTCAAATCCTAGAAAAAGGAATTTATCAGCTTATGTTACTAGTCTGTTTCCTCCTTGTGGCTGGCAGCTCCAAATTTACAGGCCTGGAGGACCCCAGCCCTCAAAATAGGACATTTATCTTTTCTCCTAGCTTCAGTAGAATGATCATGTGAGGGTCTGGAGTTGCATGGCCATCCCCAAACAAATCACTGTCACTAGACGAGGGGGTACTGTCTACCTAGATCTCCCAACCTGATTGATAGCTCTTCCCGTACCACTTGGAGAGGCGGATAAGTTCTGCCAAAGGGCAGGATATTGGTGATGCCAGAAGAAGGTAAGAAAACCAGCTGGACAGAACAATCTCTGCCTTGAATAAATAGGCAAAGTAAACAAAACCATGAAATATAAAGTAAAAACAAAAAAACCAGTGTGAAGATAGCTGTTAGATCTTTCAGGCTTGAGGACATTCAGGGGTAACTATGGGAATTGAAGAAGAGGAGGGTTTGTTCACATTTTGGCTGTGTCCTTCTATGGTATCTAACAATTAGTTCATCTGTCCAATAATGAGTTTACAGATGTCTGTATGTTTGGGGTTGGTTGTTATACTAGATGAAGAAGAACTAACACGCAGTAGGTTTCTACTATTGGTTAGGCTATAAACACTTTGCAATATTTTGCATACAAATGCAGGCATTCTAGGTGACTCAGTGGCATTCTAGGTGACTCAGTGAGGTATTGATACCTCTGTGAGTAACAGAAAAACTTAATAGTGGTTTAAAGATATGAGTGTTTATTATCTCACGTAAAAGAAACCTGGATGTAGGCAGTCCAAGGCGATCTTGGCAACTCCATGACCACCAAGGACCCAGGCACCTTCTCTCTTGTCCTACCAGACTTATTTTACACCACCTCGGGGCACAAGATGGCTGCTTGAACTCCAGTGCAAAGATGTTCCTTGTAGACAGCAGGAAGGAGAGAGGAGAAGAGGGTTGCAGCTGCTCCTTTCTGAAGAGAATTATTGCCAGTCCCACACAACATTTCCAGTTAGATCTCATGAACCTTAACTTAGTCACATGGCCACACCATGCGGCAAGTGAGGAGGGAAATGTAATTCTTGTAGTTGGCTGTGTACCCAGCTAAAACCTGGGGTTTGCCTACTAAGAAAGAAGGGGGAGAAATGACCACTGGAAGGCAACCAGGAGTCTCTGCCTCATACGTTATCTCCTAAGATGTACAGCAAACATTGGTTATGGAGCCAGAAGACCATGTGATCCAACTTAGGAGAAGTCTTAATATCTCTGGATTTATGCTAGTTTGGTGCCTTTAAGGGCCCCCTTCCTTCTCTTACAGAAGGCCTCAGACATGCTATAAAGTGGCTCTTAGTGGATCTTCTCAAGAGTCTTGGTGTGTACTGACTTTCCAAGGGTCTGTGTGCATGTTGACTCAGGCAGTGTGGCTCTACCCTGACACCACATATGACCACTGCTCTCTCAGATGCCATCTGTTACTTCTACCATTCTTCCTGAAATGAATTGGGGGGTGAGAGTTGATGATTGTCCCCCAGATGCTGAGAGGCTATTTCATTTCTGTCCTAACTAGCTGGTGCATTGTTGTGTCTCTTTTAAAAGCGAGGCTTACATATGTTAAGTACAGCACACTCTTCTCTCATGAAAAGAAATTATTGAGTATAACTCTTCTATTTCACCTCACATATTGCAAATCCTTTAAGGAACAGTAAGAACACAATAGGGTTGTATATTAAGTAGCCCCGAGGAAATTTATTGAAGTGCGGGTACGGTAAAAATATTTCCCCTTAGAGATTACTTGACAAAATAATGAACAGAGGTTCAGAAATATCTCAGTGATATAGCCATCATTCTTTTTTGTTAGACATATAAAAACCACATAACATATTTTATTTGAACTGTAAACATGTTCAAATGTGGTTAAGACCTCATGATGATGAGTCGTATTTCATAATTTTATATTGCAAAAGTTGGGTGGCAATTTACCTGATGTTTTCAACCTCGCTGAGATTAGAAGGACAGACGAGAAAGCAAGTGTGAAACTTTCTCAATAAAATTTTTGTAGAGCATGATTCTGAGTAACCTAGTCCAGTGACCTTATGCTAAACCAAAATGCAGCATGTCTCCTTATGGCCATCATGTTAGGAAAAGGATGGCGGTGACTGCTTTGGGGAAATTAGGTGGTTTAAAGAAAAATCGAGCATAGAAAGGCTCATTTTCCTTAGTTTTAACTTTAGGTTTCTCTTAACTAAATTTACCACATAGGCCTTTGTCTCCAGTTCGGCCTGCCTCTTTCAGAAGCTTGTCTCCTAATTCACATCCAGCTAGCTTGTTGGATTTAGAAAATACAGGATGCCCAGTTAAATTTGAATTTCAGAATAGTAATGAATAAAGTTTTAGTATAAATATGTCCCAAGTGTGGCATGGGTCATGCTTATACTGAAAAAATTATTTGTTGCTTATCTAAATTCAAATTTAATGGGGGCATCCCCTATTTTAACTGGAAACCCTACTTCTAGCCCTTATCGCTGTGGTATCGTCTATGTATTTGCCTTGCTGAATTTCACACTTCCGTCAATGGATTGAACTATGCAGATGGCCTTCTGTCCCTGCATCATCTTCTGCCTGTGGCCTTTTCTATCTGGATGGCATTCTCTTCTCCCTTTGTTGGCTTAGCACCTTAATGTGTTCATCCCCACACCTGTCCTTCCTCCTGATCTCACTCTCAAATGGCATGGCAGTGTTAATGCTTGATACCTTGAGGTCATCTTGAGTTACCTTTATCCTTGTCCTCCATATTCAGTCAATCAGTCCTGTCCATTCTTCCTTCATAGTCCATTTCTCCCTCCCTCCCTCCTTTTCTTTCCCTTCATCTCTCTTTCCCTCTCTCTCTCTCTCTCCCCCGCTCTTTCTCTCTCTCCCCACCGCCGGTTGCCCTCATCTGTCTGCTCCCCACACTGGCCGCAGTTTAGGTCTGCGCCTACAGTGGTCCCTGTCCACCTCCTTCTCCAGCTGGCTTCCAGCTCTACGCTCTACCTTCCCCTGGTCATTCTGCGTTTTGGGTTCACGGTCTAAACAGAGCTGAAAACCTTCAGTGACTTGTGGTTGTCCACACAAGTTTAAGCCTCTTATTTGCAGCCTCACATGCAAGACTTTCCAGAACTGATTTCTATTTCTTTAGTCTTGGTTGCATCCATACCTTATATCTGTGTTTATCACCTGTTTAGATTCACTTCTCTTACACCATAATGTAACATCGAAACCCCCCCTTAGAGATGCTTTAAGTTATGTAATCATTTGGCATATAGATTAAAAGGAAGTATTGTCTTAGTTTATATCAGTGTATTAGTAAATGTTACCTTATAAAATTTATACCTAATAAAAATTTAACAATATCCCAAATGTATACGTACAAAGAGATGTTTTGACCTTTCCCCATTTACCAAATGATGCATACTGTCCTGTGGTTGGAATTAATTAGATAGTAAAAGTGTGATTTGTTAACATTTAAAGTGGCACCTTATGTTTGGCTTTGTGACCAAACGTATATGGAAATGTGTATTATTATTAAACTACATGATGGCAGCATTTCATGACCTGATATTTAATTCTTACATTTTGCACTGAAAAATCAACTTTTTCTTAATTTCGATATTTTCATACCTTGTTTACAGTATATTTCTGAGCGATTCGATAAGAAAGTATGTTTCAGGTTGCTATTTCCAAGCATTTCCTACAGGGACTATATTTCAGAATTAGATCATCTTTATTCATGATACATAAAAATCCCAATTATATTGTCATTTGCTTTTTCCCCGTGACTCCATTCATTCTGTTGGAGGCGCCTAAGGCTCTGGAGAGTATATCTCAGACATGGGTTTGGCTTGGTCATAAGATACTGTTGCTGCTTCCTGTGGACGTAATCTGAGAAAGCCTACAACTAGTTCCTGTGATATTTCTTTTCTCCTTCTTTTCTCTTGGGTCATAATAAGTTGAGTAAATAATGAGTTTCTGGTCTCTGGTCTATATCAAAATGAAAATAAGGTGATATGAATCTTGAGCTGCAGTCTAGCTGGAATTAAGCTTAGGATCGGTACTGATTGGTATGATGTAATAAATTATAGTTAATGTGTATTTGTAGAAGCAAAGAAGCTTAAAATCCTCAGATAGTTTTAGTATGTAGAAATGCTTGAGCTAGATTTCTTCTTTTCCTCCCCCAAATCTCCTGTCTTCCCTTTCCCACTTGGTCTCGCCTCGTTGGGCCTGTGTGGTGGGCTCATCAACCTGCTTCCTGCCCTCCAGCTTCTGTGTGGTTTCGGCCAATGGAAAGGCCCAGTAGGTGATCAGAGGGGAAGGGATAATGAGGTCAAACATTTCTCCCTCCCCCCAACTTTCCTCCTTGCAAGCTCATCTTGGATGGGCTCTTTTCTTTAGACTGAAAATAAATTACTTCTCAAGGCAGTCCACATTCTGTAACTCTCTCTCCTTCTGGGTTCCAGAATCTTTCTTTCCACGTGTGCTTGAAAGCCTGGAGGTGATATCAGATCCACCACTTTGAGTCCCACATTTCAGCAACTCTTCCTTGTGCCCCACATCTCTTTAAACGGGCCCTCAGTGAATGGAGTGTACCATCTATCTCCTGTTGGGATCCTCACTCACATGGACTCACTAATTTAATCCCTTAATCTACACAATTAAGTAATCACAAAATAGCATCCTTATTCGAGAGGAAGAGAAAGTGAAACACAGAAACACTAAGTGACCTGCGATGATGACAGGGCTAATGTGTGATAGGACCAGGATTAAAGCGTGGCCCCAGGCTACACGATTTTAACAATGTATGATAATATGAGCAATGGTGATTTCATCTTTGTTTTGGAAATATTCATAATAACAAAATATATTAACAGTACTCATGTTGTTGACATGTATGGATTGATCAAATTACTGCCAGTGCTCTCTCCCTACCTGGAACTTTTATCTAACTACTTCAAAAGACAGTGATTTTTTTTTTCTTCTGTTACCCAGGAAAGATCGAAAGAATGATATCCTTTGATGTTAAGAAATAAGAAGTTCAAATTTTACTTATTATCCTCAGCCCTATTAGAAAAAAAAATTCTTTGCCCACAACGAAGTACTCTCTTTAAAATAGGAACTCATCAAAGGCTCACATTTAGCTTCTTTTCTTCTTAAGAGCCTGACATTAGGAGTTAGTATTCGTTTCTCACAATGACCTAGTTTTTACATAATTTCGGTCCTGTCAGTTTGTTCCCAGAGCTGACGTAGTCATCGTTTTATTGTCTGCTTTGTGCTGGGGACGTGTCTTCCTCTGCCCTGCCCCGACATTTGCCACCCATTATTCATTGTTCATTGTCCTCCATCTTCTTCTGTGCTGTAACCTGTCACATTTCCACCCTCTTGGCCTTGTGTGGTGGTGCTATTGAATGCAGCTGCAGCGTGTTGATTCTGGACTCTTCGGTACCCTTGGTTGCTACACTGTGCTGCTTCTGGATGGACTGATTTGGCAGTTCACGTTTTTTCCAACACAGCAGCTTCCCAAACTGTAGCCTCATTGCTTCACGCTAAAATAGTGAGAATAAAGAAGTAGCTCTCTTACAGTCCCTTTGGGACCCTTGGAACATTAAAACTTCACAGGACGATAGCCTATAATTACACCGGTCTCAGGTATATACAAACTTGAAAACTGCAGTTGGCTTTTAGGAGTTCAAGGAAGAAAAACACACAATTTGTGATTCAGGTGCTCTTGTTAAAAATAGTGCTTTTGAATGAGTGGCTGTTTATAGTTCGGGTTTTGGGTGGTTATTCCGTAGTGAAGGTCCTGTTCTTGACAAATTTGCTTCCCAGTCATTTTTTCTAACGTGGGCGGTTTGGGTCATGGGAGAAGGCCAGAGTTTCTTGGCAGTTTTCTCTTCTTGTTGCCTGGAACCCCATTATTACCATGGGCTTCAACTGCCAAACTAGGGAATTTGGTCAGAAATTCAAATCTGTGAGCACAAGCAATCATTTATATTCTCTCCAACTATTACCTTGGTGTTGTATTTAAGATCTATTCTGAAACAAACTATAGCTTTCTTTTTTTTAATGTTTTATTTATTTCTGAGAGAGAGAGACAGTGTGAGCAGGAGAGGGTCAGAGAGAGAGTGAGACACAGAATCTGAAGCAGGCTCCAGGCTCTGAGCTTTCAGCACAGAGTCTGACGTGGGGCTCGAACCCACAAACCGCGAGATCATGACCTGAGCTGAAGTCGGACACTCAACCAACTGAGCCACCCAGGCACCCCAAACTATAGCTTTAAGACTGTAAGAAAGCTGCTTACTGAAAAATTTCAGATTGGCCATGTGACTGGTGTAGATAGCATCTTTTTGGTCAAATGTTTTTGCATGAAGAGGGTATATCTTAAGTGTATTTTCAAATATTTGCTCAAATAGTTCTGGTTGTAGCTACTTTTGAAGGCAAATTGCCAGGAAAAGATCATTGTGGTGGTATCTCTTCTTTAAAAAAATTACCATTTTATGTACATTTGAGATCTAGGCAGATTTATTAAGCTAAACACCTTATCAAATATGATTTACTCCATTGCCCTCGCAAAGGCTTAAGAAGAAAATGTCATGTTGAGCTATTTTGTTTATTTTCATCGAAGGGCTCTTTCATCTGCCATCCAAATAAGGGGTACTTAAATTCAGCAATGTTTTAAAACCCAACCCTCATTTTAAAATAACAAAATTTCCAAAAAATAGTTATTAAAATCAATTAAAACAAAAACTTACAGAGCAGATTTTTGCATTGTATTTTGCTATCTGTGAGTTTAATTAGCAACAAAGGAAGAATAAGTACAGAGATTACACAAATGGAGGAGAAGGAAAGGAGTAGAAGTTTTTCTTAGGGTCTGGAAAGTTGAAAGGGCCATAGCCATTCAACCAGTCCAACCACCGTCAGTTTTACCCGTT
The DNA here is from genome assembly GCF_008692635.1 of Crocuta crocuta. Classification (NCBI taxonomy): domain Eukaryota; kingdom Metazoa; phylum Chordata; class Mammalia; order Carnivora; family Hyaenidae; genus Crocuta; species Crocuta crocuta. Next base: position 8,670,628 of record NW_027530179.1, read on the forward strand.
TACGACTGCTAAGCCCCATGTGGGGAAGGATCCATGGCCAAGAAAAGTACTTATCTTTCCACCTCTTTCCCTGCCGTAAACTCAGCAAAATCCGTTCTCTTGTTGAACCTAAATCATCCACCTATGCCATGCCTATGCTTCGGCCTCTGACTCTGCTAGAGAAAAACATTCCTCTGGTTGGTCTCACCATAAACTCACGTCCGCACCTCAAGTAGGCACTTGGTGGACCTGAGAGTCTTAATACACTTTCCCGGTATGCTTGCTTTCTCACTCTCAGAGATGACCACTTTCCAGTTTAATTCTTCTGAAGCTTCCTATATATTCCTTTCTCTCTTCCTTACTCTCAGCTGCTTCCTACTTCACTGAGTAAATAGATCCAAGCAGATACGCACTACCTATCCTCCCACCACCAAATATACCAGCATGTGTACCCAACTCTGTGGCTTCCTTCCTGTTATCATAGACAGAGCCCCCCACTCCCTGCCAGAGGCCAGTCCTCCATTTTTTTCCTGAGGTCCTCTTCTCATGTCTTCTCCAGCATATTGTACTTGCAGCTTTCTTCTTTGCACAGCATCATTAATTTTTCAAGTCTATGGGATCATTCTCCTCAGTATTCTCTAGTGCCTTCTATCTTAAAATAAAACAATGCCCTCACTTACCCGTATCCCTTCTAGCTTTTTCTTATTTCTCTGCTCCCTTTTCTCAGCATAACTACCTGAAAAGAATTATCTGTCCTCTTGTTTACACTTCTTGCATTCCTTGACCCTCTGCATTTGGACTTCTGTCTTCTCTACCCTCCTGAGACTGCTCTTGTTAAGGTCATTAGTGACCTCTGTGTTGTCAAAAACAATGGCCATATACCCATCCTTGTGTTATGTGATCTTTAAGCAGCATTTGACAGGGATAACTTCTTCCTCCTCTTTGAAACACTCTTTTACTGTTGGTTTAGGTAACATCACACTGTGGTGGCCATGGAGGCATATCATTTAGGTCTCCCTTCATGAGAATCTTCTACAGGATGATAGTTGACTTGAAGCCTTCAGCTATTATACCCTTAGATCCAGCATAGTGGAAACACAGTCCAGGCTTCCTTGGAATGCTCCCAGAGAATAACCGAGCATGATGGGGGTACTAGAACTGGGACATTCTTTTGCTGCATGAGATTCCTCCAATAGATACATTGGATCAGAAAGTCCCCATTGGCCAGGCCAAGTCTCTCTTAGAACCAAGCTTAGTCTAAAGCACTTCCTCTGCAATTCTTCCATCCTTCTCCTGTTCGTAGATGTCAAACCTACATAAGGTCCAAAACTCTCTTCACCTACTTCTGTCCCCTCCTCCTTTATATTTCTCTTGTATGTCTAATCCCACCTTGGTGTCACCTTCCCAGGGCTCAGGTGGACTCACAAACTGTCCTGCTTCCTCAGCCACTTGGCAGTTCCTTATCTTCTTCACCTCCTTTTCTCTGCCAGCCCTTAACACTGATGGGCTCTGTCTTTGGACCAATTCTGCTCTTGCTTCCTTTAGAATCTCACTCAACTCCATGGCTTTAAATATATTCTTTATATTTCTAACTATCAAATCTGTATCTCTAGCTCTAGTCTTTCCTCAGAACTCCAGACTTTTATATCTGATCACGTTCTTGACATCTCCACTTGAATATTTGGTGGTCATCTGAGAAGCAACATGTTTTAGGGAAGTCTTGATCTTCATCCACATCCATCCTCCTTCGGTCGCCCTTGTCTCAGTAAATGACACCAGTCATTCCCAATGGTTCTTTTCCTCATCTCGCATCATCAAGCCCTAGCTGCTGGCCTCGAGAGTATCTCCCAGATCAATCTGCTTTGCTTCCTCTTCACAGACACTGCCCGAAGCAGTGTGGCAGCAGCAATCTGATTCTTTGCTCTCTTGCCCACTCATAGTCCATTCACCACTCGGTAGCCAAAATGGACTTTTAAAAATGTGGATCAGGTCCAGTCAGTTCCCTCTTTACAGTACTACAAAGGCTCTTCATTGAACTGTGGATGAAACCCAGATTCCCTTACATTGCTTATAAAATCCTCAGATCTACTTCCTTCTTCTTGCCCCAACCACAGTGGCCTTCTTTCTGTCCCTAGGATAAGTCAAAGTCATTCTTGCCTTCGGACCCATTATCTCATGCCTCAGTGTTCTTCCTCCTCGTCACACAAATCTCAGCTTTGATGTTACTTCTCTGAGAAGCCTCTTCTGACCTCCCAACCTAAAGTTCTGGATCTAATTGGTGCCTAGCCTGTCATCTTATTTTCATTCTTTTCATAGTGCTGACACTTTCTTTTGTTTTTAATGTTTTACTTACTGTCCATCTCCCCTCAACTTGAAAGGATGCTCCATAAGAATAGGTTCCCTTCCTCTTTTATTCATTGTTGCATTCCAGTGCCTAAGGCAGTGCCTGGTATGTAGTAGGCATACATAAATACCTGTGCAATGAGGAAATTGACAGAACTTCATTAGTTCACTTCTGTGAACACACTTTTTTTTCCTCTGAAAGAAAAGAGGAGTGAATTTTCTTAACTCCATACTTCTTAACTTGTAGCTCTTATGATATTCACCATTCCCTGAGATGGAGTTTTCCTTGAATTTATACATAATGCCAATACAGTTGAAATCCCATTACAGTGAATTCCATGGGGCATGCTGTTGGCTTTGCTACAGTGGAATTTGTCACAGAGCCATAAATTGCGTTTCCAGTCTCCAGAACGGGGATGAAACAGCTGATCCTCCATATCTCTGCAGAACTGGGAAGGGAATGGGGAGAGTGAGGTACAGCGAATCTCCTGCCTGTTGTGCCCAGGCTCTCTGATATTCTACATGGAACACTGGCTTTGGATGTTTTGTGTGTTTCTTGCTGAATGATTCAGCTACTGGGAGAAGAAGGGGTAGTTGAGGAAGAGAAAAATGAAAAGACAATTACTATTTGGGGTTGGAAAGATTCTAGACTCACTTTTTTAAAATTTTAGCTAAACAGCATCCTCTCCTACTTTTTGTAGCATGAAAAGATGCATCATCAGGTGCTGTTTTTACATGTGAGAAGTTGTGTGAACAAGGGCCAGGAAATGAAACAAGAAAAAACAGAACACAGTTCCTAGGATGAAGTATTTGGTGTTGACAGTTTGTTGTAAACAGAACAGTGAAGGTTTCTTTTTTTGTTTTTGTTTTTAATTGCATAGCCTTCTAAAATGTGGCAACAGCTTTGTTACATTATGAAGATCTTTCTTCCATTGTTGTGGTAATTGTGTTCAAATCAGATCATCAGATTTTTGTTTCAGTGCTCAAATGTTATGAGCCATATAAATGTTATGTTATATAAAAATGTCTTGAGTTACTTTTTAAAGGCATTTATTAAGAACTTTTTCTGGCTCTCTCAGACGGCAGTATTTATACCCTTTCCTTACACCTGTGACACTTGATACATGGCACTTCTCATATCGTAATTGTGTTTATGTGTCTGTGTCCTGAACAGTGAAAGGAAGTAGGAAAGACAAGGGCTGTGTTTTACTCATTTGTGCATTCCTCACCTATACTGTCTACTCCTCACCTTACCGAATGTAATGGTGCTGGCAAGAAATGGCTTTAAATACATGTTTATGGATTGGTAGTGTCTATTTCTATAGTTACCTCAGCCCATTACTTATATCGTCCATTTCTTCTTACCCTGCTCTTGTTAACAAAGCTGCTTGCCTAATGGGCAATTATTTCTAGACTTTGTCAAGCTGTCAAGGAGGCTGGGACATTTGCTTGTCCCCAGCCTGGTTTATTGCATTCTCCGTCTTTTAGTTTTTAGAGTCGTGTCTTCTTTGGTAAGCCCATCTGGACTTCCTCTTCCAAGAACTACAATTTGTCCACTAAATAACACCTGACTCATTTCCTTTCTACAGTTTTACATATACTTCTATGGATCTTCTGTTGATATTGTCTTATTCATCTTTTATCCCCAGTTATTTATCTTATTAAAGTCTAAGTTTTCTGAAGGCCAGTCTACTAAACCTGTCAGTGCATACTCACTGAAAGTGTTGTCACCCATACAGAGGGGAAACTGACAAATATTCAGATGCCATGTATGCTCCCAAAGAACCGATGGTTTCCTTGGGGATTAAAACTAACTGTGTTTGCTTTACTTGAGGTGCCAGAACTTTGTAAGGTACACCATTATATTATTAATAGCTTTTGCATAAGAAAAGAAAGCTGCCATGTGATATGTATTCAATGATTGTAAAACTAATCTCAAATTCACAAACATGGGCATTCTGGATGGTATTCGAGAGAGACAGCATGATGTGTATTAAAACCTAAAGGAATTTAAGAAAAAGCCAAAGGATCTAGAAGCTCATGAGATAGATGATTCTTCTGTTAACGTTTCTTCCATCCTCCTTGCCTTCTTCCCACCATTGCCCTTTCCAGACACCCCACCCTTGGTGGTAAGGTAAACATCAGTGAAGGTAATACCTCCCTAATGCTTCCCTTAAAAATGATATAAGGTAAACAAACTTAAAAAGAGGGACACTGAGATATCATAAATTTGTAAATGTAAATTCATACATCAGCACACAGCACTATTTTCCACACAAGTAGGTACAGTATGAACCAATTAAATGATGGCTCCCTTTTGTCCTTATCTGTTTTTATAACAGTAGAACTATAATTGTATATACAGACTGATGTTTGGGCCAAGTCTGTCGTTACAAAGATGTTAGTTGTAAATTCAGCCCGTTATATTATTTCAACATGTGCTTTGTTATTTATTTTTCCTTCTAGAATGCTGCTGTCATTTGTTTGTGAACATCAATACGCAAATTCTTTTTTTGTTTCCCCATGGTGCATGTCTGGGAGGAAATATTGCTGCCTGCCTGGCAGAGGGGACTGGGGCCTTGTATGATTTATTTCTTCTAATTTTATTCCATTGTAAAAACTCCAAAATGATGTATTGTAAGGACTCCAGAATGTTACAGAAACTTGAATAGTTTCAAGTTAATTCTTTTGAAATGTAGTGTTTTGCTCATCTTTCAAACTGAACAGTGCCTTGACATGTCTGAGGTTTAGGAAAATTTGGCTTCGGGTGATGAGGAGGGTCTAATATAGGTCTTTGTTGCTGAGTGAAATTTGGTGGTTTGGCTCATGGGAATTTGTGCAGAATTGTTGGTTTGTTTGATTTGGTTCCCTTTGGACTACACCCCTTAAGTTTTCTTTGGGCTTAGTTTGGTGATCCCCACCCCACACCAAACTCAAAGTGGAAAACAGTGGGAATGTTGAGGTTTATACCTCAAGCTATAACTCATCCTAGAGCTTTACCCACTTTTGAAAAAAAAAAGAAAAGAAAAGCCTTGATTTTAAATCTCTCAGTGAAATATTTATTGAAACTAGACTAAACAATCCCAGAGTTAGTTGGGATCTTAGAGGTCACTTGACCAGACTCTCCACCTGATGCATGATTCCAAAGATCAATTTTAGATTGTTTAAAGTCTTAAAAGCTAATTAACTTCCATACTGGAGTCCATATTTGCCCTTTGATTCAAGTTGTTGACATTGTGGTCCAAGTTTGCTATATCTGTATGGTTTCGTTTTTTTTTTTCTTCTTTTTGATCTATCAAAAACCAAGGGAGGTGTGTAAAACCTTCCAGATGTGTGCATTTCTACTTGTAATTCTGTCAATTTGTGCCTTATATATTTGGAGATTATGTTATTTGTTTAGAATTGCCTCATTTTCCTGAGAGGCTTTTCTTTGATCCTATGTAGTGGTTGATTTTATCTCTAGCAATTCTTTATATCCTAAAGTCTATTTGAAAAAAAAAAAACAAACCTCATGTAGACCCATATTAAAAGCCACAGTATATGTACAGAATATTATATAACAGCACCAAAAGGTCGGGGCCAGCATGCAGTAATCAAGCACCTTGATATAATAACAACAAAATGTGTGAATATTTACACTAAGTGGGATATATAAAAATATATTTTTCACTTTTTGACTTTCAAATTTTCTATGTTCTTATGTCTCAGTTATGTCCCTTAATAAATGACAGATGGATGATTTTTACTTTGTCATCCAAATTGTAATCAATTTAGTGATTACCGATATTTGCAATTGTGTCTGTCGTATTTACATTCTACTTATCTTGGTTTTTTTTCTGTGCCTTTTCCTTTGTCTTCCTCTTTTTCTATTTTCTGTTTTGCTAATCAGCTTGTCCTTATTCATTCTCTACTTCTTATCTGGAAATTTTATAATGTCTTTCTTTTAGTAGTCGTCAATAAAAGTTTATAGGCATACTTCAGAAACTCTAAAACTAATTAATATTTTTCATCTCCTGAACTGCATGATTAACTTTAATCATATTCTCCCCCCTTTTTATATTATCATTGTTAAATGTTTTAATTCTACCTTGTTTTTATATGGTTCAAATTAGTCCTCGTTAATGTTATTTTATAAAAAGTAACAATAAATGTTTAGAATTTTCCCATATTTTCCCACTTTCTTTGCTCAGTGTTGTCCTCTTTCACTTCTTTCTGGTATGAATTTCCTTTTTCCTGAAGTACATCACTTGGTAGTTCTTTCAAAGAGGGTCTATGAATGGTTCACGCTTTCAGTATTAATTTCATTTTATTTGTGTAGTGGCTGAGCATGGAGTTTTTGGTCGACAGTTCTGTTTCTCAATATTTTGAAGATAATCATTCCATCACTTTTTAACTTTTGCTTTTGAGAAGTCTATTTTAGTCTAATTGGTCTTTTTCAGGAAATGTCATTTCTTGCATTATTTTTAAGGGCTTTTCTTTGTATATATGTTCTGTGGTTTTATCATGGTGTACCTCCATGTGGACTTATTTTTATTTATCTAACCTATGACCTGTGCTTCTTAAATTTGAAGATTCACATCTGCCATCAATTTTGGGAAATTCTGAGCTATTCTTTCTTTAAATAGTTTCACTCCTCCATTCTCTTTAGTGTATACTTCTGTAACTCATATTAAACATACCTTTTCCTTTATTAAACATAGTGTGGTTTCTTAAACTTCAAAAAATATTCTTTGTTGCATTTGTTCTTTGTTGCATGTTGGGTAATTTCCTCAGAAACCTCTTCTAGTTCAGTAAGTCTCTCTTTACCTACGTGCAATCTGTATACCCCTTCCAGTGAGTTTTTTAAATTTCGATGATTATATATTATTTTTAGAAGTACTATCCAGTCATCTTTTCCTACCTGTTCTTGCTTTTCATAGTGTCTTGCTATTTTAATATTTTTTATTTCTTATTTAAGTATTTAGTAGTTTGAACGCATTTATTGCATAGTCTGTATATCTAAAGTTTTTGTGGGTGGGGATGTGCCTTTTGATACATCCACTGACTCTTTTCTGGCAGATTATATTCGTATGGGCTTTGTTGTTTTAGATTGTGAGCTCATCGTCAGTGGAGTTTTGTCCATCGGAATCCTGTACTACTGTATTAAGGGCATGTCACTCTCGGCTAAATTTATTTTTGCCCCTTCCTGCTGCCCTGGGGCTATCATCAGTTTCAAACTACTTTTTATCTTAGTTTCAGGGATTGAGATTTACGGACGAGCTGGGTAGTGTAAATTTTTACCTCTGTTATGTACATGGACAGGTCAGTGATTACAAATGTTGAAGGGAGACTTTTCCTACTCATAGTTCAGACAGAGACAGACAAGTTTCCTTACCATTTCCTATGGTGTTAGGTGAATATTAATTTTTTTCTTGTTTGTTATTTTAGTGACGGGCCCAGGTTTACAATGAATCTCATTTCGAAATACCCAGTTCCTATTGGCCTAAACCCTGGTCTGATACCAGCATTCTTTTCCTGCCCCTGCACCCCTGGGGTCGCCCCAACATTAGCTCATGTACTTTTTTTTTTCATTTACTTTTTTTGGTTTTGGCCCCTGGGGGTATTTCCTTACTTTTTTTTTTTTTTTAATTTAGCTGTGCTTTTATTTTTTTTATTTTTATTTTTTTACAAATAGTTTATTGTCAAATTAGTTTCCACATAATAGCTGTGCTTTTAAAAGGGTTAGTATTATATTTTATCCAGAATTTCTAAGTAGGTTTTAGAAGGAGCAATTTCAAGCATTCTGGACAACCATAATGGCAGAATTGGAGGGCTTAGTCATTTTACATTTTCCTGTCCTATACTAATACAATGAGTTTGTTTGTTGTTATTGTAGGACTTTCTATTGGTCTCTTTTGTTTTTTTTTGTTTTTTTGTTTTTAATATTTATTGTAGAGAGACAGAGACAGAGACAGAGACAGAGACAGAGTGCAAGTGGGGGCGAGTCAGAGAGAGGGAGACACAGAATCCAAAGCAGGCTCCAGGCTCTGAGCTGTCAGCACAGAGCCCGACACGGGTTCAAACTCACTAACCACAAGACCATGACCTGAGCTGAAGTCAGATGTTCAATTGACTGAGCCACCCAGGTGCCCTGATCTCTGTTGTTTTTATAGTTATTGTCATTAAGTGTGGACCCTCTTTCCAGCTTAAAAAAAAAAAAAATCCTGACTCTATTATCTAGTATGTTAGCTTTACCTCACAGACCCAAGTCATTTGTATGGTTCATGTACATACCATCTTGATTTTCTGTAAGTATTTGGCAAAAATATTAAAACTGGGACAATCCATGTACACACATAGCCCAGGGATATGCCACTGGAGCTCTGTGTCAGTGGTCATTGATCACATCTCTTTGAAATTACTTATAGATATGTCCAACTCTGCTGTTCAGCTTACATTTTAACTTGGCTCACAAGATTTGTTCTTAATGAACTTGCTCAGCTCAGTCTAATTTAATTTCCACCAGTATCTCTTAAGTACTCCCTATGTGCCATTCTGTGTACTGTGTGCACCAGAGACATAAGAAAGAATAAGTCACAGCTCCTTTCTCCATGATGCTCATACCTGGTAGAGAACAAATTAAGGTAAGCAAATAAACCAGCCATATGGTAATCTCTTTCTCCATTTTGCTCACAATCAACCTCTTTCTCACTGATTGCTGGTTTATGGCATCTACCCTCTTTGCTTTTGTTGTTGTTGTGCCAAAGGCATATTGGGTGAGTTTATACTATTGATTTGTTGGGAAGTTTTATAGGCTTACTTCCACATTTCTTTTCTTTATAATCTTGAGTGAATAAATTCATCTTGGTTTTTTATATTCCTAAATTTTCAGAATATTACATCAATAAGGAATTACCAACATTATTGGACAAATATTAAGTTAATTTAGTTTTTGGTTTACTTTTTATTGTCATTCTAACTATTTATCCCATTGGTTAATATTTTTCTCAAATTTTCTCATCTCCAAATTTCCTGTTTCCCAGAAAGATAGGGCAATATACATGTCTGATATCAATTTTATGTTTTTTGGCCTGGTCCCTTGTGTTGACTTTTTCACCCTGGCTTTCCCCTGTGGTCCAAGACTTCAGCTAACTTTTTATTGTTAGTCTTTGAAAATTTGTTAGGCAGACTAATGATGTAACCACAATTTCAGTGAAAGAGCTTAATTTAATTAAGGGATAAGTTTTTATCTGACTAGAGATTTTAGATTTGATCTTTATTCTTTTTTTTTCTCGTAACCCCAATCAGCATTCATTAAGCGAGAAGTCCTGACAATATTTCCCTCTGAAGCATTTCACATCTGCTCCTGGTGTCTTAGTCCCATGTGTAGTGTCCTAGCTGACACCTTTATCCTTTCTCACTGATAATTGGGTCACTTCCTAAACGTTTTTCATTTCTCCTGACTTTAATGCTGGTGCTGTGTTTTTCATCTTGCAATTCCTGATCTAGTAGGTTATAAAGTCATTGTACTTGTTTATGATCAGAATTTTTAAAAGATGTAAAATACGGGGCACCTGGGTGGCTTAGTCGGTTAAGCGTCCGGCTTTCGCTTAGGTCATGATCTCACAGTTCGTGGGTTCGAGCCCCGTGTCAGGCTCTGTGCTGACTGCCAGCTCAGAGCCTGGAGCCTGTTTCAGTCTGTGACTCCCTCTCTCTCTGACCCTCCCCTGCTCACACTGTCTCTCTCTCTCTCTCTCCTAGAAATAAATAAAAATATTAAAAAAAAAAAGATGTAAAATAGAAGAGAGAGACAGTATTAGAGTCCATGGCTATAATCAAAATGTTTTTTCATTAAACTTTTGTTTTAATTATATATATACGCCAGCCATTAACTTACCATCTATAATAGGGAATAATAATTGCATGGGTTTTTGTCATTTGGAGGGAGGCATGCCATTTATTTGAACCTTTCCCTTACATCTAGAGAACTGTGAATCATCTGAGTCTTGGTAGGAGGCAGGACCTGTGTTGTATTACAGATAAAGAAAAAAATGCCGTACCTTGTCTTTTTAGCGTGCCTCATAGCGAGGGTGCTTGCTGGCTTCCGACCTAGGCTTACGTAACTGGATGTCTAGGATGTTGAATTGGGACTGACAGAGGCAGGAAAAGTGAGCACCGTGGCCGGTGGTGGTGCCAGTGGCCATGACATGGGAGTTTGGTTTTCTAGGCCACATAGGCTGATAACCCCAGCTGTGGCCCATCCGGTGGTAGCAGTGGGAACCTCATGAGAATGGTTTTGGGCATAGTTTGGGACTGTTTCTGGATGTGTAGCTTCCTTTTGCTCCTTTGCTCCTGCCTATTTTACAGTCTGCTAATCTAAATTTTTTGGAGATTTTATGAGCTACTTCATTTCCGTTCAGTCAGTTTCTTGTCTACTGCTATAGACCGAATTGTGCAGCCCTCCTTCATCTGTTGAGCCTTAACTGCCCGTGTGACTGTATGTAGAGAAAGGGTCTGTAGGAGGAAAGCGACGTAAGCGAGGTCACAAGAGTGGGACCCTCATCTGATAGGACTGTGGCCTTGTCAGGAGAGGAAGAGAGGAAGATCCTTCTCTCTCGGCCATGTGAGGACATGGGGGGCAAAGACGGAGAGATGTGCAAGTCAGGAAAAGAGCTTTCACTTGAAACCAAACCCTGCTAGACCTTGATCTTGGACTTTCAGCCTCCAGAACTGTGAGAAATAAATGTTTGCTGTTTAAGCCAGCCAGTGTGTGGTATTTTGTTATGGCGGCCTGAACTGACAAATACAGACTTGGGTGTAGAGAAGTGGGCAACAACCACACACTTTCACGAAAAGAGGGAGTCAGAGCCCCATGGACTTCCCAGAGCATCGCCCCCGAGTGGGGACTTTCTTCCTGCCTGAGCTGGGACCTGGGGTAGCTTTTTCCACTAAAGGACCCCTTCTCAGTGTCTCCAGGAGAGTGGCTCATCCGCTTTTCATCTCACTCCTGCCTGGGCTAGTCAAAAAGGCACTTTTCAGGCAGAGGAGCAAGCAACTTGTAGTTTGCCATCACTGGCAACATTTGCACAAGTCTGTGTGTGCTGGAGTCCAGGCCCCGGAACCCAGGAGTCCGCTCAGCCAGCACCCACTGTCTCTGTCCTGGCCCGGCCGCCCGCGGCGACTGCAGGCTCCCTGCTGCGTGGCGGGGGGCGCCGAAGCACCTCTGAGCACATCTAGTCTGTTCCTGGGAACTGTACCTCCTAACATCTTGTTCAAGGCACAAAGGCTGAGTGCCCCGCGTGTCAGAGACAAGTCACGCTACAGAAGAAACCCCTGAGGGCTTATTGTTACAATTAAAGTTTTAAAAGCAGCTGACTGTGAATGAACAGTAACGTCTTCGAAGGAAAATAAACTGAGCATGGACCTGTGTGAGATGTGGAAAATATTTTAAAGCAAAGGAAATGATTCAGCACCTCCGCGTCGTGGCACGGAGATGAATTATGCAGGTCAGTTTTTAGCTTTTGTGGAGAACCTCTATGTCCCGGATAAAGCCGTGCGGGAGTGCTTCTCATGAAGCTCACCGAAGAGTATTTAATATTAGAATTCGGAAAGAAAAGAGCCCCTCTGAGTGATTTTAGTCGTTTCCTCCCTGATTCTGAATGGAGGAAGGGGGCATAGCTTGTCTTGTGGAGCAGACCTTTATTTACATAATGGACGCTTTGTAAAGCAATTTAAAAAGTGACCTTTGAAACGGTTAACTCAGTTTGTTTTGTTAGATTTTCTCATTTATTTTTTTTCCCCCAGGTCTGTTTTCGCAACTTCTCGTGACATCTAAGTGAACGCTTTAAGAGAATATATTTCCCCTCTGTTTCATAAATCAAATGTACAGGTGTTAAGTAAAAATAAATAAATTATTTTGAAAAGTAAATATTCAAGTTACTTTGTAGACATTAACTAAAATAAGGATTTTATGGTATAGTCCCAAGTGCTAAATGTTTAATCTTAGGAATGTTTCAGTGTTTTTAAAATTTTAGGTATTTTTCCAGGCAAATTTGGTTTTTAGTAGGTCCCATTTTTCATTACTGAAAAGGGGCTTAACTGATGTGTATCTGCAGAATTGTTTTACTACATTGAAATAAATATTAAATATTCCCAGATTATAGTGGAAGAGGGTTAGAATTGCATTTGTGTGTTTTTTTAAAGATTATTTATTTTGAGAGAGAGAGTGGGAGGGGCAGTGAGGGAGGGAAAGAGAATCATAAGCAGGATCCTCACTGTCGGCGCAGAGCCCTGTGTGGGGCTCAAACTCACAAACTGTAAGATTATGACCTGACCCGAAATCAAGAGTCAGACGCTCAACCGACTGAGCCACCCAGGCGCCCCACATTTGTGTTTCTTATTTGAGAGATTTAAAGAATAATTACTTTAATTTGGAGGACCTGATGAGTAGGGAGAGTTTCCAGGAGGTGTCCCTGTGGTTCTGGGTCTGGAAAGCTTGTGTAGTGATGAAATTTGACCCAAAGTGAGATGGATGTTTTCTGAGGTTATGAGCTTCTCATCAAAGGAAGTATTCAAGTAGAGGCCAAATGACCTACTGTTGGGGATCCTAGAGTTATACTGGGTCTCTGCACTCCGTGGGAAGGTGTTCAGCAGGGAGAGACTTCTGAGGGTTCTTTGCATTCTAGAGCAAAAGTTCTAAATAGTTTAGTTTGTCAGTCATGTACTTTTTGTTGGATGAGTCATTGTTTGAACTCATCCTGTGATCACTCAAAATTTGAAGACGCAACCTAAAGGAAATTGCTCTTGGTTATTTAAGATGCTGTTGAACACTTAGCTTTTCTAATTTTCTAAGCTTAAAATAAATCACACAGGGGACAAAGGATTTATTCAGGTTTGAAAGGTAATGCAAAAAGGTCTCTCTGATTAGTTACCCTCACAACCTCAACTCAAGCTAGAGAAGAGGAAAAGAAATGTGGTTTAGCTATTTTTTTCCTTTAGATTTCTTGTGCTTAATTGATGTTGTTCCTAGCCAGCTCACGTTTCTTCTGTATGTAACTAACCCACTGCCAAACATGTTTCACATACTTTTATGTAAAGTCAACCGTCATGAAAAACATCGTGCATTTGGGGGCCAGGGGACCCAGCTTTATTTAGGAATGCCAGGAGAGGGCCCATAACAACAGTTTCTTCCACATGCGACCATCTGCCAGGGAGATGCTAAGGGGGAAAAAAGAAGCTTTTTAGTTTTTAGTCTCAGAATCAAGGCTGCCATCAAGTGGGGAAATTAGAGGTAATTGTCATGCCATTGTCTGAGGCAGAGTGAGATTTCCAGAGATCAGAATCCCTGGGATCCCAAGGGTCCTCTTTCTTTTCTCGACTTTGTGTCTCCCACCCCTCCAAAATGCCAGCCGGATTCTCTGATCTGTTCCTCCTTATCCCGACAATCCTATGAAATCTTTTCATTCTTTGTCTCCTTCCCCTGCTGTATTATGTGTCTTTATATCACCAGATGGAATTATATTGTATACAGTGCTTATTTTACTTTTTAAATTGGCGTTAGTTCTGATCCGAACGATTTCCTCTAGAATGTAAGCCCCATGCCTGCAGAGAACCTGTCTGTCTTGGTCACTGCTGTATCTTCAGCTCATAGAATAAGTAGTACCTGGTACACACCGGGTGCTAGGGATAAATCTTTCTACATTTTTATTGGCTCATTTGCGGAAGTTTCTAGCAGAGTTCGCTGAATTGACTTAGATTTCTTTTATAAAACCGTGCTTCCTCATCCGATGCAATTTCCTTGCCTCCCCCTCCCCCTCTCTTTTGCAGTCATTATAAAATGTTCTCCTCAGTCTGCATCTTTTAAGAGAAGCCAAACAAGAAAATAAAAGGCAGTTACTTCCTCAGACTTCTGTCTCCATCTTTTTACTTACCATACCTTGTCATTACTTCCCTTCCTAGCTCAGGTCTTGGAGGTGATGGTCTACTCGCTGTCTCGGCCCCGTTCCCTTCTAAACCCTCCTCAGCTTGATTTGTGCTATCTTTATATTTCATAAATTCCTCTCCTCGACGTACCTTTTTCCTAGGACTACTCATAGCCAAATCTAAAACCGACTCCGTCGCACTCACTCTGACCGTTTCTACGTGTCCGGTACCTTGCAGCTGGCCATGCTTCTGTTTTGGTTTCAGTAGCCATGGGCTAGCCTCCGGGGAGAACCCCGAGGCTGGTTAGCTGTACTTCTGACTCTGCACCTTATAACCCAACTCCCTGCTTCTTTTTTTCCCCCCATCATCCATCTCCAGTCACCTGTGAGGCAACAAATCCTTACAGTCCCACACTTACAGTTCTTACTTCCCGCAGGGTCCCTTGGCAGCCTTGTTCCAGAATTTGCATTTCCTTAAATCTGCAGATACCCTAGGACACAGATTTTCCCACCAGTGTCGGTGTGACTGGTGGCTCTAATTTGATCTTCTGAGTGATACCAAGTTGAGGTTTAAGAAACCGCTCCAGATGGATTCCCAGCTCAAAGTCCTCCATGTGTGTATTCATTTAACAAGTATTTCCGACTGACCGCTGTTTGCAGATGTTGGTTTAGGCTCTGAGGTCACCAGGGTGAACACGGCAGAGAAAATCCCTGCTTTCTTAGAGTTTACTTTCAGTTTGAGCCTTTTATTGTCCAAGAAGAATTTTTAAAAGGGACTTCTTACATTTAATTGGGTTTTAAATTAATATTTAATCTATTAAAGCTGTGCATTCAGAGACCTACTTAAGCCTACAAATCTAATGACTATTTTTAAATCAAGTCATTATTACATAAAAATAAGAACAGGCTCTTTCATATTGTGTTTTATTAATATTTGGTTAATTCATATTTAAAAGTTGAAATTTCTCTCAACAATTAGTTCTGATCCCACTTTAGATAATTCAATTCCCTTCAACATTTTAAACCTCTTTTACACATTTAATCTGATTTCTCAAGCACCTCAACTGCCTGCTGGGGAAGACTTACAAACCTAACAAGCAAATCATTCTAAGAACATAAGCAACTTAAAAAAAAATAATGATCAAACATATACATGTAGTAACTCAACCTCTGTTAAACATTTCCACACTGTTTCCAAAATTAAATCAAATGTTCTTACACCTTCCAATTTAATATCACAAGTCTGAAATCAATTGCATGTGTCAAATTGAAATCATTATCTCTAAGTATTTCAAACTCTTTAAATAAACATACCTAGAATAGCCCAGTGATGTGAAAATTACCTTTAAACATATTCCATAAAAAGTATAAAGGGTGTGGGTTTGATTTACTTTGTTATCTCTGTTCTTATTTATTTAATCTTTCCCGGGGTGGCAAAGTCACTAACACAATTAAGGTAAGTAGTTGTACTGTCTTTGGATGGCTGAGGTTACTAAGTTGAAAAATCAAAAGATTGCTCAGCACTTGGCCTGATGTGTGTTTTTCAAAGATGGCTCCTGGTCTGTGTGGTGAAGGATTGAGGCGGGTGGTCATAGGATATCAATCTGGCAGTGACTCATGGGTCTAACTCTTCATCAGCCTCTTTGTGGGAAGGAACTTTATCTGGTTCTCTTAAGATACTCTTATTAGTTTCCACATCTCTGAAGCCTCTTCATACCCTTTTCTTTTACTCTCCCCTACTGCATGTCTCTTTAATTCCTTTTCTGGTCCTTTAGTTTTCACTTGCTTCCAGTTCTATTGGAGGTGAGGTGAGATGCCTTAGGTTCTAGGAATGGAGGAAAATAAGGCTCCCCCACAGAAATGGGATGGGGGTTGGACTTCGAGGAAGAAAAAATAAGAAAGAAAACATTCCTGACACAGACACATAGGCAAAAATCTAGAGGTATACACAACATATGTCAACCTGGCTTGTCTTTGTGGGACAAGGTTATGGAGGACTTTGAGTTTCTATCCTATTCTGTGTTTTTGACAAGAAACATATTCTGTTTCTATAATCAGAGAAATTAAAAATAGATAAATAAAAAGTAGGTGCAAATCGAGGGGATTAGCATGGCAATAGAATCACAAAAGGCTGTGTAAAGAGGGTGGAAGTGAATCTTGATGAGGAATTGAGGCTACCCACCTAAAACAGTCTTATTATTATTAAATCTCCTGTCGGTATATAATTGTAGGGTAAGAATGGCTTTTGAAATGGCAGATTATGATGTATCTTTTCAGACAGATTGTGAACAAAAGTCACCATGTGTAGGTTCCTGTACGTGTCAGCCTTTTGGGGGTGATTGTTTTCATAGTTTAATAGTCACAGTGAACGTAAGACCACTTTGGATCTTGCAGTTCTCACTGTCAGAGCAGCAGTACAAGAAACAAATATGTGAGCACCTACTTTTTGTTTGAGGTACTACAAGGTGCTTTCATGGGATTTACAAGGAATGAAAAGGAAATTATCACTTGTCTTGGAAAACTTGATGTAATTATGGAATCAGGCATAATGTCCTTGCTGACCAGAAAAACCGTATTTTAATTTCTTAGTTATTTGAAAAGATAATGGAAGCCTCTGGATCATATTAATCTACTTAGACAATGTTATTATCTCATGCTAACTGTTAGTATTTTGAAATTGCTGTAAAGTTCTTTTACGAGGGGCACAGTGCTGTGTATGTTTAGACTGATGACATTCATATAACTGATTAGAATAAACTGAATACTCAGGTTCCTTAGCTCAATAAAATATAGCTCTTTTTTTTTTAATGTTTTTATTTATTTTGAGAGAGAGACAGAGCATGAGTGGGGGAGGAGCACAGAGAGAAAGAGACACAGAATCTGAAGCAGGCTCCAGGTTCTGAGTTGTCAGCACAGACCCCGATGTGGAGCTCAAACTCGTGGACCCTGAGATCATGACCTGAGCCGAAGTTGGACACTTCACCAACTGAGCCACCCAGGCGCCCCTAAAATTTAGATCTTTATAGTCTGTTTTAGGGGCACTTATATGGCTTAGTTGGTTAAGTATCTGACTCTTGATATTGACTCAGGTTGTGATCTCATGGTTGTGAGATTGAGCCCCACGTTGGGCTCTGTGTGGAGTATGGCACCTCCTTGGAATTTTCTCTCTCTCCTTTTCTCCCTGCCCTTGGTCACACATGCATGCTCTCTCTCTCTTTCTCTCAAAATAAGTGACCTTTAAGCCTGTTTTAGAATTTTATTTATTTATATTGTACATAGAACACTGACTGCAATGGAAGAAGGGTATTCATCACTGTTTGCTGAAAAGAATGCATGAAAAAGTGGATGAATGAAGGGATAGATAATAGACCTTCAATAAATTTTGATTGTTAATTTTGATGCCCAAGTACATGAATTTATGGGCAAATATGATATGGTTAGGTTGGGTAGTTTTCAGCATGGCCAAGTTTAAGTCATTTCTTTGAGGCTAAGTCACACAAAATACAGCGTTATTCACTCAGATTATTGTGTAGTTGAGCTGATCAACAATCATGAAAAGTGGCAAAAAAAAAAAAAANAACTGGTCTTTTTCTGTGATTACCTCTTTGCTGGCCTTAGACTTGTGGCCACATTTAAGGAGAAAGAAACCCAGATTAATGAGATGATATTCCAAATACTGAAACAAAATAGGATATATATTTTCTATATGTAACACTTTCTTGGCCCAGATATTCTTAAGTAACTGTTGGGAAATTGCTGTAAAATGCATAGAGAATTGGTCCTATTGTGTGAGCTGTTATGGTACAATATAACCTCCAGGTTAAGGGACCACATGTTAAAGTCACACTGGGGCTGGTTTTCCAGCTTAGATTTCAGCACAAAGGATTTACTGGAGATACTGGGAAGATTTCTTGACAGAGCTATTTAATACTAAAATGAGTTATTAGGAGCCATTGTGGATTCTCTTGGCAGGCTCTAAATATGGTTCCATTTCTCCTCTGTCCAAGATGGGTTAGGTAGGCCCACCTGAGAACAGAAGGACAAACCAGACTGGCCCTGTTAGCCCAACATTTTGGTAATTCATTACAACCCAAAAGAAAGCCGGTGGTACTTAAATGATTTAGTGGTTCTGTTTCATGTATTCAAGTAAGAACCACACACCATGTTGGATTTTTACGCTTTGGCTTGGCTGACTGCCCCTGTGTGAAGACCTTCATTATTGAGTTTTATTTTCATTCACTCAAAACTTTTCCCCTTGGGTGAAAATACGTGTGCTTGGCCTCAGCTCATAGGGAAATTATTTAATGTATAACTCTGAACTTAATATACTGAGTCAAGCAGTAGTAGAGCAAAATATGGTTTTTTTCCCCTCATTTCTGAAGCAAATTATGCTCTTCAAGAAAGGTAGGTGCTTATTTCCAGGGTGACAGAATTCTTTCCAAAAGTCCTGCCTAAAAAGAGTTTGGAGGGGGGAAACAAAATACTAAATAGAATTAAAAGGATATTGTAAGACCATCAGGTATAATGTTTTTTGCTCTTTCAACCATTACGGAATTTTCAAGATACCTAATAAGATCATGTACTTCTCTTACTTTGAAGAGAGGTGCTCTCTATATTTTTGTTTCAACTTTCTAATCTAAGAGTATACTAAAAATGCATCACATTTTTAAAATGCACTGTAGAGATGTTTTTAATGCAGTGTGAATATTCAACTTTAAACCTCCTGAAAATTTTAATGAAGTCGGCTCAGTTCCAACTTCTCTCTCCATGTATCTGTTACACATATATGGAAAATAGATCATATCAGTGTGTAGTTCTTTGAAAATAAAAGTAGACATCCTAAGCAGTGTGAGTTTGGACTGTTTATGTATGTGTCCTTTTTGTATTCCAGCTCAGTGCTTAACCTTTTAGTATCTAAACTTAACACGTGTAGAATATAGACGGTGGGTAAGCTGAAGTTGTTATGAGGGCCATAACTTCTCAGTTTCCTGTATGCTTAAACTTGAAACCTTAATGTATTAATGGAATTTTGTGTTTTATATGTACATGCACAAATCTGCTAGACAGATGCTAAAAAAATGCCCAAATGGGAGAATACAACTAAGAATACAACTAAAAATGTTCTGTAAATGTGATTACAGGGTTTAGGCATCTTGTTGAGAACACTTTTTTGTTTTCTGACAAAGCTGGCATAGCTGATTAACCTTTAATATGTGAGAAGAATGTGCCAATTATATGTGTACAGGTTGTCTTAACTTGACAGACTGCTTAAGAATTGTGGGCAAAGCAAATATTTGTATATTTAATCATTTATTACCATCAAATTCCTTTATTATTTTAGACATGGAAATTTAAAAATATACTGGCTACAAGGCCAAAAAACCTTTGGAACTTTAAATTTAGAGAGAATTTGTGGCATTGCACAACTTCAGTGAGTTTGCTGAAGCAATTATATGATTGTGTCTACACTATTTATTAAAATAGAGGATAAGTTTAATTCCACCGTCTCCTTAGGGATTGAGCTGTTTGGTCATGTAACAATGCTACTAATTTAAATAGTGATTCAACAGTGGCTCTAAGCTCCCTAAGGTTAGTTAGAGGTAGTGATTGACTTACCAAACTCTCCCTCCCACCAACTCTCTCTCCAGCCTTTTCCTTTATTCCATAGATGTTACTGAATGTCTGTAGACTTCTAGTTACCCTGCTCTAAGCTTAGGAGACAGTGACTTGGTTAAGATAGGATTTCTGACCGCAAGGAGAACACAGACTCATGGGTCAAACAGACGAGAAAATCAGTCACTTAACTGACTCAGTGGAAAGTATAATGAGTAGAGAAGGGACACAGAAGAAGAACCTCTGTTCTTTTCTTGGGATGGCAGTGGGATGTTACTTGAAAGTGACAGTGGAGAAGCAGTCAGGAAGAACTATAGAGAGCAGCTGGTAATGGAGTTGTGTCTGTGATTTGGAGATACAGGTGTTATATATGCAAATGCATGTGAGGAAAGAAGAAATTTGGTGAGGGCAGAGGGTTGGAGGGTGAAGTTTATGGGTGATGGTTTGACTTGACCTTCCAAACAGCAGAACTTAAATTCAAGTGGGCAATCTTTTGGGAACTGTAGACAGGTCCAATGGCTAGAGAAAGGGAGAAATAATGGGAAATGACACATGAAAAATATTTCAGGTGATGACAGGCCTCATATGACCTACAGAGAAAACTGGATCTTATCCTAAAAGTAGTCAGAAGTTGACAAATAATTTAAATCAGAGCAGTGGCCCAGTTATATATGCTACAGAAAAATCATTCTAGTGGCAATATAGAGAAAGGAGAGACACAAGACTATTTAGGAAGGTATTACTGTAATGTAGGGTTCTCAGAGGCAAAGGTTGTCTAGAGTCTAGGCAGAGAACACAAATAAGTAAATGGGCCAAGTTCAGAAACTGGAGAACTTGGACGTAGGGCCTAAGTAAATAAAAGGAGCAGTCACTGCTTGGCTCCAGCCTGTTGTTGCCCTTTGGGAAAGCAAAGATACCCCACCACACACATACACACACCCTGTTGCACATTCATTATTTACTTTTGGCTCTTAGATGGGTGTCAAACGTTTTTAAAAACATGAACGGGTCAACACTATACTGACCAAACAAAATAAATCATTGGGCCAGATACAACCTAAGCCAATGTGTCACTGAAGTGTGTTCTTTTGAATACTGATCTTTGAAAATGTTCTGTGGTCAGATAAATTAGAAGCAATTGGAACTTGACAAAACTGATTTTAAAATTTACAAAGAAAATAAATTGTGCAAGAATAGCTATGATCATTCCGTAGAAGAACGAAGATGAGGAGATGCCCTACCAGATATCAAACCATATTATAAATCTATGATAATTAAAAGAATATAGTTATCGGCACAGAAATGACAAATAAATTAATAAGATAGAATGGATATTTCAGAAGCAGTCTCATGTATATATGACAATTTAGTTTATGGTAAGGGTAACAATTTAAATGAGTTGAGGAATGATGGATCATTTAAGAACTGGTACTGGGGAAACTAGCTATCAACTTAGCAAAAACAAAGTTAGGTTCTAACTCATGCCCTTAACAAAAAATAAACATAAGGTAAATTAAATAACTACTTAAAAAAAATAGAGGAATAAATAGCAGGAAATGGAGGAAACATATCTATGATGTTAGAGAACAGAGGGCCCTCTTAATGACATAAAATGCAGAAAACAGATTTGACTTGATCAAAAAAACCCAAGCAATTGGGCATTATAAGCCACCATAAACAATAGTAAAAGGTAGGCTACTATCTGGAAAAAGATATACAAATATGATAGTAATACAATGATATATATTATATTATCCATAACATGGAAATAATACCTCCCAATTAAGAAAGAGACAAATAATTCATTACAAAGTTAATCACAGGACATGAACACACAGTTAGTTCCCTGAAGAGGGGAGATAAGTGGTCAGTAAACATATGAAAATATACTTAATCACATTGCAATCAGATACATAAAAATTAGAGATACAAGACCCCATCCCCTCACTAAATTGGGCAAAATAAAACTTTGGTAATATCAGGAGTGAGAGTCTGGGAAAATAGGAACTCTTTCATTACAGATGTGTATAAACATTGGTATGGTCACTTTATTTTATTTTTTATTAAAATTTTTTTTAATGTTTATTCATTTTTGAGAGAGAGAGAGAGAGAGCATATGAGAGGGGAGGGGCAGAGAGAAAGGGAGTCACAGAATTTGAAGCAGGCTCCAGGCTCTGAGCTGTTAGCACAGAGCCCGACGCATGGCTCGAACTCACAAACCATGAGTTCATGACCTGAGCCGAAGTTGGACGCTTAACCGACTGAGCCACCCAGGTGCCCCTGGTATGGTCACTTTAGAACACTTCATTGTGAGTATCTATCAGAACTACTGCCCTGTGATCCAGAGATTTCACTTTGAAGCATCTATTGCAGAGAAATGGTAAAGGCTGTTGTCCCTTCCAGCACTGTCCGCGGTGGCAAGCAATTCATCTGTATTCTGTTCATCTGTAGAGGACTAGTTAAATCACATATTTACATTCTGACGTGCTATACAGACTTACATTAAAAAATGATGAGGTGGATCTGCTGATGTGATAAGACCTATTGAGTCAACAGAGCAAGTTGCTCTGAACAAAATACATACAGTATGAAACCAGTTATTTAAAAAGGGAAAAAGACATAAAACAATGCTATACGTTAAAAAAGATGGGAAGTGTGCATGCAAAAGAGAGAACAGTGATTAGTTAAGGTGAAAGTTTGAGGATGAGGAAGGGAATTACGTTCAAGTGGGACTCAACTTCACAGTAATTTAAAAATTTTTAACAAGCATGTATGTGTGCATTTATGAACTACTTGTATAATCAAAAATAAATGAGGGACACCTGGGTAGCTCAGTCAGTTGAGTGTGGGACTTCAGCTCAGGTCATGATCTTGAGGTTCACGAGTTCGAGCCCCACATCAGGCTCGCTGCTGTCAGCCGGTCAGTGTGGAACCCACTTTGGATCCTCTGTTCCCCTTTCTTTGCCCCTCCCCACTTGCGCTCTCTCAAAAATAAATATTTAAAAAAATAAAATATTTTCCATGATGGGAGAAACTTGAGTCTGCTTATATTCTAAGGAGGAAGCAATCAATAGAAAGGAACAAGTTAAAAGTATAGGGGACAAGTTAACTGATCGAGAAAGATCCCTAGGGAGGTTAGGAGAAAGAACCGTCTAGAACTTAGTTGGAAAAGATTCACTTTGGGTAGAAGGACCAACCTCTAGGACCAGAGAGGAGGAAGTGATGGGGCTAAGGGAGATAAATTTATATATGTGCAGGCGGAGGTCGGGGGTAGAGAGCTGAGGAATTTCCTGTATGATGGACCTCTGTTTTCTCTTTGAAGTAACAGCTTGTCCCCTACCACCCTCATGTCCTGTTATCCTCACTGTGGATATCAGTAAATGTGACTGCCTGGCCTCTCCACCTGTTCACCTCAACCACATTTATTGTTATTAGTATCCTATTGCTTTTGGACTCTGTCCTCTCGTCACCTTTGTAAAGAACAGCTTGTTACTGCCATTGCGTAGGCTCCCACAAGTCCTGCACAGCCACCCTGAACACAGGGTCGCAATAATGGGCCATATCAATGAACCCATTCCTGTTGTTGGAAAGAGCCCAGGGGATTGCTTTAAATGTCTTGCTTCATAGTTCCTAGTGTATCCCAAGAGTTTTTCTCTTTCCTGTGCATTTAGAGGACCGTGTTCCCAGCTTTCTCCCCAGAGAAATCTGTGAAACCACCCTGCTCTGAAAGTCTCTGGAATTTCTTTTTCTGCAGCCTCACAAAGCCCTCTGTTGTTCCTCTATAACAGTCAGCTAACTGTGAACTTGGGGAGAAGTGGCTCTGCCCTTCCCTCTTTTAGATTTTAAGAGCCTACCAACAGCCTGACCTTACCTTTTATGTAAAATATATTTAGACACTCATTGCAAGTTTCAATTCCTTTGTGATCCTTGGGTTCCAGATAGGGAACTGAAAAAGAAGTTTTAGATCAGGCATCAAAGGACATTAAGGAAAATATCCAAGTCCTTTCTTCTGCTCTAAAACTTCTTCTGCCTTTCCTAGAGGCTGTTCCTCTAAGTTTCTGGTACTGTCTCCCTTTGATAGCTTCATCCAGGAGGAAAACCTTGAACAGATTAGCCGTTCTGTTCTGTGTTCTATGCTATTACGAACATAAAGGTACATCTTTTGTTTCTCAAATGGATGATACAGATTTTTTGTTGTTAATTTTCTGTCCTTACCTATAACCATCCCACTTAGTGGTTAAGTGTTCTGCAATACTACTTTGCAGGATTTTGCTAGGTAATTAATACAAATCAAGGTACTCAGGATGAAAGGATTGTAAATTTGCACTATATTCATACCTGTAAGCTGCTCACTACATGTAGTGTGAGCCAAAACATGTGGCTTTAAGATGAGAACAAATGAAAAGTATTGTAAAGGATAATAATTTAATTGTATACAACTCAATCTGTTGCATTAATCTTTTTATTCTAATTAGCCCTCACGTTTATTTTTTAAATAAAGTCAGTAGACTTAACCTCTAAGACTTATGTATTTATGTTTTTTTCCTATGAACTTTTGAAGAAAGCAACTTCAAGATGAATGCTTCAGTGGATATGATTCTAATGAACACACCAATTATTAAGTTTAGAAAAGGTGGTCAGATTCATCATATAACTTAAGTAGGTAGTAGAAAACTATTATATTTGGAATCAGATACATCTTGATTTTAGTGTTATCATTTACTAAGTGTGACCATGATGTACTTAACTTCTCTAAGGCTCTGTGTTGTTTTGTTTTGTTTTGTTTTGTTTTCCATCTTCCTTTGGGGATAATAAAGAGAAATCTCAGGAGAATTCCCTAGAGAATGAGGGAGGAGGACTGTGTTTGAAAGGAAAAATAATGAGTTCAGTTTTGATCAAACTGAGTTTGAAGTGCTACAGAAAAATGTAGATACATGAATTTTGATTGACTGCTTTAAGACTAGAGAGTTTTTAGTTTATTGAGACCATACTGTTAATAGCATTTGATGAGATGGTATTTCAACTGTACTGTTTGTGAACTAGTGATAGGACATGTTTCTCACAAAAGTATTTGAACTGTTCCCTCGTCGCCTCTTCATGTCTCGTCTCACCATGTGCTCCTAGAAGGGCCCTCATATGATGTCTTCCCAGCCTCCCGCATCTGCTCTTCTGCCAGCATAGTGAGCACAAGTCACCAGTTGGCCACCTCTCACCCGTAGAAACCCTTCAGTGGCTGTCCATGGGCTGTGGGATGAGCTTGACATTACTCAACTGGACAGTCAGCTAAACCATGATCTGGCCCACTCATTCTGCCTCACTTTCTGCCCCTTCCCTCCTTCCTCTGTGAATGATCCCAATCAGGTCACATCTTTCCGCTTCAGACTCTTGGCTCTTAAATCTCACTATACAATTGTGTACGCACAATATAACGAAAACCACAATGAAGGGTGATTAGCAACTTTGTGAGATGTATCTTTACATAGCTTTCTGTCCCAAATGGCAGTTCCCCCGCAACCTTAATTATTGTCCATTGAAATCAAAGTGTGTTTGTATTTTCCTGAGAACGTGAAAATTGTCTTCTGTTTCACAAAAAATTGAAATCAAATTAGATGGTCTTATTTCTGAGACTTAAAGTATAAAGAAAAAGGCTTATAGCTCACATATAAACTATAGCTCCATGTGGGCCAGTCTGTGTACTGCTTCACCTCTGAAGAAACACCAAAGTCAGGTCTATTCAGGCTCTCAAGGAAATGCACGAGGCGGGGCAGTTGGGGGTGTGTGTGTGTGTCCTTTTGGTACCCGTTCTCTATTGCTGCTTTTCTTGGTATCCTCCACACCCATGGCCACCCCCTACCGGCTCCCCCACTCTCTTGCAGCTCTCTGTTTCCCACCTTCCACCTCTTTCAGAACTGTTTAGACAGCTCTTCCCCAGAACATAGGCCCCTGTGCCCCTTCTTTCCTGTGCCTATCTTCCCCACTTCTTGGGTTCCTGCATGTCTGTGGAGACCTGCTCAGACAGCCTGTGGGCCCCAAAGCTCCATTTGGCCTAGCGAGGAAAAGAATGGAATCTCCAGGGAATCCTCACTGTAAACTCTTCATCTCTCCACAGATATGTTTACAAGTAAGCCATTAGAGGTTTTTTGGTTAAAGATTAATGTGTAAATTAAAAGATTATTGTAGGCATAATATATACACATGTTCATGTATTTAAAGATACTTATCTTGCTAATAATTTTGTTTTTAACTTGCATTGTCCCCCTTTCCCCCCGTAAGTTCACACAGAACATAGTACCAGGCTTCTAATAGAAGATAATAGGTGCTTTAAATATGTGCTTGATCAATTTACTGACAGAAAGCTCAGTGCTACAATTTTAGGGAAAAGTGTTGTCTATTTTCTTTTGTGTCCCTATGAAGGAAATGCAAAATAACAGTTCAGAGTTTATGCAAGAGTCTACTGAAATAAATTTCTGTAGACAGTGGATTTTTCTACATTACTGTATAAAACGTTTGTTGCTACGTTTGAGTTGCCTCCTTAGATGGTCATCTGAAAATGATTATGTATTTAATGAATCTAAGTGTTTATTCTCAAGGGTCACAGAAAAAAAATCTGTCAAAATTGCTGCAGTAAATGCATTTTTCATAATGTAAATAAGATAAAAACGTAGCCCTCACTTTCTAATATAGTCTACTGGACTTCAGACTGAAACATTTCAGAGCTGGATTGTGTTCAGAAGGGCTCATTTTCTTCTATTGAAGTTCCATGCATCTCTGTTATGTTTCCAGATTTAAGCTGCTTATTATTAATGCTAAAACAAAATGATTTCTCCTGGAACTTGGGAAATAATAAACAGCCTCATTTGGAGAGCACTTTGGCCTGGATTTGGTCCATGAACTTCTGGATGTGAAGCTGTTTAGTGTGCTTAAGATCTCGAGGATCCTTTTAAGGGAGATTGTTTGGATTATGTATACCCAGTGATGTGTTTGCATCTTGCAAAGTTTGGTTTGTCGTTGGGACAAGACTGTGAACAAATCCCTCAGAATCCTAGAGCTGAAAGCGATCTCAAAAGGTCCTGTTTCTTAGCCCCTGTATCCAAGGAGGAGAATTTGCAAATCAGTCAAGACAGGCGGTTGCTGATCCTGTTTTTGTGACGCATCCAAGAGGGGAAGTCCTGATTGTGCCAAAGTGACTGTTTGAGAAGAATGCACCCCAAATTCCTGTTTTCTTATCCCACTTTAAAACTTAGAAACTGTGAGCAATGATGGGAGAGATACTTGGTCTGTTTTTCAGGCTCTAGACAATATGAAGGAATTGCCTATGGATTTCAAACTTGAAGATGTGTGCTTATTCATATCATTCTTAGAGGTTAGTTTAGTGTTTTGTTTTGTTTTGTTTAATTCTCTTAATCACCATGTTACCCTCTTAGCATTTATCTGAGGTATTTCTACCATGGATTGCAAAACTCAAAATTCCGTAGAGGGTGGGCAACTAATCTGTAGTAAGCCAGTGAGGGCAATAGGGAGTGGTGGTGTCTGGGTCTGACTTGGGGAGCACAGGTCTTGGGGGCTAAGAGCATTCAGTTTGCGTTTCTTTAAGCATGCCAGCGCTGGGCAAACAAATGTTCTACTGGCTATATTTGGTATGTCGGCTTCATATTTGTGACCCTAGTCCGATAACCAGCTTGCCCCATACGCACTTACCAAAAAGCATTAAATGATGGTCCCAAGTACATCACTACCACTTAATCCACGTTTGCAGTTTTACTTTTCTGACAAAAACATATTTTGGATGTGTAGTTAATTGTTCCTAATCTAGGTATCCTTGCCTTAGATATTCCCTTCCCCCAAATAGTGAATAATTTGAATTAGGCCAACTAAGGTTAGCTGTGTCACCTGCTTTATTTCTGTATCAGGATTTACAGCTCGATCAATATATCATACAAATGAAGCTCCCAAGACCGCAGAATGATCTTGCCAGAACATGTGTTTAGAAGTAATGAGATGTAAACCAGGTGAACTATATATACTCAGGTGCCCTTAACCAGGACTCCCATCTTACCTACCTCAAGGGGGCCTTGAGGAGGAGCCTACTTGAATGACTAAGCACTGTGCATTCTGGGGAGCAGTGGCAGTCACGTGGATTACACCAAGATTGGCATTTCTCAGTGTGCAGTGATGCAGCCCTTCCCTCAAGTGTAGACAGGTATCATGAATTTGGGAGGCAAGTGAGTCTAAGACAGTAGGGAGTTTGGAGGACAGTGGCCAATTGGGGAACGCATGTCCCACCTAAAAGCATTCACATTTAGGTAAATTTAAAGATTCCTATAAGCAAGATTCCCTACCAGCTTGAGACCTACAGTCTAAGCCAAGGTATAAAAGATGTTTTTCAGAAATTGTGTATTAGTTAGAACTTTTTTGGTTATATATAACAGAACTCCAGTTTGAAAAAAAGAGGATTTCTTGGCTCACATACCTATGTGAGCTTAGAGAATTAAAGGGGGTGCTTTCAAAATCAGGGCTGTTGCTGCTTAAACTACCTGACACAGCCAAGATTTCTTCTCCACCCATCTGACCTTTGTTTGGTCAGACAGTGCAGAAGGGCAGGAGATGTGGCCTCTGGCAGCTTTAATTTAAAGACTCCCTCGAAAATCCATGCAGGAAGGACTTTTATTTGCTCTGCTTGAGGCACATCATCTTGAAATAGTTGCTGTTCAGATGGGGCCAGGATTGAGGGGACCTTGGTGAAATGAAGTAGCATGATTGGCCATCCTGAATCATGTGCTCCACACACCAGCCTTCTCCTCCTAAGCTGGAAGAATGGATGAGGGCAGGGGTGTTATCAGAAGGAGGACTGAGAAGGCCTCCTGGGCACAAGACTCTAGTCTGCTGCCCTCTCTAGCTCCCCAGAGCGGTANCCTCCCTCTCCTTTATAGCAAAGGGAATGCCCCATGACCAAAATTTGCTGGAAATTTTCCAAGTTGCACACTCATTTGGCTTAACAGGCGGAAAGATTATTTTTATATATGGCACAACTGAGTTGTAGTAATTGTGTTAATGATGAGTTGCTATTGTTTTAGGTTCAAATTCCTCTTAAGAATTTAGGCTGCTGAATTATGTACTCACAGATATTCTTTTTTTTTTTTTCAAATAGTCTATTGTCAAGTTGGTTTCCATGTAACACCCAGTGCTCATCCCAATTGCCCTCCTCCATGCCCGTCTCCCCCCTCCCCCCCCACACCCATCAGTCCTTAGTTTGTTCTCAGCATTCAAGAGTCTTTCATGGTTTGCCTCTTTCCCTTTCCCCCACTATTTCCTCCCTTCTTCTCCCCGACAGTCCACCATGAAGTTCCTTCTAATCCTCCTATACGTGCAAACATATGGTATTTGTACTTCTCTGCCTGCCTTATTTCGCTCANCTTGATTTTGGCTCAAATCGTGATCTCAGTTCGTGAGTTCAAGACCTGCATCAGCCCGAGAGTCTGCTTGGGATTCTCTCTCTCTTTCCCTCTCTTTCCCTCTCTCTGTCCCTCCCCTGCTTGTGCTCTCTCTCAAAATAAATAAATAAACAATAATAATAATAAAATAAAATAGAGGCCTTAATTTTGATCATTTTATTCCAGGTGAGTCTTACTGACATTAAGCAANTGCCTTATTTCGCTCAGCGTAACACCCTCAAGGTCCATCCATGTTGCTACACAGATATTCTGAAAGTAAAATAATTAAGAGTCTCCTTCCCATATTCTCGACAATAGACAATGAGCTACACCAAAGAACTGCTGAGGCTATGTAAGAGGGATTTTATTTTAGGAATTGGGTAGCAGTGGAGAGCAATGAACTGTTCTGAGGATCAAAAACAAATGAAACTAAATGAATTTCAGTTACTTGGGTTTTTAGAACTGTCTGAAAGGCAAGATGGAGTAATAGGTTAATTATANGCTTGGGATTCTCTCTCTCTTTCCCTCTCTTTCCCTCTCTCTGTCCCTCCCCTGCTTGTGCTCTCTCTCAAAATAAATAAATAAACAATAATAATAATAAAATAAAATAGAGGCCTTAATTTTGATCATTTTATTCCAGGTGAGTCTTACTGACATTAAGCAAAGATTTTTAGTCAAGTTGAACATAAATATAGTATAATTTCTGTTGGCTTAAAAAATTCTGTTCTTTGTGTTATTTGATTTATTTGTATTTTCTGAGTGAATAAATTTGTTCCAATAAAAGTTTTTAAAAATATAAGTATGTATGTTTTTCTGGAATTCTTAGTATTTCTAGGGCCAAACTACATTACCTTTTATGTATGTATGTATGTGTGTGTGTGTATTTATTTATTTACTTAAAAATTTTTTTATTATAGTTTATTGTCAAGTTGATTTCCATATGATACCCAGTGATCATCCCAACAGGTGCCCTCCTCCATGCCCATCACCCATTTTCCCCTCTCCCCCACCCCTCATCGACCCTCAGTTTGTTTTCAGTATTTAAGAATCTCTTATGGTTTGCCTCCCTCCCTCTCCTTAACTATTTATTTCCCTTTCCCCTCCCCTGTGGATTATCTTTTAAAGCACCACCTCACCTCTCCCTCATCTGTGAAAAATGAAAGCACCTGGATTCTCTGATTCCATCCTGCTCCTGTATCTAACAGCTGTTTAAGCAGAGCTCATATGTCTGGTTTTCAGAAATACCCTAGAAGGGAATCTTTTGTTGGACATAAAGTAGTTAGAAGGCCTCCAACGATACCAAGTTATAAAACCCGTGATCCCATTACTTTGTTGTTTTCAGCAATGCTGTGTCTTCAGATTGGAGGGACTAAAATATCACTTGTTTATTTTTCAGTGAACTAAATTATCATCACAATAATGATTTTTTTGCTCATTACTTTGATTTAGACATTGTATAAGGAGATTCTTAAAGCCTCCTCATCTGGGTAAACAAAATGAGGTCTCACTTTATTGCAGATACTTCTAGAAAGCTTTCCTCTACTTGGGGTCTAGTTAAGCAAATAAAGAGTAATACAAGTGAAAAACTAAACTTAAATGGTCTGTATTTTTTCTGACATGTATGTGTGATGTTTGTGGAGTAAGACTTCCATTTATAATTTCCAAGAGAGTAGAAGCTTTTATTTTTGTCTTATTCATGCAAATATTAAGAGATAAGAAATGACAAAGTACCTCAGCTTTGTAATTTAAATTTCTAAGGAGAATGCATTTTGCAAAAGGAAGGAGAGGATTTCTACTCTAGAGATTTCATCTGATCATCAAACACTGGTTTATAAAACGTTGATTTATTTACATATCAGAACTGCCTCTGGCTTGGGATGTATTAGGCAGTCGCCTGCATTGTTGATCTTAGGAAGTTGAGAAATATTGCTAACCAAAACGTCCATCCCATTTTTCAGTGCTGAAGTGTATCATTGGCTTTTCATTCCTTTTATTAATTACCATTCTGTCTTTTACAGATGCTACTGCTAAGGCATTGAAACACATCTAATTAGTACCAATTTGGAATAGATTCTTTATTATGTTATTGTTACAACATTTTGTTGACATATTATTCAAATATCAAAGAATCCACTTTAAAGTGTACAGTTTAGTAGTTTTTAGTACAAATGTGCATCTCTCAGTGACCATAATCTAATTTTAGAACATTTTAATCACCCTGAAAGAAGCCCTATACCATACCCATTAGCATTCATTCCTCTACTTTCCCCATATCCCAGCCTCTGGCAACCACTAATTGATTTTCTGTTTCTATGGATTGGCTTTTAGTAGACATTCCATATAAACGGAATCACAACGGTATATGACCTTTTGTTACTGGCTTATATTCACTTAACATGCTGTGAAGATTGGTCAGATATTGTAGCATATATCAGTACTTTATTCATATTTTTCATTGCCAAAAGTATCCTATGGTGTGGATATGATCCATTTTGTTTATCTACTTATCAGCTGATGAACAGTTGGGTTGTTTTCACTTCCTGGCCATAACAAATGATGCAACTATGAGCATTCATTGTAAGTTTTTGTGTGAACAGCTTTTCCATTCCACTGGGCATGTACCTAGGCGCTCTGGATCTTCTGGTAACTCTGTGTTTACATTTTGAGGAGCTGCAAAACTGTTTTTAAAGCAGCTGCACCATTTCCATTCTCACCAGTAATATATGAGGTTTCCATTATTTTTATATCCTCAGCAATACTTGTAATTGTCTTTTTTTTTTTTTAGCCATCCTAGAGTGAGTAGGAAATGAGTTACCATTGTGGTTTTGATTTACATTTCCCTAGTGACTAACCATGTTGAATATCTTTTCATGTGCTATTGGCCATCTATATACCTTCTTTAGAGATACATCTATTCATGTCCTTTACCTACTTTTTTTTTTACTCTCAGAATCTCTGATGTATTCATATTTATATATTTAAAATTGTATTATTGTAGTATAATCAGCATACAAAGTTCTATTAGTTTCAAAGTTATATTGTATATTAGTATACAATATATTGATTTGTCAGTTCTACGCGTTACTCAGTGCTCACCACAAGTGTAGCCACCATCGTTCACCATACAACATTATTACAGTATTATTGACTATGTTTCCTTTGATGTACTTTTCATCTCTATGACTTATTTATTTTATGACTGGTAGTTTGTACCTCTTAATCAATCTCCTTAATCTCTTTTGCCCATCCCACACCATCTCCCCTCTAGAAACCCATCAGTTTGTTATCTGTATTTAAGAGTTTGTTTGATTTTTTTGTTTGTTCATTTCTTTTGTTTTGAGTTTATACTTATAAGCGAAATCTTACAGTATTTATCTTGTGCTGTCTGATTTATTTCACTTATTGTAATACCCTCTATGTCCATCCATGTTGCAAATGGCAAGATCTCATTCTTTTTTAATGTCTGAGTAATATTCTATTGTGTGTGTGTGTGTGTGTGTGTGTGTGTGTATGGGGTATATATATTTGTCACTAGCCACCTTTGTCAAAAATAGACTCACAATTCTATTCCATTCATGAATATGTTTATCCTTATGCTAGTGTCCCACTGTCTTGCTTACTGTTACTGTAGTAGGTTTTGCATTAAGAAGTGTGAGTCCTCTACCTTTGTTCTTTTCCAGAATGTTTTGACTATTCTTGGTCCCTTGAATTTCCATATAAATTTCAGGAGAAGTTGGTCAATTTTTGCAAAGAAGCCAGTTCTAATTTTGATGGACTTTGCATGAACCTATAGATCAGATGGAGAGAACTGCCATTTCACATTAAGTCCTGCACCTAACAACCTTGCTGAACTTGTTTTCTATAGTTGATTCCTGGAAATTTTCTGTGTATGTACAAGATCATGCCATTTGCAGATAGAGTGTTCTGTATCTGTAAAAAGTCATTCTTCAAAAGTGAGGAATTGACATTCCTGGATAAACAATAGCTGAGGGAATTTGTCACTAGCCAGTGCATTTAGTCAAGAAAAAGAAATAAAAAGACATCTAGATTAGAAAGGAAGAAATAAAAGTATGTTTATTTACAAGATGACATGCTTTTGTATATACGAATCCCAGGCAATCCACTGTTAGATGACAAGGAATAATAAACACGTTCAGCAAAGTTTCAGGGTTCAAGATCAATATAGAAAAATCTATTATATTTCTACACAGTAACAATAAACCTCTGAAAACGAAATTAAAATGTAAATTTTGGGAGCCTTGTTAATTTTTGCAAAGCAAGACTCCCAACTAGTCTTTCAGCATTTTGAATATGGTATTACATTATCTTCTGGCTGCCATGATTCCTCATGAGAAATCCATTGTTGATCGTATAGAGGATTCTTTGTGTGAGATCAGTCACTTATTTCTTGCTACTACCATGATTTCTTTGTCTTTAGACAGTTTGATTATGATGTGTTTAGATTTGGATAACTTTGAGCTTTTCAAGTTTCTTGGATATATAGATTAATGTTTTTCATCAAATTGGGGAAGTTTTTGGTCATTGTTTTTTTAAACATTCTCTCCCTTTACCATCTGGGACTTTATACAAATGTTGATCTCTTGAGTTCTCTGTTCATTTTTCTTCTTTCCTTATAATTTCTGTTGTGCAGACTAGATAATCTTAGTCGATCTATCTTAAAATTCACTTTCTTCACCAATTCAAATTTGCTGCTGTAGTAAAAATTTTTTTTCAATTATCTTACTTTTCAACTCCAGAATTTCTGTTTTATTCTTTTTTATAATTTTTATCTTTTTATTCATATTTTTTCTGTGAAACATCATTTTCATACTTCCTTTTAATCCTTTAAACATGTTTTACATTTGTTCTTCACACCTATTTATAATGCCTAACTTAAACTCTTTATCTGGAAGTCAAAATCTAGACTTCCTCAAGAGCTGTTTCTATTAATTTTTTTTAATTGCCTGTGCCCAGGAAATACTTTGCTGTTTGCACATCTCATAATTTTGTTGTTCTTGTTGTTGTTGTTGAAAACTGGGCATTTTGAGTAATATAATATGACAGCTCTGAAATCAGATTCCAGCTTTTCCCAAGGTTTGTTACTGTTGTTACCATTAGTGCAGCTGCTGCTTTGTTTGGTAAGTTTTCGGGACTAATACTACAAAGCTTGTATGGTTTGTTGTATGTGGCTTCTGAAATCTCTGTTCAGTAAGCTCAGTGATCAGGCAATGACTGGATAGAGAGATTTAGAAAAAAGTGCCTTGAACTAGGGGCTCTCTGTATGTGTTGACTCAGTGCTTGATAAGTTTATAATTTTGTCTTAGCTTTCACTTCCTGCTTGTTTGGGCCGTCAAGGTGAGCCAGCGGTGAGATATAAGGACCTTCTCTGGTCTCTCCTGGGTATGCAGATAGTTCTGTACATGCATGTGATCTTCTAGAGTCCCAAAAATATGTCGTAACTTTTCAAAACCCCCCTTATAGACATCATATTCTGCAGGGTTTTAGTTCAAGTTTTTGTTCACACTCTTGTCTGCCTCCCTGGTACTGCATGCAGCCTAGGGACGCAGCAACTGTGATGATGAATATTTGCACCACTGAAAACACTCGTTTTCAACAAACACCATGGGGATATGGCTTTTCTTCACTGAATAAACGGAGTCAGGTCAGGCAAAGCCAAGTACTGTGAGTGGGACTTTTCCAGGGAGCTGTCAGACAGGTTGGAGAAGTACAATTCTCTGGACTTTTTGGGGGTGCTTCCAAGCTATCCTATCCCCTCCAGTGGTTGCTGTGCTTCTGTTTTTCAGTTTTGTGGTTGGCAAGTCTCTTATTTTTCAAGGCCGTTATGGGGCTGGGAAGAGGGAGGTGGAAATGGTCAAGTTAACTTATCACAAAGCTCACTCACTGTTCTTACTGAGATTCAGCCATTTTACTTGAGTTAAACACTCCTTGGATTGTTGTGAGCCTTTGGATAACTTCCAAGATTCTGAAAAAGTTGATTTTGACAATTTTTGCCACTGTTCTCATTATTATTGTGGAGGAGTGGATTTTCAGAGGTCCTAACTCCACCGTTTGTCTTTATTTTTCATTAGTACTTTCTCTTAGGATGGACAAGAATACAAGATATGAAATGACTCAGAGTTCAATGGAGAGGAGGCACAAGAAAGAATTGGGATGAGAATTCTCTACAGAAAAGAACTGGAGATAAATGTTTCCCATTTACATTTTTTTCCATTTGATTTTTTATTGTAACGATGTAGTAAATAAACAGTCATAGAGTATTTATGGGTAGAACCGACATACTTTTTATTTTAAATAGAGTTCTGTGAAGCTTTGCCATCTAGTTTTCTACTCTTCAGGAAATGGGGGGAGAGGAAGCACACATGAAAAGAGTATACTAGGACAACTGGCAGTGAAGGGGGGAAATAGTGNAGTATAAAAATAAACATAATAATCAGGGGGTGCCAATGTAGCTTGCTACAGTATTCACATTTCTTAGGCTGTAGCTGTCAAAATGAAAATGCTAGTCTGTAATTTTTTTTCTTTTGCTTTTCAAGATGAGGAAAGCCTAATATATTTGAGAAAATTTTATATGAGAAATCAAAAACAAAATACTTAAAATTTGATTCTTAAAGTTATCAACTTCATGTATCTACCACATTTATGGTCAAGAGATATATAATCAAATAATAATTGCTAATGGAACATTGCTATATCATTGGCAACAAATGTTGTTGAGCAGAAAAATTCTGTAATCATCTAGCTAAATTCATCATTGTAGTTCCAACTCTATGTGAAGACACATGGAGAACACTTATGGAGTGTCTCAGAAATGGAAAGTTGAACCACACAGTAGTAGTCCCTTTTCATTCACTTAATGTGCTAAGTCCTTTAAGTGTATAAGTAGCAATAACACCTTCTACCTACATAGCAAAAGATGCGTTGAATTGTTGCTATAGATATTATTCTTGGCTTAATTAGTTGTATAAGGTGCCCACCCAGGACTTAACTGATGACTTCACAATAAACTCTAAGCAAAACCTATGCGTTTAGAGAGGGCATGATGATGATAAATCATTTAACATACAAGCATGAAAGCATGGTGAAACCTAGAACTGTGGGCAGTATCTCAGCAGAAGTATTACAGCAGGAATACCAGTGTGAACAGTGAGGGGTGATTCTCAGAGGATCCATCTATCAAACATCCATTCACAGTGAGGGCACCATGAACTGACAACTTCATAATTGGTTGAATGAAAACATCTCAGAGATGAAGGCGCTACTTGTAACAAAAATGAATGTAATGCTATAATAGTTTGCTATTATATACAGTGTAGAGGAAAGATCCACTTGTGAAAGTCTGAATCGTGCTAGGTGTATTATGAAAAGCCTATATGGTGAGAAGAGAGAGAGGGGGAAGGAGATGGGGAGGGAAGGGGAAATGAAGAGAGGGGAGGGGAGGAGTAGAGAAGACAGAAGAGCGATGGTGGCTGAGAAGATCCAGTGTTCTTTTTTTTTCTTTTTAGCATTTTTAAATTGTATTTTTTCATCATGATAAGTGTGCTTTTTAATCTCCATCATCTCTTTCACTCATCCCCCCTCCTACTTCCCTTCTGGTAACCATCAGTTTATTCTCTATAGTTAAGAATTTGTTTCTTGGTTTGTCTTTCTTTCTCTCTTTCTTTTTCCTTTGCTTGTTTTATATCTTAAATTTCACATATGAGTGGAATCATATGGTATTAATCTTTCTCTGGCTGACTTATTTTGTTCACCATTATACTCCGGCTTCATCCGTGTTGTTGCAAATGCCAAGATTTCATTCTTTTTCATGGCTGAATACTATTCCATTGTGTATATATGCTACGTCTTCTTTATCCTTTCTTTATTGTTGGGATATGTGGGCTGCTTCCATAATTTGGCTGTTGTAAATACTGTTATAAATGTAGGGGTGCTTGTATCCCTTTGAATTAGTGCTTTGTGTTTTGGGGGTAAATACCCAGTAGTACAACTACTGAATCATAGGGTAGTTCTATTTTTGACTTCTTGAGTAATCTCCATACCATTTTCCACAGTGGCTGCACCAGTTTGTGTTCCCACCAACAGTGCACAAGGGTTCCTTTTTCTCCACATCCGTGCCAGCATTTATTTCTTATGTTGTTGATTTTTGCCATTCTGACAACTGTTTAGTGATATTTCATTGTAGTTTTGATTTGCATTTTCCTGATGATGCGTGATGTTGAGCATCTTTTCATGTGTCTACTCTGGCCATCTGTATGTCCTTTTTGGAGACGTGCTGGTTCATGTTTTCTGCCCATTTTTAAATTAGATTATTTGCTTTTTTAGGTGTTCAGTTGAATCAAGTCTTTCTGTATCTTGGACACTAAACCTTACTGAATGTATCATGTGCAACTATCTTCTCTCATTCCATAGGTTGACTTTCAGTTTTGTTGATCATTTCCTTCACTGTGCAAATGCTTCTTATTTTGACTTAGTCCCAATAGTTTATTTTTGCTTTTATTGCCCTGCATCAGGAGACATACCCAGAAAAATGTTGCTATGGTTGATGATGGAGAAATTGCTGTCTGTGTTCTGTTCTAGGATTTTTGTAGTTTCAGGTCTCACATTTGGGTCCTTGATCCATTTTGAGTTTTTTCTGTATATGTCATTATTCACTCAGTAAACATTTATTAAGTGATCAGCATAAGCACGTGCTGTATACAAGACAAAGCCCTGAGAATAAAAAAGACCATTTATTTGTATTGGAAAAAAAAAAAAAGAAAGAAAGAAAGTGGCCCAGTTTCATTCTTTTGCATGTTACTGTCCAGTTTTCCCAACATCATTTGTTGAAGAGACTGTCTTTTCCCCAATGCATACTCTTGCCCCCCATTGTAAATTAATTGACTGTATAAGTGTATTTCTGGGTTTTCTATTCTGTCCCATTGATCGATGTATCTTTTTTTTGTGCCAGTACCATACTGTTTTGATCACTACAGCTTTGTAATATCATTCAAAGTCTGGAAGACCCAAGATTCTTAAGATTACCATCAAATCAAAAGTTGCCCTGTAGAACTAAAAGAACACATATGGATTAGTATCATCTACCCAAAAGTCATTCCAAGAAAATTGAAGAGGGAAATTCTTAGAGGATTTACAGTTGGTGCTGAATATTAAATTAGGGAACTACACTGCAAGGTACATAGTGGCAAACATTCTGTACCTGGTATTCTAGGAGGTGACCATGTGTTGTAAATATTTGCCACATGAAGTGCCAGGTGTCAGGTTTGCAGTTTGCCAAATTATAGGTATGCTTTCCTCAGAACTTTCATCTTCAACATATTGTTTTTTTTTTTTTCAAAATATTATTTGATTCAAGCCCAGTATACTAAAGATGAAGAAAATATTTAATTAGGAGAGTGACTTCAGCAAAATGGCAGTATAGAAATTTCTAGCACCTGTCCCCTCCCAGAAACATCAATTTGAATAACTACCAAGCCTGAAAATGCTCTCACAAAAGCTAAGGATTCCAGCTGAGGAATTACAGCATTGAGATGGGGTAAGAAAAGAGAAGACACATCGATGAGGGTAGGAAAGATAGGTTGACATTACCTCATTACTCCTCCCCTAAGCCTGGGCATCCTGGCAGCTGAGAGAGATACCCTCCCCTTGGGAGGAGAATGAAGTGAACAACTGACTTTATTGTAAATACCAGTGCTGGCCTATCCCACCGTCAGCTGACTCCAGTGGCCCCAAGGCAGTTCCCATAGTCCCCAGGTAACTTCTGTAGCACTAGGTGATTTCTTGACACCAGGCTCTTGGCAGGTTATGAGAATCCAACCCCCTAGCCCACCCTAGCACCTTTCTGCTCCTGTAGCCCTAAGCACCTCCTACAGCACTAGGCTACCAGCATGCTCCCATAAAACCAAGCGCCTGATTACCCTGGGGCTGGGTGACTCCCATAGCCCCAGGCAGCTCCCATGATGTCAGGCCATCAGCAGACGCTAGCAAATCCAGGATTCCAGCCCATCCTTGCCCTAGACTGGCTCCTTTGCTGGGCCTACGCCAGTGATCCCCAGTACCTGGGTAGCCACTGTGGATCCAGGATCCAGGTCTACCCACATAGGCATGAGATCACCAAAGACAACTAATAAAGGTACAGTAACTGACCCTAAAGAAATGGAGATCTGTGAATTATCTGACAATTCAGAATAATCCTCTTAAAGAAATACAGTGAATTACAAGATAACACAGACAACTAAATGAAATTAGGAAAATAATACATGAACAAAATGAGAAATTCAACAAAGGAATAGAAGCCATTATAAAAAATAACAAGCAAATCCTACAGTTAAAAAATACAGTGATTGAATTGACAATTCAATAGACAGCTTCAAAGCAGACTCAATCAAGCAGAATAAAAAATTAGTTGACTAGACAACATGTCATTTGATATTATCTAGTCAGAGAAGCAAAAAGAAAAAAGAATGAAAAGAGTGAAGAAGACCTTTCTGAATTATGGGATGCCATTAAAGGAAACATTCTTACATTATTAAAGTCAGGAGAAGAGAGGGAGAAAGGAGCAGAAAGTGTAGATAAAGAAATAATGGCTTAGAATTCTTAAATCTGGGGAGAAATTTGGACATCCATGTTCATACAGCTAATAGGTGACCCCATAATTTCAAACCAAAAAGATCCTTTACAAGACACATTAAAATAAAACTATGTAAAATCAAATACAAAGAGAGACTTTTAAAAGCAACAAGAGAAAAAAATATCTCACAATAAGGGAACCCCCATAAGACTATCAGCATGTTTCTTAGCAGAAACCTTATAGGCCTGGAGAAAATGGGACAATATACTCAATTTTCTGGAAAAAGAAAAAAAAGAAACTTCCAACTAAGAATACTTTACCCAGCATAGCTGTCAGAAGTGGAGAAACAAAGATTTTTCCCAAACAAACAAAACCTGAAGGAGTTCATCACCACTAGACCTGCCTTATAAGAACTACTGAAACATGAAAAGATATGTAAATATAAAGCATACTGATAAAGACAAGTCTAAGCAATTCATAATACTCTAATACTATAATATGGTGATGTGTTAATTACTTAATGTAGTATAAAAGTTAAAGGACAAAAGTATTAAAAACAATTATAGCTACAATAACTTGTTAATGAAGACACGATATGAAAAGAGGTAAATTGTGACATCAAAGATACAAAGATGGGACAGTTAGTAAAAATGAGTAGTAGACACACAAAAGATAAAGAGAAGAGTATCAAAGTATACCACAGGGAAAATCACTTCACGAAGAGGCAATAAAAGAGGAAAAAGGGAACAAAGGAACTAAAAAGCTAGAAAACAATGAAGTTAGTCCTTCCTTAACCTTAGTTCCTTTTAATGTAAATGGATTAAATTCTCCAATCAAAAGGCATAGAGTGGCTAATGGATTAAAAACAAGACCCATTTATATGCTGCCTACAAGAGACATCAGCTTTAAGGGCACACGGAGACTGAAGGGGGAAGGAACAGAAAAAGATACTCCATGCAAATAGAAACCAAAAGAAAGCAGTGAGTAGCTATACTTCTATTACACAAAATAGACTTTAAGCCAAAACTATAATGAGACAAAGAAGTCCATTTTATAATGATAAAGATAGTCAATTCATCACAAGGATATAACAATATATATGCATCCTACATCAGAACACCCAAATGTATTAGGCAAATACTAACAGATCTGAAGGGAGATATAGAAAACAATACAATAATAGTAGTGGAATCTGATACCCTGCTTTTAACAATGGATAGGTCATCCAGACAGAAAATCAATAAGGAAACTCTTAATGTGAACTATACCTTAAGCGAAATGGACCTACCAGACATATATGTAACATTTCACCCAACAGCAGCAGATTACAGATTCTACATTCTCCTGGATAGATCACATGTTAAGTCACAAACACAATCAAAAAATGGGCAGAGGACTTGAATAGAAATTTTCCCAAAGAAGACATATAAGTGGCCAAAACAGATACATAAAAGGGTTTTCAGTATTTCTAATCCTCTGGGAAATGCAAACCAAAAGTGTGAGGTATGTCCTCATATCTGTTAGAATGCGTATTATCAAAATGTCAAGAGACACTGAGTGCTGTTAAGGATGTGAATAGAAGGGAATTCTTGTGCACTGGTGGTGGGGATGTAAATTGGTGCAGCCACTATGGAGTTTCCTTAAAAAATTAAAGATAGTTCCATCCACATTGCTACAAATGGCCAGATTTCATTCTTTCTCATTGCCAAGTAGTATTCCATGAACTGGAGGGAATTACGCTAAGTGGAATAAGTCAGTCAGAGAAAAAGAGATACCATATGATTTCATTCTTATGTGGATCTTGAGAAACTTAACAGAAGACCTTGTGTGGGGGGCGGGGGGGAGGAAAAAAAAAAGGGACAGAGGCAAACCATAAGATATTCCTAAATACTGAGAACAAACTGAGGGTTGATGGAGGAGGGGGAGAGGGGAAAGTGGGTGATGGGCATTGAGGAGGGCACTTGTTGGACTGAGCTCTGAGTGTTGTATGGAAACCAATTTGACAATAAATTATATTAAAAAATAAGTAAACATTAAATGAAAGAAAGAAGATGATAAAAGCAGCTTAAATTTCTTGAGTCTCTTTATGAATTCAGCATATTTGCTGAAGGAGCTACCTTGACTCACAGCAGATTTATAGCAAACAAGAAATAAACTTTTGTTTTCATTAAGCTAAAAAAAATTAAAGATAGAACTATCATATGACCCAGCAATGCCACTTCTGGGTGTATATCAAAGGGAATGAAATCTCTCAGAGGTATCTGCATCCCCATGTTCGTTGCAGCATATTCCCAATAGCCTAGGCATGGAAAAACCTAAATGTCTACTGATGGATGAATGGATAAAGAAGATGTGGTATATATGTACAATGGAATATTATTCAGCCATAGAAAGAAGAAAAGTCTGCCATTTGCAACAACATAGATGGACCTTGAGAGCATAATGCTAAGTAAAATAAGACAGAGAACAACATATGTTGTATGTTCTCCTTTACATGTAGAACCTAAAAAAGCTGAACTCATGGATATAAAGAAAGGAATGGTGGATGCCAGAGGCTAGTATGTAGGGGAAATGTGGAGATGCTAATCAAAGGGTAAAAACTTCTGGTTATTAGATATATAAGTTCTACAGATTAGCATATAGCACAGTGACTATATATTATATATTTGAAAGTTGTTAAGAGTATAGATCTTAAATGTTCTCACCACCTGCAAAAAATGGTAATTATGCGAGGTGATGGATATCCTAACTAGCCTTATTGTGGAACTCAGTATATTTATGTATCACATCATCACATTTGTACACCTTAAAGTTACATTTGTTATATGTCATTTATATCTCAGCAAACCTGGAAAAAATAAAAAAGACATAAAAACAAAGGGCATTTAATACAATTTATAATGCATCAGTAATGACTCTTTAGTTGTCGCAAATGTACAATACTAATGTATTAACAATAGGGGAAGCTAGGTGTAGGGTGTGTGTTAACTCTGTGCTATCTTTGCAACTTTTCTGTAAATACAAAAGTATTCTAAATAACAATTTTATTCAATATAACAAAAGAAAATATTTAAGATGACTGGCTTCCATTTGAGTTATAGGTCCTTTCTTATAGAAAAGGATTGGCGTGCTGATACTCTTGGATTAAAAAAAAAAAAGTAAATTATTTTAGCTAGGTACTCCTATATAGATCTATAAATGTCTTTTCAATAGTGTTGAATAAGATTGCTATTAGAAGACAAGCCATTTAATACAAGTGCAGTTAGCCATTTGGATATTAAAAGTGTGTCATTTCCTTATGCAGTGTCTTGGCAGGTTACAATGGTACCATCTTTGCCTATGGGCAAACAGGCAGTGGTAAGACATTCACCATCACAGGTGGAGCAGAACGCTACAGTGACAGAGGCATTATCCCAAGGACACTGTCGTACATTTTTGAGCAATTACAAAAGGTATGAAGCTTTAACTTCATTTTCTGTTTGATATATTCAGCAGAAATTTACAGTGGGTAAAAAATTTATTGTGACATTTTATTATATTATATCTAATTGAGGAAGTATTACTGTGTAATAACTGTGGCCTTTATATTTAAGGAAAGTTTGGGATTTTGCTGAAGAAGTAGAAATTAAGGTGCTTCTCATTAAGGGGATGCTGTTTCAGCAAAGGCTGAAAGGGAGTTCCTTCTTATACATCCATGGAGGTTAAAAGAACAGATAACACATTTTCCCAACTAACATCTTATATTCCCCATTAAGAAACTGGCTGTCCTTTAACCAAGACGTTTTTATTTCACCTACTAAAGCCCTGAGTAAGATGATATGATTGTACCTTTTTCAGAATTGTGATAGAAGCTCAGAAGAGTTTACCAGAGTAAAAATCCTATTGCAATTACTATTATTATGAAGAGTTCTCTATATTATATGCATCATTTATGTGTGTCTCTAAGTGCCTATTGCCTTATTAGTATTTAATACAGCATATGATACAACTAACAAGGCAGGTATCTTTATCCCAATTTTATAGTTGGGGAAACTGAGTCTAAATATCTTTATCTGGTGGTCCATCCCAGCTCTGTGTGATGCCAAACCCTACATACACTGCCTCGATATCTCAGACTGGCTTTATTTTGTTGGTTGTATTAAAAATTTTTTTGTTTTATTTATTTTTGAGACAGAGAGAGAGAGAGCACGAGTCGGGGAGGGGCAGAGAAAGAGGGAGATACAGAATCTGAAACAGGTTCCAGGCTCTGAGCTAGCTGTCAGCACAGAACCCGATGCGGGGCTCGAACCCACGAACCGTGAGATCGTGACCTGAGCCGAAGTCAGAAGTTTAACTGACTGAGCCACCCAGGCACCCCTTGTTGGTTGTATTTAAACGATATTGAGTTAAGGGACTTCTCTTAACTTGGGTTTCAGTTTTCCCTTAACTTCTCTAGGTTTTGGTTTTCCCCTCTGTGAAAGTAGGAATTGAATCATCCGAGAGGATCTTCAGCGTCCCTACTCGCTACACTTACTTGGTTGTATTACTTCTGTATAACAAATGTCCTAACTAGGTCAGTATAACAGTTATTCCAAAATTTCTTGACTGTATGCTTTTTGAATTTTGGGTTGCAAAGATGAGAAGAAATTGCTGAGATCTGCATAATTCTAATTTCCATCCATAAAGTAGCAATTACCCATTAGTTCAGCTCATCTCTCACTAGCTCAAACATGCCAACTCTGCATGCCAGAAAATGTGGAAGAGAAAGAGTTGAGTATAATGTGTATGTTGGATTCAGATCCTGTCTTTTCATTTACTCATTTATTTCTGACATTAGCTGTTTTGTTTTGCTCCCAGATTTCACAAACTGGGAATATAATTTCTAATAGTTTTTGCTGCTGTGGCCCAACGTGGAAGCATGTTGTCTTGGAAAGATCATTGAACTTGGTAAAGACCGACCTGGTTCTGAGAAAGTGTACTATTTACAGCATGTGGCCTTGAGGTAGTTACTTAATGTCTCAGGCTGATGGAGTCGCTATGAGGGCTGAACATACTCTATCTAAAAATATTGTCCAGTTCCTGGCACATAGCACATGGTCAATATATGAGCTC
Source organism: Crocuta crocuta (assembly GCF_008692635.1). Taxonomy (NCBI): domain Eukaryota; kingdom Metazoa; phylum Chordata; class Mammalia; order Carnivora; family Hyaenidae; genus Crocuta; species Crocuta crocuta. The sequence continues at coordinate 8,715,570 of NW_027530179.1, forward strand.
AGTTACTATAGCCATTAATATGTATATCCATATATGTATAGCCAAATGATCCTGATTAATTTCAAAGAATCCTTTGAAACTTAGGACAAATGAAACCAATTTCCCTGATTAAGTTAAACAGAATAAATAAATCCTTTCCTAATGGAAAATATATTTGTCCCTTTTAAAATTTTGTATGTGGGTACGAAAATACAGTTTTAAAAGTCTAGATGTCTCCCAAGTACCTACCATCTGCTCGGTTCATTGTTTTATATCTGTTTGTCATTGACATTATTCTAAACCTCATTTCAGTTAGAATTATCCTAAATCACTTCCTGGACTGAAGAGAGCCCCTTGGACCAATTTATAGTCAGGACAACTCCTTGTAAAAGGACAGATCTCCATGATGGGTCACAACGTATTCATTCTAATAAAACTGAACTGCTGCAAAACTAGTCAGAGGCAACTTGAGGTTCATCATCAAGTTTGTCTACATTGTATAGCTGAAAAATGCAGGCAGGTGCTCAGATACCCCCCGTCAATTGCTTGAGAGGGCCATATGGAGTTCTCTAGAATTATGAAAGGAAATATTTGACTTATGCAAAGGAATTATTACAAGATAAACCAAGAGTAAGTGCATACTGGCTCCTAAAATGCCTGTGAGTGTGATAGGAGCACATTTGCAGTAATTTTAAAGGAGGACAATTGATTCCATTTATTTTAGAAATCATAGCTCATTATTTTTGAGTCCTGTGAGGTTCAGACTTGTTTTGGGGCAAGAGGAAAGGCTGTCTGCAGGGAACATGTGTGTTACATTACAGTCTGGCAATCCTAAACACTAAAAATGGAATAATAAGGAAAGGTAGCTTGCCACATTGCTCAGTGATTTTTAAGTGTGTATTCTAATAAAAGTCCAGAAAATGCAGAAACTGGAGGAGCCAAAGGCATTATCCCTATCATGTCGGGGGCGTGGTCTTGCCATTTTCCTGACTTGTGATTCCTTCCTTCTATTTTCTGGGAGAGTTTCTCCAGTACACATGAACATACAAGTTGGCTGTCATTTAGCCTTTCTTTTAGTTTCCTTTTATATTCTCATTGAATTCTCCATTTAGAGGCTTTTAGAAAGAATGATAAGAACAATAACAATAACAATAATAAAAACAGTAGCAGCAGCAGCAACTTATTGGTGCTTATTATGGGGACATACATTTTTGGTCAGATTTTAAATACGGAACCCTATTTCTCTGTTACAACAGTTCTGCAAGATAAGTGTTATCCCCAATTTCATAATTAGACAGCTGATGATAGTGCAGGATCACTCAGTTATAAATGGCAGATCCAGTATTCAAACCCAGCTTTTTCTGATGCTAAGATGAGCTCAGAACTGTATGCTAAAATCTCAAACTATAATATATAGGATATTTCAGTTATGTTCGGGCAAGTTTTAGAAATATGTCGCTCTTAAGCTTCCTGAGACGTTGCTAAATGATCCCCATGGTCTTCAATGTGCTCTGAGAATCTTCTAGAGAGGACAGTGTATATGTTGGTTGTGGAACACTTTTTCAACAGGCATTTCATGGGATACTTTAGGGAAAATTGGATTAGACTAACGACCACACAGAACCTGTCTAGAATATATGCTCTCTGATACCTGTGCTATAACCCAAAGAATGATGTTGAATGATGCCTTTGCTAAACTAGGGTACTAATCTAATCAGCAGGCTGTTTGTTAGGGTAAGCAACTAGAGTCACCCACTTCAGCAGGACTTCCAGCATTTGGCAGGGAGAAATTTGCTTAGTAGAGACTCAATCCATGCTGTTACCTTCCAAGATGACCAAAACATGAAATTTCAGATGTAGCTTCAGTGTTTTACTCTAGTCATTTGCTGCCTGAGAATTGCCTTAATTTTTCAGGTGTTATTTTGTGGTATCTTTATTTGGATAGGTTGAGCCACTTTAGAACCAGAGAATCGTATTAATTTTAATCTGAAGAACACATTAGGAATTCATTATTTAATTTCCTCACTAATGAGTGTGGAAACTGAGGCCTGACACAGTAGGGACTCATAGCAAGTAGGACTAGGGTTCCAGCCCTGGATATGCAGGCTTCTCTTCTCTCTTCCATCTCTGTGACTTGGTCCTCTCTCACTTTGAATAGTATCTGTCAAGTGGATTGTCTTGGATATGGGTGAGAGTCAATCAGGAAGGTCATCCTAAGCAAAATTTCTTTGTGAGTATCGACTCTGACAGTCTGTTGACCTTCTTGCTATAAGACACAAATATATTCTCTTATGAGAATTAGGGCTCTATTTGCTGAAATGGAAGCATCTGTATTTTGGGAGAAACAAGAAGAAAGTGCTGTCAGTTGATATTTGATCTCAAAAGCTGAAACATTTTCAGTTTTCTTGAGACCTGAAAAAATTCCATTTTATTCCATCTCAGAGGGAGCGGGACCTTTTTATCTGCTGGAGGAACTGAGACAGGACTAGTCGCCTTGACTTTTATTCTAATTACACTGATGCCTATATCGTTACATTTCAGTAATGACCCCCACAATGTATCTTTCTCAAAAAATATCTCAATATCCCTGGTTGCTATGTAGGCCAAGAATATTAACCCAAGAGAGAAGATATAGGCAGTGAGCTGTGAATGCCGACTCTTAATGTTACCCAATTGATCTAAACTAGTTCTGTCCTCTGGAATCCATTTTACATTATCTACTATTGTCTGTTATCTATTTATGCCACCAGAAATTTTGAATATTGGAAAAATTTTAAAAAGAATTATAATTAAAGATGGAAACTCTTGCTACTGAAGTTTTAAAACTGAAGTAATGATTCTGTTTTCTTTCATGAATAGGCTATTCACAGAATGTAAGTTTATTTTTTCACAGTAATCTTTTGTTTTTTTGGAGGTGGGGATCTGGAAAGTAAAAAATGGTGTGTTATACAGTTCTGCAACTGAGTTGGCTCATTTTAAGTGTATATTGACTCTTTATTTACAACGTGGAACCAATAAAAAAACAACAGACTAAAGTTGCTTGTAATCATGGGTGTTGGCCATTAAAAAAAAATAAAGCTTCATGCATATGGTTACTGGCAACTTGAAAGTGTCACGAACTGAAAATGGAAACCATACCAAATGAAGAGCGTAAAGGAGAGAAGCTGTGAGGAAACTATAGTGATAAATGTGGTCATCCTCCTCTGAGCTGAATTGTTATTTATAGCTATTAAATAATGTCTTCCCCTTTTCCAATCAGGACAGCAGCACAATATATACAACGCACATTTCCTATTTGGAAATCTACAATGAATGTGGTTATGATCTATTGGATCCAAGACATGAAGCCTCCAGTTTGGAAGATTTGCCGTGAGTAGCAGAACAACAAAGAATGGGGAAAATTACTTTCAGATGTTCCCTTCAATTGTTTTCTTTGAAACTTTGTATGTTTCTGGTCTCAATCATAATTAACAAATACTGGATAACAGGATCTTTTTGTAATATAATGGATTTTTTTTCAGTTATGACCAGTAGACAGCAATGATGGGAACTAAAATTGTTTGAAACCCATTTCTTGGGAAAATCTCTTTTGAAATTGGTACAAGAGAGTGCACTGAATATTCTCAGAGCTGGGGCAGAACTGACTAGTAGGATACGCCGGTACTTCTTTATCCCTGCTGAATCACACCCTTTCCTCCTCTATTTGTGGCGTTTCTCTGAAGACGGAGTTCAAATTAGGGCTCAAGCAGCAATAAGAGACTGAAAGAGAGAAAATAAAACTTTGCTTTCCCCATTGCTTCTCTATTATAAGACTGACTTTGAAAATCATTTGGTCAGATTGCTTTATGACTGAAATATAAGCAGTCTTCAGAGTTTACCTACTGAGTAAGTTACCCTGCCTGCATTTATGTAACATTACTCACTGCTTGTTTGAATATCTGCCTAAATTACGTATTAATTGGTAATACTTCATATCCTTTTGTCCAGACATTTTCGTATATCAGAAGTTGGTATGGGACGCCCTGATGGTTCAGTTGGTTAAGCTTCCAACTTGTGATTTTGGCTCAGGATCATGAGATCAACCCCCGTATCAGGCTTTCTGCTGACGATACAGAGCCTGCTTGGGATTCTCTCTCCCCCTCTTTCTCTGCCCCTCTCCTCTCTCTCGCTGTCAAAAATAAATAAATGAACATTAAAAAAAAGTTGGTACAGCCAAGAAAACGTATTTTAATTTTCTTATTAAATATTCTAAAGCAATTTAAAAATATATATTAATCCTCTACCACAAAGATCGATAGCCAGTTGCTTGTTTGTTCTGATTTGCAAAAGAAATAAGGAGATAATAAAGAAAATAAATTATATTCTTTACATCACCTTTATATGTATTCTTCCTTTAATATTGATTGGAAGTTTTTACATATCTCTTATGCCAATTATAATCATTAGAACAAGTTAGGATAGAGGATTATTACTGTTTTCTAAATATTCATGTTAATTAAAGAATAGAAGAAGAGAAAGGAAAGATCTGACTCCATGGAAGAAATTGGTCTTAAGGAAACTATTGGAATTAAGTTCACAGAAAGGTAAAACGTTCCTTAGAGGATCCTTAGAAACAGCAACATTAAAAACATGAAGATGTGGTCAAAAAGGCCATGTATTAAGGAGTCATGTGAAATAAAAGCAGAAAGGCCAACAGAAGCCAGCTTTTGAGGTACTTGAATGGTGGGCTTTTGCTGTGAGACTGATCATTACTCTAATAGGCTTTTAAACTAGTTTTCTACCCTCCAGTGTAACCTGTGCACCTCTAGGCTAAATATGGCTTAAAATTGCTTTTAACAAGTCACATCTACACTGAAGAGCTTGAAACCTGCTTAGCAGTATTCTGGATATGAAAGTCTTGGCTATGACAAATGTGGAAGAGGAGAGAGAAGTTTGAGAGATATGCATAAAAAATACATAGATGATAACTAACTAGCTAATTAGATAGACATAAAATAAATTGATATGTCTCTCACTTGGATTTGATTGGATTTGAAACAAAGATGAATTATAGCAGGTTGGTACTCTCTATTTTACTCATTGAGAAGAGTACACTCCAGAGGTATGACTTGCCCAGGGTGTCAAAATAATCTGTTAATGGTAGAGCAGGAATAGAAAACCATAGGGGCACCTGGGTGGCTCACTTGGTTGAGCTTCTGACTTCAGCTTAGGTTATGATCTCACCATGGGTGAGTTTGAGCCCTGTGTTGGGTTCTGTGCAGAAAGCTTAGAGCCTGGAACCTACTTCAGATTCTGTGTCTCCCTCTCTTTCTCTCTCTCTCTGCCCCTCCCCTGTTCACATACTCTCTCTCTCTCTCTCTCAAAAATAAGTAAACATTAACAAAAAATTGAAAACCACATGCTCTCACTTGAATGCCAGAGTAGCAAAAATAGCTTCAAGATTTTACCATGGGGCCCAGAGAATTAGAGTCAGTGACTAAAAAGTTATTTCTGGTAGAAAACTTGATTGGGTGGTAGTAATGAGTTTCACATACATAACTTTTGTGGCTGAGAGTACCTTATGAGATGTTTACAGTAACTTCCTCAGAGGTAGGAAGTATGCCTTACCTGAGTTGGTAGTCTCTCTACCACTAGGCCAAAGTAAGTTCTCAATATTAAAAAAATTATCTGTTAAATTGAAACTATAAAGTAGACTTTTTGAAGATGAGTTTAAAGGAAAAATAACATGAACTCTATAAATCAGAATCTAATTGACAAATTAGGTGCAACCTGACTATGAGAACTAGGAATGAGAGAAGTCATTGGCTTCTAAGAGAGACAGTGTAATCTATATAGTCAAGAGCACTTGATAACAAATCAGGAAATTTGGGTTCTAGTCCCAACCCTGCAATCTTAGATACATTTTTCCACTTTTCTGGGTTCCTCATGATCTATAAAATGTGAGCATTAGGTTATATAATATTTAACAACCGTCCACCTTCTAGTGTCTAGAGTTCAAAGATTGTCTACCTCAAAGGATAGGACTTCTTTGGTGACTCTTTTCCCCTTCACAAAAAAATAAAAAGTGTTGTAGATATCTTATATTTTCCTCCTAGAAAGGAGCCTTCTACCTCTTGAAAGCAAGGACAATGCTTTAATTCACTCCATGTCTCTGTGTTTCCTGGTGCGCATGGCATTTATTAGTGGTTCTCAATGTCGATCAGATTGTCTCTGTAGATGTCACTAGCTTTCTGTCTTAAACTGCTGCTCTTTTCTTGTCCTCTTGCTGGAGAATGGGTTCTCTGACTCAAGGCAGAAGTGACCCCAATTACAAAACAGGTGTTTTCAGTGAACCACCGCCCTCCCCAACTAGCATACAAAAGGACAGAAAGATGTTCTTCCCTTATGTTTTGGAATATAATTACATGACAACAAATCCATTAAAATAAAAATGAGAAGATTCTCATTATGGAGGAGGATTCCCATATCCCAGGAGTATAGCTTATTTACTTCAGATAAATTCAATACAATAGAATTCCAAGACAACTCAAGAACAGCATAGTCTTTTGGTGTGAGGATGATAGAGTTTGACTGGTATTGAGTCTGCTGGTTTTCTGGGGATTTTAGAGGGTTTGCCTTTTACTAAGATTATCCAGTAATTCTATATAATGGAATGTGACTTTTGCTTACCTGGGTGGGATTAAGAGTATGTACTGTTAATCTGGTTTCTTTCATACACTCTTGAACTGGGACAAGCTCTGACCCCGTGATCTTACCCATCTGATTGACTGGTTTCATTGTTGTGAGCTGGAATGTCCCAAACCCTCTGACTATGATCCAAAAATAGTAGGCAAAATATCTGTTGACTTTAGTTCTCTCTTGCGGTCATCCATTTGAGGGACAATGGCAATATACACGTTGTATCCCTCTCACATTCTCATACTTGGCATAGTGTATAGTGAGATTCAAGGTCATTTTGATGTTACACAATAGCCATTAGTAACAGATTACTTACTACTGAGCAACACAGCTTCCTCCAAATCACCTGCTGGATGTTCTTTTCACAGGGCACTCTGCCTTTTCTGTTTCTTGTTTTTTACACTCTAATGAGTTCCAATTCTGCTGTTACTGAAGCACTTACCTATAGACTGCCTGCGGACTTTGTATATATAATGTCAGGGGATTGGACTAAAGTCAATTGCTTCTTGCAAATGTTTCTATAGTCATTTGGCAAGGAGTTTTTAGATTCAACATTAAAAGCATGATCTGTGAAAGAAAAAATAGATGAGTTGAGCTTCATTAAAATTAAAAAATTCTGCTCTCTGAAAGATACTGTCAAGAAAATAAAAAGATAACCCAGAAACTGAGAGAAAATATTTACCAAACACATATCTGATAAAGGACCTATATCTAAGATATACAAAGAGCTTTTAAAACTCAACAACAAGAAAACCAACAATCCAATGAAGAATGAGAAAAATATCTGGACAGCCACCAAAGAAGATATATGGATGGTAGTTAAGCATGTGAGAAGATGCTCCACATCATCTGTCATTCAGGAATTGCTAATTAAAACTACTGTGTACCTACTAGAATGGCAAAAATCTAAACTGGCAATACCAAATGCTAACAAGAATGTAGAGTAACTGGAACTCTCATTCATTGCTGGAGGAAATGCAATATGCTACAGAGGTTTTATTAATTAATTAATTTATTTATTTATTTGAGAGAAGGATGGGAGAGGTTGTGTATTGTGCGCAAGTGAGAGAAGGGCAGAGGGAAAGGAAGAGAATCTCAAGCAGACTCTACACTCCACACAGAACCCAATGCAGGACTCTATCCCACAGCCCTGGGGATCACAGCCTGAGCCAAAATTAAGAGTCGGACACTCAACCAACTGAGCCACCCAGGTGCCCCAGTAGAGCCATTTTAAAAGACATCTTCTAGTTTCTTAAAAAACAAACATAGTTCTTAGGACATGATCTAGCAGTCATACTCCTGGGTATTTAACCAAATGAATTGAAAACTTATGTCAGTACAGAAACCTGCCCATGGGTGGATATAGCAGCCTTCTTCATAATTGCCAAGAGCTGGAAGCAACCAAGATGTCCTACGTTAGGCAAATAGAAAAACAAATGGTGATACATCCATGCAGTGGAATATTATTTGGCAATAAAAAGAAATGAGCTATTAAGCCACAAAAGACATGCGAAGCCTACATACTGTATGATTCTAACTATATGACGTTGTGGGAAAGGCAGACTGTAGATACAGGAAGAAGAGCACTGGTTACTAGTGGTTGGGGAGGGGGAGATACAGGTAGGAATAGGTGAAGCACACGGGACTTTTTGGGCAGTGAAACTATTCTATATGATAGTATAATGGTGGATGAATGATATTATGCACTTGTCCAAACTCATAGAATACATACCACCTAGAGTGAACCCTAGTAAAAGCTATGGACCTTTAGTTAACACAACCACAGTAGCGAAAAAAGAATGAACTATTGATACATTTAACAGTTTGGATGAATCCCAGAGAATTATGCTGAGTGAAAAAAGCCAATCCCAAAAGGTCATATGCTGTGTGATTTATTTATCTAATATTTTTTATTTTTATTTTTATTTTTTTCTTATATTTTTATTTATTTCTAGGAGAGAGAGAGAGAGCGTGAGCAGGGGAGGGTCAGAGAGAGAGGGAGATACAGACTCTGAAACAGGCTCCAGGCTCTGAGCTGGCAGTCAGCACAGAGCCCGACGCGGGGCTCGAACCCACGAGCCGCGAGATCATGACCTAAGCGAAAGTCGGACGCAACCGACTAAGCCACCCAGGCGCCCCTTATCTAATATTTTTTAAATGGCAAAGTTATAGAACTGGATACAGATGAGTGGTTGACAGGAGTTAAGGCAGGAAGTGGGAATGGTTATATAAGGCCAGTGAGAGATCCTTATGGTCATGGACTGTTCTGTATCTCAACTCTGGCTGTGGATACATAAGACTACTCATGTGATTAAATTCCATAGAACTAAACACACATTTACGTGCACACACACACTATACATACATACACAAAACTGGGACATCTGAATAAGATCAGTGGATTGTATCAATCCAGTGTCCTGTATCACAACCAGTGTCCTGGTTGTGATATTTTAATATAGTTTTACATGATGTTACCATTGGGAAAAACTGGGTAATGGGTACATTATATCCTATAGCTGCATGCAAATCTACAGTTATCACAAAATAAAAAGTTTAAGGAAAAAAGCAATTGTCTATATATTTGTACAGATATATATATATATATGCATATACACACATGCGTATTCAGTGTATTCTGTATTTAGTAATTTAAATGAAAATAAAACATCTATTTTTGGAAGTCCTTATGTCATATGCTATAAAGAGAATATAGTTAGAATCTAAGTATGTCTTATGGAGTAAACAATATAACTACTGGTCTAACCATAGAGAAAATAGTCACCTTACTTAAGTGTAATTTTAGTATTCCTAAATAGGGATGCATAATGCATGTAAGGTCCCAAAGATGGTCATGGTTATTACTGTTAGCAAAAAGTCAGTAAACTCCAGCATCCAGTATTGCAGTCTTGGCTGTGTTGTAAAATAGTTTGTTGCCAAAGGAAAACAAATAGTTGGAAGTTAAGTTTAATTCATCATATTTCTATACCCACTGGATATGAAACACTCTTAAGTGTTGCAGGAGTTACAAGAAAGATGAATGTACAGTGTCTGTCCTCACAGCTTACATTCTAGTCATGTGGAATCATTCATTTATTCAACATTTATTGAGATCCAGCTTGATTCTACATACGGTGCTAGACACTGAGTTTACTGACAATAGTCTTTACTTTCCTGGAACTCACAGGAGCATGGGGGAAAGCTCGTATAAAATAACATAAGGTAGAATATGAAAAACATCATAAGAAAGGCAGAAAGAATGACTAGGGCTTCAAGGAGCAAGAAATCACATCAGGTCAAGTGATAAGAAAGAGATTCACAAAGAAGGTGGTACATGAAATAGTCCTTGAGGGAAGGAGTAAGACTTGGGGCAGTGGAGTGTGGCATTCATGTGGAAACAAAGGTAGGGAAGAGCATTGAGCTTGTTCTGTGACAGTTAATAGACCTGTTTGACCCCAGTAAGGGAGTAGGTAAGAACATTGAGACAGAAAAATAGGAATGCAAGGATTTGGGAGGAAGGTGTAGCCCTCCAGAGCAGCTTGGAACTGCCTTTTAGGAAGAAAAATCAGTCAGTAGCATATAGGGCTAGAATGAGATGGATGGGAGTCAGAGAGACCCCAGAGCATTGTGGGAAGTTATTAGGACCATCTCTGCGGCAGTGGGAGTGAAAAGGAGGGACAGGATTGGAATACATAATCCAGTGGCTTGAAATTTAACTATGTGTGAGACTATAACTATGTGGGAGAATCACCTGGAATGTTGTTTTAAATAAACAGATTGTTGGCCACCACCTCCAGAAAATTCAAATATGTTTGATTAAGCAGCCCAGGTGATTCCAATGCAGGTGGTGTCTATTAATCCTTTCCCTCATCCACCTAGGAAAAGTTCTTTTTAGAGATACCAGATAATCTCTCCATAGAGGGAGATAGGCACCTATTGTGTGGTGGTCCCTATCCTAGGGACTTTAAATGCAGTATCTCATTTGAGGAAGTAGGTATCATAGTCTATGCTTTATGGATGACTAAACTGAGGTTCACTTAGATAGTGTGATATTTCCCTAAGATTCCATGTCTGCCAAGAGATGGTCCAGGATATTAACCTCAGTCCATCAAACATCAGACCTGGGACACTGGTGCTGTTGCCCAGGAGATCCGTGCTGTATCCTGGCATTCCATCTGCGCAAACTGTGTTTCTGGGCTTCTTCAGGGCTCTGCAGCTGCTGGTGTGAGCCACAGCTTTGAGTCCTGCTCAGCTCTCTCTGTTGTGTGTCACACACTCTGTTCTTTACCTCAAAGAGGGGTAGTCTAATAGAACAGACTCAAAAATGGTCGTTTCAGGCTTCCATACTAAGATGGATGGTAAGATGCCCTGAGTTGTTTAAGGGCACATGGGAGGAGACAGATTTCTACCTGGGGGCCAGAGAAGGCTGGAGAAAAACTGCCTCATTATGGTCTTCAGCCTGCTAAGCACTATCTTCGTACACTCCATGATTTTTCTCCCAGTACCCACAATAATTACATCAAATGTCTGTCTCTTTTGTCACATACTACGTGCCCCAGTCCTCTTCCACGCCACTTGTACCCTCATCTCAGATGGACTATGGAAGGTGCCAAATATGAATTCCCTCAACTTGCTGCCTTCCACCCTGCTTCCCACTCACCTCCTTCCCTCTAGCCCCAGGAAACTCTGTTCTTTTAAAAGCCAGTCTTTCCACTTATGCCCAGGACTCTCCTTGGATTGGCTGCAAATCTACTTTATTTGGCCTCCCATTTTATGTTTAAAATTCTTGAATTCAGTGCTTTTAGCTGAAGCATACATCCTTCAGTTCTTATTCCTACCTGTTGCATTATATTGTTTTCATTTGTGTCATTTTTCTGGCCCCATTGAGCATTTGAAGAGATTCTGGACCTATAAGCAAAGATCTCAAAGTTAAAACTAACTCCAGTCTTTTCTTCAGCTGATTCCATTACTGATACAGCTGGGAGGCAACTTCTTGAGAAGCAGGGGTGCTGTCCTCTGGGATGATCTGAGCAAGTGACCAGTGACTAGTGATGGTCACTTATACTCTCTGTCATTCATGGATTGGCCAGGGACTGTGTTTCTTAGAGAATGAGACATTGCCAATGACCATAGTGGAGGAAATAGAGACCCTTTCCATCCTGAAAATGACACACTTCTACCCAAAGCCTGTCCCACCAGTAATCTCAAAGGGGAAGTTGACTTCCTCTACTGTGAATGGCTGGTTGAAAGAAATCCTTCTTAATATCTGAAATGTCTTATGTAGGAGGCTGTCTTTGTCAGTTCAGCTACTAGAACAACATACCATAGACTAGGTGGCTTAAATAACAGACACTTATTTCTTATAGTTCTAGAGACTAGGAAGTCCCATATCAAGGAGCTGACAGATTTGGTTCCTGGTGAGAGCTGTCTTCCTTATAGATAGCTCTCTTATAGATAGCTTCCTTCTTGTTGTGTCCTTACATGGTAGAGAGAGAGAGAAAGCATGCATATGCTCTAGTCTCTCTTTCTTTTCTTATAAGGGCACTGACCCCATCCTGTTGACCTTATCTAACCACATTACCTACCTCATTACCTACCTACAAAGGTCCCACCTCTAAACACCATCACATTGGAGATTAGGGCTTTAACATACAACTTTTCACAGGGACACACATATTCAGTCCATAACAGAGCACCAACAGTTGCCTAATATGTGATGCATAGAAGGATGGGAAAAAACAGATACAGTATTTTCACTCATACATCTGGAATATAAAAATGTATGTGTGATACTTTGAGTTTTTAATCACATGAGATTAATTAATCAATGACAAGGAAAACACTGCCACATTTGTCTATTCCATCTTTCTCAAGTGTTGTATATAAACAAATGCATAGTTTCTTTACCTAAGATTAAAAGTTGAAGTGCACTTTTAAAATTATGAATTTGTCTTTCTTTGACTTACTGTCCTGTTAGGCTTCATAATTGCTTTATAAATCATTTGGAGTAGTCTGATAATATACTTTTTCAACCTATTTTAAATGTTGAGTATAAAAGCAAAACCATAAGATTACCTAAGAGTGTGAATAATTTTGGCTTGCTTGGTCACTTTATTCTGTCACTTAGAAGAACACACAGGGTTTGGAAACTGACTATTCTAGCTCAACTAGTAGAGAAAAAATAATTACAACTGTTTGAGAGTGTCAGCATCATATTTACCAAGCATTTACTAGATGCTGAGAATATCAATTAGCTCTGGAGGCATTATAAAGAATTTAAACTGTATGCTTCTCCTCAACTTACCATTTAGTGGGAATATGCAGCATGCACATGAAACACCTCAAGAAACTTCTGCAAAATGCAGCTGCTCTCTACTGTCCTGTTAATCATATGTGTGCATGCAAAAAAGGTATACAAATGATTTAGAACTACAGTAGTTTATGAATGGAGCCACATCAACCAATAGTCTCCTATGATAGCCCACTCCCTCAGTGGTTTCCTAATTTTATTGGCATTCGCCAAGAACAAAGTTCTGACTGTGCCAAGATCTGGCAGTGCTGCTGAGGAGGGAGCAGTGCTGAGTCAGCCTAGAGAGAAGAAGACACATTTCTAATGATATCTAGGTGAGGGAGAGGAAGAGGTTCCAGCAGACAGCTAGAGGGCTCATCTGGACCAGATAAGTGTCACAGGTTTTAGTGCATTAATCTCCTTGCTCTGAAACTTCTAGAGCAGTTGACCTCCGTGTTATTATTATTTTTTAATATAATTTATTGTCAAGTTACCTAACATACAGTATATACAATATGCTCTTGCTTTTGGGGGTAGATTTCCTGTGATTCATCACTTACACACAGCACCCAGTGCTCATCCCAACAAGTGCCTTTTGGGGGTAGATTTCCTGTGATTTATTGTTTACATACAACACCCAGTGCTCATCCCAACAAATGCCCTCCTCAATGCCCATCACCCATTTTCCCCTCTCCCCACCCACCACCATCAACCCACAGTTTGTTCTCTGTATTTAAGCGTCTCTTATGGTTTGCCTCCCTCTCTGTTTGAAACTATTTTTTCCCCTTCCCTTCCCCCATGGTCCTCTGTTAAGCTTCTCAAATTCCACATATGAGTGAAAACATATAATATCTGTCTTTCTCTGACTGACTTATTTCACTTAGCATGATACTGTCCAGTTCCATCCAGGTTGTTGCAAATGGCACGATTTCATTCTTTCTCATTGCCAAGTAGTGTTTCATATATATAAATCACATCTTCTTTATCCATTCATCAGCTGATGGGCATTTGAGCTCTTTCCATAATTTGGCTATTGTTGCTCTGGAAAACAGTGTGGAGATTCCTCAAAAAATTAAAAATAGAATTACCCTATGACACAGCAATAGCACTACTAGGAATTTATCCAAAGCTTATGTATTGTTTAGCTAACTATAATTGACCTTGTGTCTTCTGATTGAGTTCTAGGACAGTTGAAGACATTTTGCAAAGTCAAAGTTATTGTGAATGCTACTCAGTCTGGCTGATCACCTATTACCTTTTAGTACATATCTGACTTGCTCTAAGAAGGAAGCCTTAGGAATAACCCAGTTTTACCATAACAAAAGAAGGTAAAACACTCAGGAGATGTTCAGGGTCTTTGTGAAGACCATGCAGGTAATGCAGTTTTTGGTGAGAAATAAAGAAGACTTTGAAGATAAATGGAGAGCTGTTAATCTGGTTCTGAATGAGAAGTGTGAATACCTTGAAGAGGTCACTTCTTCCCATATGTAGAGAGGTTCAGTGAAATTGTGAGCAAAATCTTAAAGACTTTGAAAAACAGATAGGAGTCCAGAGTTTATCTGAAAGGATACACAACCAAGAAGAGTAAAAAATTCCTGGAACAGAGAGAAATGAGAGAGGACTAGTGATACCATGTATTCAAATAAGATAAAACTCTTATAATGAAATCGTGTTGTACTACTTCGGAATTAGAAGACGTGAGAACAGATAAACCAGAATCAGATCCTATACCATGTCACTATTTAATGTGGACAAAAGGAAGTTACTCAGTCACTGGTATTGAATGTTTTTGTTAGTGAGCTAACTAACAACTGTTTGTAACAACAGACCAATTTACAGTGGCTTAACCAAATAGTCTGCCTGCCCCACCCTGGCCCAACCCTGCATACCCAGTAAGGGTTCTCCAGTTTGGAGCCAGGTCTGCTATGGAAGCTCCTGGATGTATTAGGGCTTCCTTTTATCATTTGGCTGACCATTCTCAGTGGGTAACTCTAGTCCTCCTACAGAATGACTACCCTGCCTTCAGCATCACATCCACATTTCTGGAAGAATAAAATAAGGAAAAGGGCATGTGTTAGCTGAGGCTGCCCCCTTAACAGTCTTCCCCAGAAGCTCTGTCCTTTGACTCAATCTTTACTAGTCACTGACCAGAATTATGTTACATGGCCAGTTGGAGTTGCAAGGGAGTCTGGAAAAGTCTAGTATTTTAAAGTAATTCCCTGAACACAAATCAGAGCTTAATATTTATACAGAAGGCGAGGACAGATCCCATATAGGCAGCCTTGAGTGAGTCACAATTAGTTATCTGGAGGAAAAAAAAATCCATGTGGATCCCTTATTTCTTTCTTTGCACCTGCATCCCAAAAAAGTGAAGAAAATGTGTTATTAATATTAAAGGATATAATAACATGCGTGCACTTATACCACAAATCTGTAAAATAAGCATATGAAAATTGTTTTAAGGAAATACATTAGTGTATTGGCATTATCCTTGTGATGGGACTCTTTATTTTTTAAAATTCTTTCTACTTTTTAGAAGTTTCAAACTTTTTTGCAAGAGGAAATGTGTGACATTTATAGTTGGAAAAACAATAAACTTTATGTTAAAATGAAAGTAAATAAAAGTAAATAAACTCAGAATTGGTCAAATGCAAGAGCATAATCATAAAGGTGTATAAAGGTATTTTCCTGACAGAGAAATACTATGGTTTTCCAGAATTAGAAATCCATGTCTTCTAGAACTAGTTACCTGTAAAGCTTGATCACATAATTTTGATGATGCAACCGTACAATCTAAATGAGAAAGCAAGTATTAGTGAAAATGAGAGGAAAAGTAACTTCTTTGGAAACAAAAAAAAAGTTGGTACTTCTGAAAAAGATACACGTTTTAGTGTGTGGCTCTATAGTAACTATATGGAATTAGGTCAAGGAAGACATTTCATTGTGATGAGTTATTTGAGTCTGAAGCACCAGATGGAACATGATATATGTGGCTGAATATAGTTGGAAATTAGCAAAGGGTATTGGTGTAAGAAGGAGAATAGCAAGCATAGTATTTGACACGTAAAATATTGTCTTTTGTAAAATTGTGCAAATGATGATTACCTGTAAGCAGTAGGTAGGTGCAGTAAGCCCTGGTTATGTACATTAGATTTGGGGGCCATTGGTTTATTCGTACTTGCACACTGATATTGCTTAGGGGTGAGGAAAGTTTGGTTAGTTTATTATATAATACAGGAATGTGGCCTTATCGAGGTATTAACAATCTAAAAATGTATCATATTTGGATACAATTTCGGAAAAAAATAGAAATGAAAGAATGTTTCATGTATGATACTAAATCTGAGTGAAACAGTTAAATGATAGTGACCAATAAATAAATAAATATAATCTGTGAGCAGAGTGTTGGTTCTCCCACACCATAATTGTATCTGGCACGATTCTGCCTTTGCCTGTCATAGGTAATTCGCATTTTGGTCTTCCATTTCCACAGCAGTGGCCAACAGCTTCCAGTTCTCTGTCTTGGGTTCCTTTGATGACATTTGTTTTCACAGCATTTGAAAGCGTAAGCACAGTATTAGATTACATTAGATGACCTAATCCTTGCACAGTTTCAGACAGGAAATGAATCAGGTACAGGTGCACAGGCAGACCTATGGAAGTAGAATAACCTTAGGGTGTTAAGTTCTTTGGGAAATCTAGTGGATCAGAGTTCATCTAATAACGTTATAAGTTAACAACATAGGTAAATTAGAAATAGTAATGATAAGATTTAGGAGAGGATATTTACCAATCAAAATAAAAGAAATTAATATGGATAGCAAGAATTCATCACAACATTCACTCAGAATATTTTGCAGCTCTGAATTTGGACTTGTCCTTTTTCGGGTAAAGTATTTCATTTGTTGGTATACATGTGTCTCTTTTAAAAAGTTAAAACCAAATTTATTTTCCTTAAAGACAATTTTTATTTTTTTTATTATTTTTTAAATGTTTTATTTATTTCTGGGAGAGAGAGAGAGAGAAACAGCATGAGCAGGGGAGGGTCAGAGAGAGAGGGAGTCACAGACTGAAACAGGCTCCAGGCTCTGAGCCGGCAGTCAGCACAGAGCCCGACGCGGGGCTCGAACCCACGAACCGCGAGACCATGACCTAAGCGAAAGTCGGACGCTTAACCGACTAAGCCACCCAGGCGCCCCCTTAAAGACAATTTTTAAAAGCAGTTTTAGGTTTACAACAAAATTGAGAAGAAGGCACAGAAATTTCCCATCCACCTCTACACATGCGTAGCCTTCCCCAGCACTCACCAGAATGATATATTTGTTACAAAGAATGAACCTACATGGACACATCAAAATCACCCAAAGTCCATAGTTTACCTTAGGTTTCAGTCTTGGTATTGTATGTTCTGAGAGTTTGGACAAATGTATATTGGCATATATCCATTCTGATAATAGCATACAGAGTATTGTCACTGTCCTGAAAATCCTCTGTACTCTGTCTAGTCATCCCTCCCCTGCAACCAATGACCTTTTTACTGTCTCCATAGTTTTGCCTTTTCCAAAATGTCGTATAGCTGGAATCATACAGTAGGTAGCCTTTCCTTACTGATTCCTTTCATTTAGGAATATGCATTTAAGGTGCCTCCATGTGTTTTCATGACTTGATGGCTCATTTCTTTTCAGCGCTAAATTATATTCCATTGTCTGAGTGTATCAAATTGATTTATCCCTTCAGCTACTGAAGGACATCTTGATGGCTTCCAAGTTTTGACAATTGTGAACAAAGCTGCTACAAACATCCATGTGCAGGTTTTTGTGTGAACATAAGTTTTCATCCCTATTGGGTAAATACCAAGGAATATGGTTGGTGGACTGGATGTCATGATTGCTGAGTCATGTGGTAAGAGCATGTTTAGTTTTATAAGAAATAGCCAAACTGTCTTCCAAAGTGGCTATACCATTCTGCATTCCCACTAGCAGTGACTGAGATCACCGTACATACTGATAAGGGCCAGCATTTGATGTTATTAGTGTTCTGGATTTTGGCCATTCTGATAGGTGTATAGTTTTAATTTCTTTGATGACATAAGATATGGATCATTTATGTCTTTATGGCATTTCATATGCCTTATTTGCCATCTGTATATCTTGTTAGGTAAGACATCTGTTAAGTTCTTTGACTCATTTTTGAATTAGATTTCTGTTTCCTTATTGCTGAGTTTTCAAAGTTTTTTTTTTATATATATTTTGGATAACAATTCTTTATCAGACATGTCTTTTGCAAATGTTTCTCCAAGTGGCTTATCTTCGAATTCTCTTGACGTTATCTTTTGTAGTATAAAAGTTTTTAATTTTAATAAACTCCAATTTATCAAATATTTCTTTCATGAAGCATGTCTTTGGTGTTGTATATAAGAAAGACATCACCATACCAAAGGTTATCTAGGTTTTCTCCTACGTTATTTTCTAGGAGTTTTATAGTTTTGTATATTACATTTAAGTCCATGAACGATTCAGAGTTTACTTTTGTAAAGGGTGTAAAGTCTGTGTCTAGTTTCATTTTTGTTTTCTTGGATGTTGATGTCCAGTTGTTGTGGCACCATTTGTTAAAGAGAGTAGTTTTGTTCCATTGTGTTGTTTTTCCTCCTTTGCCGAACACCAACTTACTGTATTCATGTGGGTCTATTTCTGGGCTCTCTATTCTGTTCCATTTATCTGTTTGTCTATGCTTTCATCAATACCACACTATCCTGATTACTGTAGCTTTATAGTAAATCTTGAAGTCAGGTAATATTGGTTCTCCAACTTTGTTTTCCTTCACTATAGCTTTTACTATCTGGGGTCCTTTGTGTCTCCAGATAAACTGCAGAATTACCTTTTCTATATCCACAAATAACTAGAATTTTATTGGAATTGCACTGAATCTAGAGAACAAGTTGGGAAGAACTGACTTCTGGACAATATTGAGTCTTCCTATCCATGAACGTGGAATATCTTTTCTTTGCTTCTTTGGTTTCTTTTATCAAAGTTTTATAATTTTCCTCATGTAGATGTTGAGTGCATTATTTTAGATTTATGCCTAAGTATTTCTTTTTCTATTTTTTAGATGCTAATGTAAATGGTATTGTATTTTCAGTTTCAAATTCTCTTTATTCATTTCTGGTATATAAGAAAGCAATTGACTTTTGTATATTAACCTTATTAGTCTAGGAGTTGTTTCATAAATGCTTTTAGTATTCTACATAGATGATCATGTCATCTATGAATAGAAATAGCTTTAGATCTTCCTTCCCAATCTGTATACCTTTTATTCCCTTTTCTTGCATTATTGCATTCACAAGGATTTCCAGTACAATATTGAAAAGCAGTGGTAAGAGGGATACCCTTGCCTTGTATCTGATCTTAGTGGATATGCTTTGACTTTGTCACCATTAATTATGATGTTAGCTGTAGGTT
The DNA here is from genome assembly GCF_008692635.1 of Crocuta crocuta. Taxonomy (NCBI): domain Eukaryota; kingdom Metazoa; phylum Chordata; class Mammalia; order Carnivora; family Hyaenidae; genus Crocuta; species Crocuta crocuta. The sequence continues at coordinate 8,734,974 of NW_027530179.1, forward strand.
TTGGGGAGTAATATTTATTAAGTTGAGAAGGTTCCCCTCTATTCCTTGTTTACTGAGAGTTTTTATCATAAATGGGTGTTGGATTTTGTCACTTTTTCTGTACCAATTGATATAATCATGTGGCTTTTCTTTGTTAGCCTGGATATAATGGATTAAATGAACTGATTTTTGAATGTTGAACTGACCATACATACTTGGAATATATGTCACTTGTGGCATATAATTCTTTATATGTTCTATTGGATTTGATTTGCTAATATTTTGTTGAGGGTTTTTGCATCTGTGTTCATGAGAGATGTTAGTCTATAGTTTTCTTGCAATGTCTGTATATTTTTGGTATTAGGTAATGCTGACCTCATAAAATGAGTTAGGAAATATTTCTTCTGCTTCTGTCCTCTGAAAAAGATTGTAGAGAATTGGTATAATTTCTTCCTTGAATATTTGCTAGAATACCTGGTATTTTTAGTAGGTAGAATTAAAATAACTTAATTTCTAAAATGTCATGTGATTGGCTATATTCTTCATTATCAGTTAAAAAAAATAATGTTAGTTAAAGTTATAAAGAAAAGACATATTTTTCAAGCTCCTAGAAAGAGTTTTTAAAATATCTTAATAATTATTAAATATAAGAAATAGCAATTACTTTTAGCCCATTCTGCCTAGGTTAAGACCAATACAAAAATGTATTTCATGTTTCTTAAACTTTCTCCAGGGAAATGTTTCAACTATTTTATGTATCACCTATTTTATAGCAGATGAAATCTTTTAGATTTATAATCAATCTGAAGAATTTCTACCTTTAAAATTGTTTAAATGCAGGAGGACAGCTCTCCTTACATATGTTTCCTAAAAATTTGCATCTTCTCTTTTTCTCAAATCTTTACCATAAAGAGCTTCTGAGAATGTGTATTGAGGTGGGAAGGAAAAGGAAGGTTGAAAACCACTGAACTAGAGAGTATTCTCCTCATTAAAATGATAGTATAACTATGTTTACAACATGGGAAACATATCCATTTATTTAGAAGAGCCTGACTGGACCCCCTTTCATTTTCATGAGGCCTGTGTGCTATTGATATTTCTCTAAGTCAAGGTAACTAACTAGACAGGGGTACTTCTATTCTGGATAGCATCTTCATGTGAATTATTAAAAGGCACCCCCTGCCATCTTTTGGAAAACTGTTGTCATATGCTAATTTTGTTAGAAGAACTTTACTGCTCTCTGACAGACATTTTTCATAATAATTACATAAACTCATGATGTGAATTGCACCCGCTTGGACATGGTACCGTTGTACAGTACATGGCCTGCACAATCACATGGAGGATTTGCAAGTCGGAAAATTAAAAAACATGGAAATCACTGTGGCAACACTTATTTACAAAGTGAAAATGAGAAACCAGATTCATTGCAGTAACTCCTGGAAAGTTCCTGTTCAGCAAGTTGGTGGTATTGGAATGTTGTGGAGGTAGGGAGTGGGGAAGGGACAGTTTTTTCATTGATGGCTTCCATTATTGAGAACAAGAGCTTGGCTATTGCTCTTTCTCTGTCTTCCAGCCAGTTAGAAAGAGCCTACAAATTCCAACTACTTAGCCAAATGGAAAAGATTCTCTGTTTACAGAGAAAACACAAAGTCTGCTTCTTCCCCATCATTAAGCAAGCCGAGTATACTTAGCAGAACTTTTCCACTTAGGTGTCCAAGTTAAGGCTATCAGTGACTTTTAGCTTGAAATCTAAACATTTTAGAAACATTTTGTAGGGAAAACTATTCACAGGCCCTTTCAAAAAGAATCAAATAAATAGTTTGGGGGGTTTCCATCTTGGAATTAGGATGTTTATTTAAGAAACTCTAATAAAGCTCTCTTTCAAGCCCACAAAAATTACAGTCAGAATTGAGTGGTGGACTAAGGATTCAGGAAATAGCTATTGATTTGTGTGTGTGTGAGTGTGTGTGTGTGTGTGAGAGAGAGAGAAAGAGAGAGAGAGAGAGAAGGCTAAGGAAGGAAGCAACTTGATAAGAAACTTTTGCTAATGGTTTTATTTCCTCCAAATTTTGAAAACGCATTCTACCAGCAGCAAAGTTTAAAACATTCTCACTCCCAGATTAGCCCGCCTAGGCAAGAGTTAGTACCCAGGGCATGGGTCAGGCTGGGCTTCTGTGAGCAAAGGCATGAGAATGGGTGGGGCTGATGCATTGCCTGTCAGACTTAGTGCAAAAGGGATTTTCAGTGAGGGCAGTCTGGGCCATGAAGGAAAATACAAACCCTCATGCCCAAGGGATTGGGCAGAAACCAGGAAAGAATCTGAGGAGAAGAACTGGCAAAGGACATCCTGACTAAAGAGAGAAAGTTGCACCACAGAAGATTCCAGAAGAATGCCAGAGGTAGAGCCTTTGATAGGGTGGCCACAGATGAGCCCTAAGTTGAGAGAGAACCATGAAAGAAGCCAAACTAAATTGGACACCAACCTGCTATTTTATTTACTTTTCAAAACCTCCATGGGCAAGAAATCAGAGAATTGTGAGGGAAACAATATCAGAAAAGCACAATGAGATGCATAGTGATGGCTCACAAAAGACAGTTAGCTGAAAGTTCTATACGGAAAAACTGGGGGCACGTGCAAATTGCATTTTGATCAAAGTGACAAAGCCGGGAAAGCACCTGGAGATAAATGTGGAAGTGTAATAGTTCCGAAGTAGCCACACTGGAAATCAAAGGCTCTGAATGATTGATTGATTGATTTTTTCTTAAATAATAGTTTATTGTCAAGTTGGTTTCCATATAACACCCAGTTCTCATCCCAACAAGTGCCCTCCTCCATGCCCATCACCCCCCTTTCCCTCTCCCTCACCCCCATCAGCCCTCAGTTCTTAGCATTCAAAAGTCACTCGTGGTTTGTCTCCCTCCCTCTCCCCAATAGCAGCACTCTCAACAATAGCCAAAACATGGAAAGAACCTAAGTGTCCATTAACTGATGAATGGATCAAAAAGATGTAGTATATTTATACGATGGAATACTACATGGCAATGAGAAGGAATGAAATCTGGCCATTTGTAGCAACATGGATGGAACTAGAGGGTGTTATGCTGAGTGAAATAAGTCAGGCAGAGAAGGACAGATACCATATGTTTGCACATATAGGTAGATTAGGAGGAAGTTAACAGAGACCATGCGGGAGAAGAAGGCTCTGAATGATTCAGAAGAAAAAAGTAGCTTAGCCAAATGGCTCTGATGACGTTTCACAAATACTTCCTTTCTTAGGCTTCTAACTATTCTGTGTAAATATAATCCAGACCAGTGACCCATTTAGGCTGTCTAACGAATGAACACTTTCAGAATTCCAACCTTGCTTGTTTTCTGCATTTCTTTTCCAGTGAAGTAATGGGGAAAGATGTATGTATATTGAGTCCCTACCAGCACCTATGTTTGGGCAATGTTATAGGGCCTATGGATGTTTAGATAGATAATAATCCCCAGTTGAGCTTTAGTTATTGCTGTGGCTGATGAGTAACTTGGCTTACCCATCAGCTGCATGGGAGCTTGGGGAGTTAGATAAGAAACTTCCCATGTAAAGCTTAACGTTTTAAAATTCACAGTGACCTTGCCTGTTAGTAGATGTAGCTCAAAAATAACCAGCTACAACCAGTAAAGTGAGTTAACTTTCCCCTTTGGGCACCAGGTGGAACTGGGTAGAAAGTAGAGATAAAGACACCAGAAATCTCCACCCCATGTATCTACCTTGTAGGATTATTGAAGATGAAGTCAATGGCTTTCAACCTTGACTTTACACCAGAATCACCTGGAGCTTTTACGAGCTCTGATACCCAGACCAGGCCCCCAGCACACTCAAATCAAAATCTCTTAGGAGGGGAACTGGCACCAGCATTTGCTGTTTTCCTTTAGTTCTACAGGTTGTTCGTGTGTGCAGTCAGGGTGAGAACAACTGGGTTAAGTGAAACAATGCGGGTGCCCAGCATACTTTTGGTGCCCAGTGAGCATAAGCATCCTCCTCTTTGAACCATTTCCTGCTCCCCCTCCCTCTCCCTTTTCTGCACTTGCACGAGGTAGTGCTGTATCTGTCTTGGCCCTTCCGCGTGTATCACAGATGACTGTGCCTCAGAGTTGGGGGTTTTGTTCTTCATGTTGACAAAGAACTTTCTTCTATTTTCACTTTTAATGTACCATCTCATCACTTGTTTCACGTTTTTATCTTCCTTCCAATGTTACTTAATTCCTTGCACCCTGAAGCCCCAGAATCTGTGGCTTTAGAAGAATTCTGACTTCTGTGTCCCTAGTGATTGAATGCAGCTAAACCTTCTCAAGCGCTCTAGAAGATCAGGGTGGATATAACGTTTAAGGCATAAAGAGTGTTTCTTAAAAGAGAACACAATTGATCCATTTCACTTAAAAATGCCTTCATGTTTTCCAAGCATTTTTGAACTCTTAAGCATTTTTAATAAGCTCACTTATGAGTCTTGTTGAAAAAGAAATAAAATACACTTGTTTTCATTAAGGGAAAAGATCTTTTTCCATCTTAGTTGGTATTGTTGAAGGAGACAAAAAGGAGTCCAAAACTTGGCAACAGAGTACATTATTAGTGACATATTGGTCACAGATGTGCTGGTTGAGTTACATTTTCTTCCGGCAATTAGTATTTTAAGTACCCACAAATTACATATGAAAGCCCAGATAACCTCCTTCCCAAAAGGGAAGGATGAAAAATTATGATATTTGCAAAATCTTCACTTTTAAGGCATTCTAAATATTTTGTTATAAATAGTCAAATGACACACGTCCAAGTAAAAACACATCACGAGTAATGCTAGATGATGCCAGCCTTTACTTATTACCATCAATTCCAAATGCCTTAAATAAGTGCAGATACATGGAGATACTTTTTGGCAATTCTTGTGAATTACAAGGTTTTCTTTCCTTAACAATTCTTAAAAAAAATCAAGAAGACAAAACTCAAGAGGCAGAAGGGAAATCTCTCTAGTAATTTTATTGCTTGAATCTGTAGGCCTTTGAAGCAGAGTATAAGGAGTTCACTTTGTATTCAGTTGCAGAAAGTCCTAAAAGGACTCCAAGGAGAGTATTGACCAGCCAACTCTGGAAACAGGGTTAAGATTCACTTGGGGAGGAAGTGGTGTTGGCATCCCATGAAGGCAGTTGGAATAGATGAATGTAATTCCAGACCTAGAGCTTTGACTGTAAGGATGTAATGTAATGAAAAGATATGCTGTTAAAAAGAAAAAAAGGATCAAGACACACATTTGATGGACATAAAAATAATGACAAATTAAAACTATTTTAAGACTTCTTGAGAATTTTAAAACTCACCTTGATAAGAAAACTAGACAAGGTAATAACTCCTGGAGGGATGACAAGACTTTTTTGTTTCCATCATGTTTAAATTGATGAGCTAACCAGTTTGAAAGGTCATGTAAATTGAAAGTGATATGAAATTGAACAAAGGGGAAAAATTAGAAGAAGAATTAGTGCATTCCCTATGTAAGAAACTGAACTATGACACAGAAAAAAACAATATGGTCAACTTTCCTGATATATAGGTAGAAGGTTATCTATTTGCATTTTTAATTCAGTAAAAATATGTATGATTTAGTGATCTGATGATTGCAAAGACAGATGGCTTTAAATCAGGAGCTTGTGATATACTTTTCAGCGCCCAAACTACTTAATAGTACCGTCAAGAGAATGTCAGTGTTTGATGCGAGTCCAGTACCTCCTGGTGTCTTGTGTATTGTTTGATTTTATAAGTTCAAGACGTAGTACTGTACAGTTTTTTAAAAACAAACCCATCAGAAGACTAAATATTCTTTTGATCCTCAAAGTACCTTGTTTTGTTGCTCCCCATTTCCTAGGAAAGTGACAATATTGGAGGACCCTGACCAGAACATTCACCTGAAAAACCTGTCTCTCCATCAGGCAGCGACAGAGGAGGAGGCTCTGAATCTGCTTTTTTTAGGAGACACCAACAGAATGATTGCAGAGGTAATGGACTTTTCCGTGTGAGCTGCTTTTTCCATGTTATAAGATAAAATAGAATTTTAGGAGCAGTAGTGAACTTAAAGATAATCTCATCCAAATCTCATGTTATAGATAAAAAAAATAATAAAGCTAGATTCAAAACAAAAAAAATAAAAGGAAAGAAAGAAAAACGTAGATTCAGAGAATTGAGAAGACTTTCCTAAGGTCACTTAGCTAGTTAATGGGCAGGAACTGAAATCTAGTCTCTTCGCTTTTATATTTTCAATTTGATGCAAATTTGTTTGCAGATAATCAATGAAAACTCATTAAATATTTTAATTATAGGAATTTTTGCATAATTTTTGAAATTTAAAAATACACAGTTCTTTATTCCTAACCTCAGATCATCCATATATCGGCATATCTTTACATATCCGTATATTTTCATGTATTTAGGGAATTAATATTTATAAGACATTTAGAACAATCCTTGGGACAGAAGAGAACAATCCATGCTCTATGTATTTGTGGCTGTTGTTTGCAGACAAATACTGCCATGGTGTGTAGTATAAGTGTGCCGTGGTGCAATATTTTGGATATATTTATGCTGAAACTTATTTATTGTTAATCTAACATTTGTACCTAACTGGGTGCCTGTATTTCACCTGGGAACCGGGACTGACTAAGCTTGGTTAGAGGCTCTGACCCCAACCAGTTACTCATTGGAGATAGACAGTCACAAAGTAAAGGAAGGGAGAGGCTGGGAGTGTGTGGGAATGGTTCCCCAAATGAACAGCTTACTGTTATCACTGGCATTTCCGTCTTTGGTTTTGTTTTTAACTGAAGTGTAATTAACATCCAGTGTCATATTAGCTTCAGGTGTACAGTATAGTGATTTGCCAAATCTATACACTATTCGGTGCTTGTCATAATAAGTGTAGTCACCATTGTCACCAAAAAATGTTACTATAGTGTTATTCACTATGCTGTACTTCTCATCTCTTTCACTTACTCATTGTATGACTAGAAGTTTGTACCTCTTAATCCCCTCTATCTACATTGTCCATCCTCCATCTACATCCTCTCTGGCAACCACTAGCTTGTTGTCTGTATTTAAGAGTCTGTCTGGTTTTCTTTGTTTTGTGTTTTAGATTCCACACGTAAATGAGATCACATAGTATTTGTCTTTCTCTGCCTGACTTATTTCACTTAGCATGATACCCTCTAGGTCCATCCATGTTGTTGCAAAATCTCATTTTGATTGAGTGATATTCCATGGTTTATGTATACTGTGTCTTCTTCGTCCATTCATCTACCAGTAGACATTTGGGTTGCTTCCGTATCTTGGCTATTATAAATAATGCTGCAAGAAACACGGGGGTGCATGTATCTTTTTGAATTAGCGTTTTCATGTTCTTTGGGGAAATACTCAGTAGTATTGTTTATAATTTTTCATATGGTAGTCCTGTTTATAATTTTTCAAGGAACCTCCATATTGTTTTTCACACTGGTTGCACCAATTTACATTCCCACCAATAGTGCATGAAGGTTCCCTTTTTCCCATATCCTTGCTAACACTTGTTATTTCTTGTCTTTTTAATACTAGCCATCTAACTAGTATGAGTTGAAATCTCATTGTGGTTTTGATTTGCATTTCCCTGGCCATTAGTGATGCTAAACATCTTTTTGTGTGTCTCTTGGCCACCTGGATGTCTTCTTTAAAAAATATATCTATTCAGGTCATCTGCTTATTTTTTAATCAGATTATTTGTGTTGAGGTTTTTTTTTTTTTTTTTTTTTTTGGTGTTGAGTTGTAGAAGTTACTGATGTATTTTAGATAATAACCTCTTTATCAGATTTGTCATTTACAAATATCTTCTCCCATTCACTAGATCTCCATTTTGTTTTGTTGTTGATGGTTGCTTTTGCTGTGCAAAAGCTTTTTATTTTGGTGTAGTCCCCATAGTTTATTTTTGCTTTTGTTTCTCTTGCCTGAGGAGACATATCCATAAATATGTTGCTAAGGGCAATGTCCAAGAGATTACGGCCTGTGTTTTCCTTTAGGACTTTTATGGTTTCAGATCTCAGATTTAGGTCTGTAATCCTTTTTTGAGTTTATTTTTGTGTATGGTGTAAGAAAGGCGTCCAGTTTTATCCTTTTGCATGTAGCTGTCCAGTTTTCCCAGCACCATTTACTGAGGAGCCTGTCTTTTCCCTATTGCATGTTCTTGGCACTTTCCTTTTTAAACCATGTTCCCAGAGTTCTGTGTTTTACCTTGTCTCTGATAACAGAGGTAAAGTAGGTGAAGATACTAAGCTGGGGGAGGGGGGCGGAGATAACTAGTCTGAGAAAAATCTCTATCAAGTGACTTTTTTATCTGCTCCATTTCTACTCTGCAGAATGTACCAACTTAGATACAAGATGGATAAATGGAAACCAAATTCAGATAGTGAAAGCATGGTGCTAACATCTGTTCTTGTTCTGGGCCCTTAGTTTTGTTGTTTTTCACCAGTTCTGCATGAATGCTTTTCAGTAGACTAACTTATATAGGTTGAATTTATGTGTGCCACATGAAACATGATTTAAGAACCCTGGAATTATTATTTCCATTAAAAGAAAGTTTTAGTTCTTAATTTCTGAATATCTTGTTTGGCTTTCCAGTGTTCTGCATTTGTGTTTTGCTTCAATAGTAATTGCCCATGTGATCATCCATGATGCTCCTATTCACCATGATAATTGAAGATTAAGAAATAAAGGCAGATTAAGAATTAGGAAGCATAATGACAAAAGATTCAGCATGCCCAACTAAAGAAACTTCTCTATAAACAGTTTAATAAAGAGCAAACCTAGAGATGTACTGAGTCCTGGCCAGCAGTGGAATATGAAAGAGAGAAAAGGTAGACTCATAAATGCTATTAGAAAACAAGTAAAGAAACCTGTCCCTGCCTCAATGCTAACCTTCCTCCAGAGGTGATTTATCCATAGAGAAACCTAGGCCTTGCCCTCACAATTATATTCCCTCATCTTGAATGGGTCATGAAGGGCTCCTGGCCCTGGTTCACCATGACCAATATTACCTTAAAAGTTTGGTCACTTGATATTTCAGAGTTATCTGTTAACTTTAGCTGACTGCGTATTTTCAGACCATTGTTTTGTAAAGTTTTGAGGACTTTAAACTTCTTTCTGCCAGAGTATCTGTCATGTTCTACCACCTCACAGAATTCCATCCATCTTTTCCTATTACTGCGGAGCGTCTAATAATAGTATGATAAATAGCTAAAACCTGACAAGGTTCAATCCAAATAATGCTGGTTGTATATTATTCTTTTATTCATTTTTTTTCTTTGTAAAGCCCAATTTCTTTTAAACCAAGTCTAACAGGTTTTGGATGTTTCTCTGCTTCTTTTTTCCCCCCCTTTGGTAGTAGCTACCATGCTATATTGAGAACCTACTCAATAGACTTGGCATTGTTGCAGACATTTTCTATATACTTCTCTCTCTCTCTCTCTCTGTCTCTTTCTCTATCTATCTATCTATAAATATTATTTTTGGTTCTTATTTTATAGATGGAAACTGAGGCTCAAAGAGTTAGACTGCTTGCCCAAAGTCACACACAGTGGCAGAGCCAGGGTTCAGCTTCAAGATGACTGATTCAGAAGCTTGTGCTCTTTCCTTATATTACATTTCACAATTACAATAACCATGTCAATAACATGTCACATTTTTCAAGGGAGGATATATTTCTGAGTTACTTAAAAAGCATAGCAAGTATTTAGCAAGTTTATCTCTTGAATTCATTGAAAGCAAATAAATACATCAAAATATAAATGAAGACTAACTGTCAATCCCTGGAAATACTTTATTATTCAGAGCTTCTAATAAAGTATGTTTTAGATTACAGCCTAGCTGTCAGAATGTAATTTGTCAGCGCAGAACGAGCTAACCAGGATAAAAAGAACACACTAATCGTTTTTTTAAAAATGAGGTCCCCAATTTCCCATTTACACAGAGCTGTCCAGAAGTTGCCGTGGTAACCAGAAAACATTTGCAAAACAGAGTCTGAATATGTGGGACACAAAGTGGAGCTCTCTTCCTTTTAGTTTTGTCTACCCAGAGCCAGCATTCTGAGGAAAAGCAATTAAGAGTAGCTTCATCCTCTTCTTATTCATTCAGAACTCTTCAATAATTTCTGTAATCCTACTAATGCTTTGAATAAAACCTGATAATGTCCTTAGGGTAAGTTTTTTAAGCCAGTTGAATTGCTTTGCCAAAGAGAATAAATGGTAAGAGCTGAACTGTGTGTGATTCAGTGTCAAAGCCCACCAGTAGCAAGTGTGACTTGATACTTTACTGTCTTATCACTGAAATGTTTCTATCAGTTAATCCAATCTAACTGATGGAAGACATTCTGCATTCGATGGTGAGGTCCTACAGGGTCCTGTTGCGGGGACCCTTTGCTCAGCCCCACCCATGGTCTAGAACACTCTGTGCCCAATGTGGCCTGAGGATATCTTACATTAGAATATCCTGTGATAGTCAAGAGACAGTTTCTTGGATCCCACTTCTGATCGATGGATTCAAAATCTCTGTGGTAGAGCCTAGGAAGATGCATTTTTGCATTTCATTTTGTTTCTTTTTGCTAGAACATGAACGATATTGTATTTTAAGAAGTTAAATTTGTCTCTCTGACTAGAGTAAGCTCTCTCAGGCCAGGATCATTCTGGATTTTCTTCATGTTTGGGTCCCTAGCACCTTGATCAGTGCCTGGCATACAGTAAGCACCTACAGAAATGCTTACTGAATGCAAAACCTGCAAATCTAAATTTTTAAAATTAAATTAAATTAAATTTTGATTCCATTATAGTTAACGCAGTGTTGTATTAGTTTCAGGTGTACAATATAGTGATTCAACACTTCCATACGTCACCCAGTGCTGATAGTGATAAGTGCACTCCTTAATCCCCATCACCTGTTTCATCCATCCCTCCCCCTCTCCCCCCATCTCCTCTCTGGTAACCATCAAATTCTCCTCTATAGTTAGGAGTCTGTTTCTTGGTTTATCTATCTCTGTCTTTTTTTCCCTTTTGCTCATTTGTTTTGTTTCTTAAATTTCACATTTGAATGACATCATATGGTATTTGTCTTTCTCTAACTAACTTATTTCACTTAGCATAATACACTCTAGTTCCATCCATGTCATTACAGATGGCAAGATTTCATTCTCTTTTATGGCTGAGTAATATTCCATTGTGTGTATATACCACATCTTCATCCATTCATCTGTCAATGGACATTTGAGCGCTCACCATAGTTTGGCTATTGTAAATAAGGCTGCTGTAAACATAGGGGTGCATGTATTATCCCTTTGAATTAGTGTTTTTGTATTTTGGGGTAAATACCCAGTAGTGCAATTCCTGGATGATATAGTAATTGTATTTTTAGCTTTCTGTGGAAGACCCATACTGTTTTCCACAGTGGCTGTTCCAGTTTGCATTCCCACCAACAGTACAAAAGGGTTCCCCTTTCTCCACATCCTTGCCAATATCTACTGTTTCTTGTGGTTTTGATTTTAACTATTCTGACAGGTGTAAGGTGGTGTCTCATTGTAGTTTTGATTTGTATTTCCCTGATGATAAATAATATTTTTATGTGTCTGTTGGCCATCTGGATGTCTTCTTTGGAGAAATGTCTGCTCATGTCTTCTGTTCATTTTTTAATTAGGTTATTTGTTTTTGGGGTGTTGAATATTGAATTTGGGGTGTTGAACTGTTGAATATCAGTTCTTTATATATTTTGGATACCAATCTTTTACTGGATATGTCATTTGCCATTTTAGCATTTTAAAGGTGCTCTGGCTAAACCTGAGAGCAGTTTGTATTTTATCATTAACATGCTGATTGAAACCTACTGACAGAGAAGTTTTTGAGCACACCCATATTCTGTACCTTTGCCAGTACCACAAAATGTGAAAGTTCTGCTAATTTGGTAGGCAAAAAATCTTGTTTTAATTTATTTACCATTTGCATTTCTGTTTTTGCTTACGTCTTCTAATTGGTTTTCCCCAGGAGTGTTAGATAGGTCTGGTTGATTTGTTGACTGCATGTGGGCTGGGACTTGTTCATATCTGCCATACCTAGAAACAGAGCCTGACATATCATAGGTGCTTAGTGAATAATTATTGAATGAATGAATATTTAACAATTTTTTGCCTTTGTCGTAATATTTAGCACATATTTAAAATTTTTATGGATCTTCTTTTCATTGTACTTTCTTTTCTTTAGTATACCTAAATCAATCTTTTTATTTTTTGGTTTCTGCTTTGGATGCCATGCTTAGAGATACAATAGCTCATTGATGAATAATTCTACATATCAGAAAGTTTTTGTTTTTTTGAATTGAAATTTGATGTCCAGTAGCATCTACCTCATTATTCACATTTTGACTTGGGACATGGAAAGGGATAGTCATCATCAGGTTGGAGTGGATCTTATCAGAGATTTCTGGGACATAGGAATTTTACCTGAATCTTGAAAAAGGCTATCCCAAATTAACAAAATCAGGGTTCATTTTGGATCCTCCCTCTAGAAATAGCTTCCATTGGTAAAAGTGCAATTTAAGTATCCATTTTAAGGAATTGTAGTGCTGCTCAGAGTGAATCATTAGACTAACACAAGCCTCTTTTATAAGCCAGTTTGGAGAAGAGAATAGTATCTGGGGCGTCTTCTATGAAAACTTCGTAGTAGTGTCTGTTATGGGTTGAATTGTGTCCTTCCCCCTCCTCCTCATTCATATGTTGAAGTCCTAACCCCTCAGTACCTCAGAATGTGACCATCTAAAGAAGTAGGGTCTTTATAGAGGTCATCAAGTTAAAATGAGGTTATTAAGGTGAGCCCTAATCCCATATGACTGGTGTCCTTATAAAATGAGGAAATTTGGAGATAGATACATATATATGGAAATGCTGTATAAAAACAAAAATGTTCATTTATAAGCCAAGGAGAGAAGCTTGGAACAGATCCTTCCCTCACAGCTCTCAGAGGGAAGAACCAATACCTTCATTTTGGACTTCGAGCCTTAAGGACTGTGAGATGATAAATTTCTGGTGTTTAAGCCCCCTAGTTTGTTATACTTTGTTATGGCAACCCTGGAAAACTGATCCAGTGTCCAGACAACCTATGATTTCTCTTATGATTGTTATCAGGTGTAGCTCTTGACCTTGATCAATTGAGGAGGAATAATATGCTTTAGCTAGTAGACAGCATTGGTTATGAAACTGCTAGAAGGGGACCTTTGGTGAGAAAAGAACACTTGTGCCAACATCGGGAGAGTTAGGGATCCTCTTGGTGGGTGGTGTGCTTTCTTCCCACCTGGCTTCCTTTCCTGCGTGAACCATCAGGTGAGTTCTTCCTGTCAGTGTTGATGGCCACTCTCTGGCTTCCTCACCATCACTATACATTCCTGCCAGGCAGAGGTGAAGAGCATGAGCTTTGGAGAGAATCTCCTATTCTGCTCCTGGCTCCACCTTGACAGGCATATGTCCTTGTCCGAGTCACTGGCCCAGTGTGAACCACACTTTCTAACCTATACAATGGGCATAACAATACCTACTTTCTAGGGTTATAGTAAGAATAAGTTAAATAACATTTGGAAAGACCCTAAAAATTTCAGCTAGCAATTATTTATCTAAAGATAAGACTATTGTCCTGTTCAACTCTGTTCTCTCAGCACCTGTCAGCTAGCTGGTCAGTCATTAATTAATCATTTGGTTGCATTATGGAAAGAGGAAGATTTGGTGATTTCAGGAAAGACCTACAATCTCAGGCCCAGAATCAAAGGTGGCTTTATTGTATACTGTTGGTGAGTCCAGAGTGCATCCCAGACATTTTGACATTTAATTTTAATAAAACTTTTTAACTGTTTATTTATTTTTGAGAGAGAGAGAGAGACAGAGACAGAGCATAAGTAGGGGAGGGGCAGAGAGAGAGAGAGAGGGAGACACAGAATCTGAAGCAGACTCCAGGCTCGGAGCTGTAAGCACAGAACCCAATGCAGAGTTTGAACTCATGAACTACGAGATCGTGACCCAAATCTAAGTCAGATGCCCAACCAACTGAGCCCCAACCAGGAGCCCCAACTTTGACATTTTAAAATTTGTGATACTCCATACTTTTTGGAAGAGGTTACTTTCCAAATAATCAGCCTATCAACCTATTAGGTCTTTCTACCTAATTCTTTGCTTGAAATAAAAAGACATAATAAGATTTATCTGAGTTGTGCTGATGTGTTTTGTAATTTCTCAGACTTTGCACATTATCAAACTTACCGAGTGACTGTGTGGCCCTGTGGAAGTGCAAACACAGCTGGGAGACAGGGCATGAGTGGAGTTGGTAGGTTTATGCCGATTGTAGGAACAACTGTCATTGGATATGTGACCTAATAACAAGAGGACAGCACAGGAAGGAAAGAGCAGCTTTACTGTGTGACTGTGTTTGTTAACAACACTCTAAGCCTTGATCTTGTGTGGTGTGTAGGAAACAAGAGGATTTGGGTAGCCGTTAGCATTCCAGGATCCTATTCCAGAAGACCATTAGAAGGACACTGACTAGGGGCACCTGGGTGGCTCAGTTGGTTGAGCATCCAACTCTTGATTTCAGCTCAGTTCATGATCCCAGGGTCATGGGATCAAGCCCTGCTCAGGCTCTGCACTGAGTGTGGAGCCTGCTTAGGATTCTTTCTCTCTCCTACTCTGCCCCTCACCCATGCTTGTGTACTCGCTCTCTTCCTCTCTCTCAAAAAATAAATTTTTTTTTAAAAGAAAGGTACATTAATTATATATAATTAAAAAGCTTATTTCAAGATTTATGAACCCGGGAAGAGCAAAATACACAGCATACAAAATACATGTTGGTCTTGCTCACATTACAATAAGAATAGTATCTCTTATTATTAGATCTCAATAGGCAGATAGAATCCTTAGCAGAAGATATGTTGACAGTTCTAATCTCTTTTCTTAATCTACTGAAGGAAGGAAATTTCAATTTTGAGCACTTACTATATGTTAGGCATTTCTCTCTCTTATATTTTATATGTGAGATATAGGAGGAATATATAATTTCTTAAAAATAGTGATTCTGTTATATCATGGTTTGCATTCTTCTCTCATCAAACCTGATTAGTGGTATTTCATGAACCATGAGTTTTGAGATCTAAAACATTTATTTATTAAAATAAGTGACACGGTGTAGCCATTATTAGAAAGTTAAAATATACCTACTCTATAAACATGGTAAGAGAAACACAGTTTTTTTGGCTGTAAAAGTTTAGCTCCAGAGTTTCTACTGATCTTTCAACTTCTGATTTCTGACTAAGTATAGCAAAAGAAAGTAATTTTTACTCTACTCCCTGTTACTAAAATTCTCCAACAACAGCAACAAAATATAAAAAACAGAGGGAAAAAGAAACCATCTTCAGTGCAACAAGGAAATAGCCATAACCTCAAACCATGAGAGAAGTTGCCAAATATTATGAAATTTGAGTTATGGAGAGGGAAGGTACTGAGAGCCAACACATTTATCCTCCAGCCTCAGACAGGATAGAGTTTCCCCTTAAAGAAAGGGTCACAATTCTCAAATGCAAATCCAGTGATCTTTTGGTTACAGTGATGAGATCTCTAAGAACACAGGGAAGTATGGGGGAGGGGGCAGTATTATATAGATATCCATTGTACACTATGAAAGATGGATCCCAAGAAGAAACCTGTCAGGTCATTTTTATGGCCAGTGGTCTCAGCTCATGGCAAGAAAGATGGTGTGTGGTGAGTGGGATTCAGGGAGTTTGTGATTAAACCATCCCAGGCCTTTTCGTGGAAAAAAACAAAAAAAGAAAAGAAAAGAAAGTATATGCTCAGACTGTTCTTTAGGAAAAAAGACATGTTCAGAGATAAAATTGTCAGTAAGAAAACAGCTGAAGACTTACCATATATGAGGAGTAGGGTGGGGGGTGGCTAAAGAACATATATTTGAAGGCTGAACACATCAGGGGGCAGAGGAAGTGTTCTTCACAGTCCTAAATATGTTACCTCAATGTAATCTTTATTTTTTAAAAAATGGCTCCAAAATATAGAAGG
The DNA here is from genome assembly GCF_008692635.1 of Crocuta crocuta. Classification (NCBI taxonomy): domain Eukaryota; kingdom Metazoa; phylum Chordata; class Mammalia; order Carnivora; family Hyaenidae; genus Crocuta; species Crocuta crocuta. The sequence goes on from NW_027530179.1 coordinate 8,751,087, forward strand.
GATTACAAGAGAAGAAGATGAAAATCAAGTTTGAGGAACCCATAGAAGAAATGACAGAGAAAAAGAAAGCCATTGTAAAGATGAAAGTGCCATTCGAAGCAAAAAAGGAGGAGGAAGGGGAGGACAATGAGAAGGGTGTGGGGGGAAGAGGAAGAAATGTGGCTGAAAAATAACAAAAGATGCAAAATATAAGGAGACAAGATGCTGCCTAGAAAGAGAGATCAGCAACACTAGGAAGCTGCTTACCTCCGTAGGCAGGTCTCAGCCAGTGGAGGCTCTGGGTGCGAAAAATGAGCTTCCCTCCCCCTCCCTGCCTTCCCAGTTGGATGCCAGCTAAAAGGGGTCTTGGGAAGATGGCTGCTTTTAGGGCTCAGCGTCTCTGCTGTGATATAGAAAACAAAAATTGAGGGAAGGGAAGAAATGGATCAGAGAGCAAAGAGGCCTAGGATTAGCCCCCGAGTAACAACATTTCTATAAGCAACTGAGATAATAACTCAGATAGATTGCTTTTGGCTTATCTTACAAGTCAGGAATACACATGAGAGAAACTGGCAGGATGTCAATGGTGGCTGTAATTTTAAGCACAGAAGCTATTCTTACAGCATTTCTTGCTGATAGATTTTTTTGGGGGGAGGGGGGGAAAGCTAACTTTGTATCCAGTCCTTATATTGGTTCAAGCTAGGAGGAGGGAGGATACAGGGGTCTTATAAACCACCAAAAACCTTCAACAAGTAATTTTACCATGTTGGGGTGTGCCATTTGGAGTGTTGCCAGTTTTAACAGCAAGAGATCTTTATGGCCATAGGAAGGACTGTGGAATCTTCAAAATATGGAAAAAATATGATGGGACTATAAAGCAGAGAGAAATAATATTTCTAATGGTAGCCTCTGTGCTTCTAGAGTTCTTCCTTCAGCATCTTTCCTGTAAATGACATTGTCCTCAAACTCCTGTCTGTTACTGATCTTAATGTCTGACCTCAAACGTTGTGTTGAGAGTTACCACCATCAATCTGACGAGATAAACTTCTTTTATAAGAATAACATTATAGGAATGTATATCTGAGCTCTGAGTTCAGTACTGATCTTGTCTATACAGAGGATCGTAAAGGATATTTTCAGCTTACCTAGAATCTTGAGCTATGTGGTATGTATAAAATAGGTTTTCCCTAAAGACAAACCCGCTGAGCTGCTGTCAGTTCTTGAGATCATTAGACTTTTTAGCCCCATAATATTGTTGTTCCAGTTCTGTGCATGGTCACGTGTGGAAATTGTTAAGCCAGGCTGAATTTTAAAAGGAAAAAAGAAAAGTTAAACTCAATTTAAAAGGTGCAAAATGTGCTAGATAACGGCAATAAGTTACTTCTTGCCATTGAAGAACCAATTTTGTTATGATTCTTCTCACAGTCAAGTAAAAATAAATGGGGGAGGCCGGGGGAACATTTGGGGTAATATAATTTCCATTGTTCGGAGAGGAAACCTTTATTTTGGTGATTATGTGATGATATCTCGTTTAAGGATGATAAACAGAGATGATAGTTGGACATAACTCTGATTCAAGATATGGGTAAAATTCTTTCTCTGTTGGCAAATGGGCCAATTTTAGCATACTTAGCTTTTGATGTAGATGTGCTTGACTTTCATTTGTCAAATCCTGAAGAAATGACCCATAGAGAGGCAATCTTCTGAATCCTGACATCCAGCAGAAAAAGAACCATCCCTAATTCTGACATTTAGTTTTCCTAAAACTAAGTCACCCTAGTAGATCTTCGAGGATATGAAAATAAAAATCCATCAAATTGATCCCAGGTTTGTTAGGAGATATATATAATAAAACATAATAGGATATCAGAAAGGTAAATCATACTTGCTAGAATATTCTTATTATAAGTTCCAGGTTGCTCCAAAGCTTGCTTTTAAATTTTACACAAAATTGACGTGCCTAATCTATTTTTCTCTTTTACAAAACCACCTTGACAATATGCTGGCCCTAGAAATCCTGCAACTAGGGAAAATGATTTTGACTGCTTTTCTAAAAGTCATGTATCTTATAAAGAGGAAAGTCAGAAAGAAAAACAAGCAGTCTAGGATCATTAATTCCAATTGAAGGTTATCTAATTGGGGATATTTTGCTGCTAGGCACTATGTTCTGAAACAGCCTCAGGAAGGATCAAGGCAGATATTTTTAGTGTCACATGATACCCCATAGGTTTGGTCAGTTCTCACTTCCAGGCTGAGTTCGTGTACATCAAGGGTGTGGTGGGCCTTCTGATGACCCATTTGGTATGGGAAGAATTAGATACAGAATCATTTAACCAATAGTGGGAGGGTTAGGGAATCCTTTAAGGGTACGTTTTAATCTGAAGGCTGAGGTAGCCTAGAAAACACGTAGAAGTTATTATTTTCTGTCTTCAATTCAGATAGAATAAGTGAGCGGAGGAACAGATAAGTTAGGCTATCTGGTTAGAAAGTGTTATCAAACAAGGAGAATTGGAGTGGAAATCTGGATTCTGAATTCTGTGATGCTGTTTTTGTTCTTAGTTGGTTTACTTTAAAAAATCTCAAGAGTATACATTATACACTCTGTTCAGTCTAAGAGATTTTCTTCACCTGCCCTATTCTAATGTAGTAGAAATTCTTGTTGAGATATTTCACCCCAAAATAGAAGAATGGTTGAAAAAAAGAATGTGGTACATAGAAATGGAATATAAGAAATGGCAGGAAATAAGGAGCATGCAAAGGATCCTATAAAATGTTACACATAACTTAAAGAGACTATTCAAGTCATTGTAGGCTATATAATCACTTTTAAATTGATTGAAAACATGAGATTAATTAAAAGAAAAAAATTTACCCCCAAAATAATAGTATATTATGTAAACACAAAAACCATTTTTCACTTATCAATTTTTCCCCGTAAAATCAAAATGTTCAATCTTGAAAATGACCACACACACCCTACTGTGAAATAATGAAGAAAAAAAAAAGGTGAAAATTTCAATTCACAGGGAATCCTTGTTGATCTGCCAGTAAGAATATGTTATAACAACAACAGCAGAAGAATATGTGTAACCAAAATCATCAAGCATCAGGATTGGTTGTTGTAAACGTGCAGAATCCATAAGGGAAGATGACCAAACAGCCTTTTGAAGATGTTCACCAGTACTTGCCACTATGCCATTGCTTTGCAAAATTTTCTTTCAGCCTCCAAATATGTCCTGCTTTGTAGAAAATGACTCTTATGCAGTGAAATATGAGAGTTTTAAACTTGTGAAATAGTTTCTGAGAGTGGTGGTCTAGCCGGTGCCAGTAAAGGGCTTGGAGGGCCATGGGAGAAGGAATTCCAGTCTTCAGTGTGGGCATGTGGTATTTTCTTGATTTGATGCTATACTATGTAAAGTGTTCTGCCAAAGCCGTTGCAAGTACCATCCACAGCCACGTTGCTGTTCTAAGCCCCTTTTGTATAGAAAGTTTGAAGTCACCATTGTCTGACAGGGTCACTTTTGAGTCACCTTTTATAATGTGCACCTTTTATAATTATATCACGCAAAGTAGGCTGGCCATCAAACACTCATTTGAGGCCTGATAGGTCACACCATCACCCCTCCCTGCCCCTTGTAGCAAACTTATTCATGGTTGTCATAATTTTTAAAATAGTAAACATTTAAAAATCCATTTGGAAAAATCCAAAGGTTGGATTTTTCCAGAGTTTGAATATTAATGGTCTTCTACTATACGCACAAATGTTAAATGTCCTTTTTGAACACCATGGCTAATGTCATTTGTGAATTGTCCAAGAGAATTCATGAAGGTAATTTAAATTTGAGTAGGCTTTTTTGGGGAGGAGGAAAAGGGCATACTTTCCCAGTAAGAAATTCTAGGAAGTACTTGACCAGCAAGAGGACATTCTAGGTAAGAGAAAAAGCAGTTAAAGATGTAGAGGGTAGTGGGAGATGTCTGGAATCAGACACAAAGAATAATGGAAGCCCATGATAGGTGGAAAGACTTGAGTTGATCTTACTTTTGCAAATAATCCTAATTTTTAGACTTAAGTGAATTATATTCCATGGACTTAAATTCCATGGACTTAATCCTAATTTTTAGACTTAAGTGAATTATATTCCATGGACTTAAAGAGTTTGGGGGAAAAAAAGGAGTTTGCAGGTGTGGCCTAGGAATGATATGGAGATTTTTAGAAATTATGGAGCATGCCATAGAGATTCCAGAAAGCTAGAAATGAATAAGATCAGCAATTAAACAAGTACTTTTGAACACTATAATGCTGTGTTATGTTAGGGTTACAGTGATGAATAAGACAGCCTCAAGGAGCTCAGAATCTGGGTGGGAGAAGGAAGGGAGTGGAGAGCCTTTGCTAGAGGATGTAACCTTCCTGATGGATCTTATTATGATGAATCTATAAGGGTCCAGTGAGCCTGAGTTTTTAGACTTTTACCCCGTAAAAGAAAGTAATCTATTTTCAACTTTTCCAAGAAAGAAAATATATTTGGAAAATGACAAGTTAATATTTTTGATGCCAAACCCTAAGACAAGAATCTGATAAAGGATTCTTAAATAAATATCAGTAAGCAATTAGGAAAGAGTCAACCTGATTCACCTTATCCACTTTTTTGATAAGGTTATAAATACTCATAGGTCAGTAAATCCAATTTATTTAATAAAGTCTCAAAAATATCCTTGGGGATATACAGAGAAATTGAAGGTATATGAAAGTACTTGGATTGAAGCCAGTTAGAAAATACCCATAACAGTTATCTAACAGAGTAGAGAGTAAGAGTGTTCATGGAATGTTGTTGTTCTGCCCTATTAGATGTCTTACAGTTTATTCAGATAAGGATACTTTCCTTTGTAGATAGCACAAAATTGAAAAAAAAATCAGTTCCATAATTATCTCAAGTGATTATAACTTGGGGTAAAAACTAATCAAATACAGGTCAGTGGTCAAATAAAAGTGTGGGGTGTGTGTGTGTGTGTGTGTGTGTGTGTGTTTTCCAAACAAATTTCATAGCATGGGTAAAAGGGTGGAACAAACATGGTAGAACACTTCATGTGCTAGTTCCTGGCAGTACTAGATTTAGATTGCTTGGATTCCATTGTCCTTGGCTGTGGTAGGTCTACGTTAGGAAGAATATATGCAATTCAGAGTATCAGAGTGCTTGCCATATTTAAAAAAAGATTTTGAGAAACAGCTGCATAAGACACACTTGAAGGAACTAGAGATATTTAGTCTTAATGAGTGTGATATTCAATTCAGGAATCTAGGTAGGACTGACGTAATCAAATGTCGTTTAAAAATATTACTCTGCGGGGTGCCTGGGTGGCTTAGTCGGTTAAGCGTCCAACTTTCCGACTTTCGCTTAGGTCATGATCTCGCGGTTTGTGGGTTCGAGCCCCGCGTCGGGCTCTGTGCTGACTGCCAGCTCGGAGCCTGGAGCCTGTTTCAGTCTGTGACTCCCTCTCTCTCTGACCCTCCCCTGCTCACGCTGTCTCTCTCTCCTAGAAATAAATAAAACATTTAAAAAAAAAATATTACTCTGCAAGGTGGAGAACAGTTGGAGGAGGCAAGAGTAAATTTGGGGAGACTAATAAGGAGAGAATGTCATGACACAGAGGAGAAATCAAGGCATTTGGAGATGGAGAGAAGTGGAAGTAAATTCAAGAAGAATGGACTGGACATCCATGTGCGGGACACAGAATGAGGGAAAGTGATGAGCTTGTTTTGGAGAGCATTGGGTTCAAGATGCTGGCAAGGCATTTTAGTGGCAATTATCAGTCAAGCTTGTAGACATTCTAATCTAGTGTACAGAGAAACTGTGGGGTTGGAAATAAGGATATGGGAGGCATCTGAATAGAGTGAATATCAACAGGGATGGACATTTATATGACTTTTTACAGTTCATGGCCACTTCCACACTCAGTATAGCTCTTTGCAGCAAAGCAAGCCTTATTATTGGCATTGCAAAGACACGAGAACCAAAATTATGTCAGTTTGCTTAAGATTTCAATACTAGTAAGTGACGAAACACAGGAATTGAAACCAGGTGTTCTAATACCACCTTCTAAGATCTTTGGTGTGACTTTTAAACTACACTACAGTACCTATCTAGTGACAATCAGAGCCATAGACGAAGAGCTTTCCAAGGGGAAGAAATATGATGACCATAGCTTGGGACCTGCCTGTTTTTGGGACTAGAAAGAAAAGTGTCCAATAAAGGAAAAGGAGAACAGTTAAGAAAGAAAATGCCAGGACTGTATTGATTCTAGAAACCAAGGAGGTGCAGGGTGGGTAGAGAGAAACCAAGGAGGGGAAGAGATGGTTAGCATTCTTAGGTACTACCTAGAGTATCAGGATGCTCAGTTCTGAGAACAGACCACTTTATTGCACATTTGCCTTTTTTTCATCACTCTCTCTCATTTCACTTGTTTTGTCTTTAGCTCTTGAACTAGATTATAAATTTCTTGAGGGCAAGGTCTATGTCTTATTTTCCCTGTAGTCTTTGTGCTGCCTAATGCAGAGCTGTATCATAGATTGATATGAAATGTGAAAGCTCTCTGCATGCAGATGATTAATCATCACTAACATTTTTTCCAGAGACACAGTCTCTAGTGCCAAGAGCACATTTGTTTAAAATGTGCACTTAAATTTGAATGAATCTGCCTAAATGGTGCCATCTGTTCTTAGGGAGTTTCAGAAATGTTTTAATATGATTTTACCTTTAAAAGGACAAATGTCGGGGCATGCCTGTGAGACATATAGACACCCTTAAATAAACACAGAGCAGACACCAGCACATTCGATCACACTTCAACAGCTACACATAAAGAATGTTTTCTGAGGTTTAAGAAAATTTTAGCTAAGAGGACACCAACTACTACTTCATGCAGGAAATATTTATGAGAAGTTACAAAATTGTAGGCATGGACTCCTACAGCATATTACTGCATTTTAATTACAGACTCCAGAAATACAATTTAATTTGATGTAAGTCTCACATTCCTTTGAAATCGGTGCACTCTTCCATTATTTGCTAATGGGCCACATTTTATTGTGACTTCCGCGCATCCATTTGGAAGCTGAAGACAGCTGTTGGGGAGAGTCTCTGTGTTCTTCATTTCTATCGATTGTCAGTGTGACTTTTGTTTCAGTACTGTAGAATTTATCGCAGGGCGCATATAACAGTGACGTGAAACCCATGTTTAAGTTCTGCAAATAACTTCCAGTCGCTTTTGAGACACCTCAACTTAGGTTCTAAATTTGAGTTTGCGGTTTTACAGGCACAGCTATTTGCTGATCCACTTCAGCATGCAAAATCCCACACTGGCCAGACCTGGGTATGGTTATTGTGGCAAAGAGTAATGGGTCACATTTTCAGCCTATTTAACTCACGGCTACATTATCATCATCACCAACCCAATGCCAGGATTTTGACATCTGTGTATTTTGGTAGTTGGTGTAAATCAACAATGGTGTATAACAAGAACTCAGATTTATGGAAAGAATTTCGGGTTAAAATAGCATCCGAGTGTGTTACCCTATCTGAATATGTGTGCATCCATATGGAAATTCTTTCATTAAATCCCATTTTTCCAGAGATGGAGAGCTGCACACACTTACTTACATGAACAGTCATTTGGAATACTGTTAGTTAAATTTTATTTTTAGATATCAGAATTTGCTTCTGATAATTAAAAAAATTTATGTTTGTTTATTTTTGAGAGATTGAGAGAGAGCAGAGTGCAAGTAGGGGAGGGGCAGAGAGAGAGGGAGACATAGAATCCAAAGCAGGCTCCAGGCTCTGAGATATTTGCACAAAGCCCCACACGGGGCTCAAACTAAGGGACCACGAGATCATGACCTGAGCCAAAGTTGGATGCTTGACTGACTGAGCCACCCAGGTGCCAGCTTCTGATAATTTTAAATAAATAGGATATTACAGATACAGCTGAAGCCCTCTTGTTGGCCTTTTGCTTTGTATCCCTCAAAGAGGCAACCATTAGCATTAATTTGTTAATTAATTGTTGATCATTAGAATATTATAATAAATTATGAATTGTAATAATATATAATTATTAATTTGTTAATTATTAACAAAAAATAATTAATGTAATTAATTTGTTCTTTCAGTCCATATTTTTATACTTTTAATCCTTAAGTTCTAGAGCCATGAATGAAGTTTTTAGGTGATACTGCTTTTTGAGCACCTGAGTTCTGTCACAGATATCATTTTGATCATTGGAGTTTACATCATTCTTTAACATGCTATTTCTCATCAGCGTTTCAGAAACCCATCTGTCCATCTATCCGAAGAGTGCTTCATTTTGACTTCTCTATAGTTGAAATTATCCCAGTTTTTTCATCTCTACTACACAGATTTTCACTTAGGTTATATATCTTATACCAATGGGGCAGTGAATGCCTCATATGTGTGCATACCACCCACCCCTGTTCACTCTCCCCCAGTGGGACTTGTTCCAGACTTCTCTCCAGGAATACACCTCGGAGTCTGTTGCTGGGTTGTGGGTTATATCCATCTGCAACCTTACCAGATACTGTCAAAATGCTCCTCAAAAATGGGTGCTTCATTTATAGTGCCACCAGCAGTATATAAATGTTCCTGCTTCCTTGTATCTTTACAAAGCTTGTTTTGTTAGACTTCATTTTTTAAAAGTTTCTAGTCTAATGGGGGTGAGAAAAACACTTTATTATTATGGCTCTAATTGTTTGTCCTGATTATTTGTGAGTTTGAGCTTTTTTTTTTTTTTCAAATACTTATTGACCATTTTCAGGTTTCCTCTCTGTGGGTTGCCTGTTCATA
>NW_027530179.1:8760121-8864144 GCF_008692635.1 Crocuta crocuta
CTATATGGACTGTAAACATCAACTCCCAGCCTTCTAACTCTGTGGTAGATTTTATCACCCAGAAGTTCTTTACTTTGGGATAATTTGATCAAATACTTTCAATAAATTCATTTTTTGTTGTTTTTTTGTTGTTTTTTTAAAATAGTTTATTGTCAAGTTGGTTTCCATATAACACCCAGTGCTCATTCCCACAAATGCCCTCCTCCATGCCCGTCCCCCCCTTCCCCTCCACCCACCCCCATCAGCCCTCAGTTTGTTCTCAGCATTCAAGAGTCTCTCATGGTTTGCCTAATAAATTCATTTTTGTGTTTAATATCTTATCATAAAAGATCCATGACTACCTTGGGTTGGTCCTGATATGCTTCCAGATTTTCTTATATGAGTGATAAAATTGTGTTATTTTACACATAAGTTCAGTCTTTAATACATTCTGGAATTTGTGTATCAAGTGTGAGAAGCAGCCTAAATTTATTTATTTTTCAAGATGGATAGCCAATTATTCCAGCAGCATTTGTTGATTAGTCTCTCCTTTCTCCATTATGGTGTGATGTCACTTCTGTCCTTTACAGAGTTTCTAAATGAGCCCAACATGTTTCACTGATCTCATTATCTGTTCCTGCAGCAATACTGTGCTGTTTTAATTACTATGGCATTATACTATACCTTGATGTATAGCAGGACATGTCCCCCTCTCTTGTTCTTCTTTCACAGAATTGTTTTTGTTTTGTTTTGTGTTTGCTTTTTTATGTTTGTTCCATCTAGTTTTTAGAATCAAGTTGTTTGTCCTGTTCCACAAACGTAACATGTGGTATTTTTATTTCAATTGCATTGGCTATAGAGGTTAATATAGAGAAATTAATATACAGATTAATTTTCAGTTTTCCCATCTATGACATGGTTTATTAATATCTAGGACATCTTTTACTTAGGTTTTCTTTTTGTATCTTTTAATATTATTTTATCATTTCTCCTACAAATCACATATTTAATAATATTAATTCCCCATTATTTGTCTTTGTTGCCATTATAAGTAATATTATACTTCCTGATTAATAATCTCTGGGTTATTAGAACTTTGCTAATTTGGTGTGTTGATGTTGCATCCAGCGACCTTATTAAATTACTTAGTTTTTAACAGTATATAGATGCTCCTGCATATTCTTTGTAGACCACCATATTTTATGTACATAATGATGTTTTCATCTCTTCTTTTCCTGTCACAATGACTTGTATTTCTTTTTCTTGTTTATTGCATTGACTGGGACCCCGTGTTCACTGTTGGGTAGTAGCAGTGATACTGGGCATCCTCATCTGTGGGTTGTGTGTTAGAAATGTGTAATGAATTCTCCCAATGCACCCATTCTCACCTTTTTCCCATGACATTGACATTAAGCATCTGCAATATGGCTAGCCAAGGTTAAGGTGGGAACTGTGGTCATGTAATGAAATTAAGTTATCATATTCGTAAGTAGACCCAAGCCTTAGCTTATTCAAACTCTTTCCTCACTTTCTGAATCAACTGTTGTCATTCATTTTAGAGACAGTACATTAAAAATAACTGACTTTAAAGGGTCTCAGCTAAGACTGTTTTTGTTGCATTGGACAGCACTGGCTTCATTGGAAATATACTGTCAGAAACATAAATTTAAACATTTTGATAAGTTTCTCAAGATTCACATATGAGTGAAGGATTATGATATCTGTCCTTCTCTGACTGACTAATTTCACTCAGCATAATACTTAACAGAAGACCAAGGAGGAAGGGAAGAGGAAAAATAGTTATAAACAGAAAGAGAGGGAGGCAAACCATAAGAGACACTTAAATACAGAGAACAAACTGAGGGTGGATGGGCGGGTGGGGGAGAGGGGAAAATGGGTGATGGGCATTGAGGAGGGCACTTGTTGGGATGAGCACTGGGTATTATTTGTAAGCGATGAACCACAGGAATCTACCCCAAAAACCAAGAGCACACTTTACACAGTGTATGTTAGGAAGTTTGACAATAAATTATATTAAAACAATTTTTTTGAAAAAGTGCAAAAATTCTCATTGTTCACATTCATTTTGTTTTACAATTTCCTTTTTTTTAGACTCCGATGAACCAAGCTTCAACTCGTTCCCACTGCATTTTCACTATTCACTTATCAAGCAAGAAGCCAGGATCTGCGACTGTCCGCCATGCCAAACTTCACTTGGTTGATCTGGCTGGTTCAGAGCGAGTTGCAAAGACTGGAATGGGAGGCCAACTTCTAACAGAGGCCAAGTATATCAACTTGTCCCTTCATTACTTAGAACAGGTAAAATGGGCACAATGGGATTAACTATATCTACCATTTCCTGACACACTTTGCTGGGGACTCTGCTAGCATTTTTGTTTTTTGTTCTTCCTCTTTTATTGTGGTAAAATATACATACCATAAACTTCATAATTGTAATCATTTTAAGTGTACAATTCTGTGTCATTAAGTACATTCCCAATGTTGTGCATCCATCACCACCATCCATTTCCAGAACTTGTTTTTATGCCCCCAAACAGAAACCCTGTACTTATTAAGTAGCAATGCTCCATTTCCTTATGCTTCCAATACCTGGTAACCTCTATTCTATTTCCTGTCTCTATGAACTTGCCTATTCTAGATACTCATATAAGTGGAATGCACAATATTTGTCCTTTTCTGTCTGGTTTATTTCCCATAGCGTAATGTCTTCAAAGCCCATCAGATGTTGTAGCATGTATTTGAATTCCGTTCCTTTTCAAAGCTGGGAAATGTTTCATTATATGTACACGCCATGTCTTGTTTATCTGCTTATCCATCGACGTTTTGGTTGTTGCTACCTTTTGGCTCTTGTGAATAATGCTGCTGTGAACATTGGGGTAGCTACTAGCATTTTGATTATACCATTTCACTTAAACCTTACAAGAGCCCTACACTGTAAGGTATTCGTTATTTCCATCTTATAGATTTTAAAACTCAGATCTTCCTGAGGCCTTCCCAAGGTTACCAGCTAGCAGTAAGGCAAGGAGTTGAATCTTGAATTGCCTGGCTCCAAAGCCTATGTGTTTTCTCACTATACCTTATTGTTTCTATTGTAAAGTTTGTAATGAGTGTGAAAATAGGTTATAAATGGCCTCCTGTGGCCTGTCTTTTCAGGGCAATGGCTTAGCTGTAGGAACATAATTTAGAGATGACCGATATCTTTTCAGCTTCTGGTGACTTGAGTTGTTGATTGTGATCCTGCGATGGTTCTGTTTTAGCCTCTCCTCCAGACCCCTACCCCAAGTTCATTACTATCTACCCCAGTGTGTGTTCTCTTTTTTATTTCTGATTTTGACTCCCAAATGATAAAAAAAGTTCATCTGAATTTAGCCAAATAAATTTTCCAGAAAAAAAAAAATCCTCATCTCCTTAAAATGAGCATACTGAATTGGTTGATTCCTCAAGTTTCTTTAAGGTCTGTGAGTGAAATGCTGTGAGTTGAATGTTAAAGATGGCAAGTACTTCCAAATTCTAAGGGAAAAAAAAGAGAAACATGATTAAAAACTGGAGTAGAGAAGTGCAGACTATATTGGCAAGGCAGAAGGACTTGCTAATGAGTGTTGGAGGCTAAAAGATTTGAAAAAACAAACAGAAATGCACCCCCCACCCTTACTGCCTAATGAACCCTTTTGAGACTGACATTGTCCTGATGGTAAATGCTCTCTAATGGTCAAGTTGGCTGAAAAAGCAGATTGAGAGAAACCTCAGGGAACTGTATCTGAACAAGGTACATGCAGTTAGGCTCTGACCAAATAAGCCCAGTAATGTAGCACCCAGAGATTAATGGCCTGCACGGTGTTCAAATCATTCTAGTGTTTCTGACAAGATTCAGCCTTCCCTAGCTCTTCCTTACTCAAATATTACACACTACTTTTACTTAACAGAGCTTTTACTTAATAGGACATTTACAAAACGTTGGTATAAAAACATAATGGACTGTATTCAAAGTGCTTTATTTCAGAGAAATATACCTAGTTGCTTCAGTTAGTAGCACTGTCTGCTTGAATTCCCATCATGCCCATCTGTTCATACAAGATTATTTTCATTAGTTGAATCAGAATTCCCACCAATTGTTAACACTCAAGGAAAACATTCTGCCCCTAGTCCTCTCCCTTCATTCTAGCACAACTTTGTAAGCTGCTACTTCTCATTAAAACTATTTCTCTCCCTACATCTCTTCTCTTCAAAATTCTTACAACACGAGCTTCATGTGGGTAGTCTTGGTGGCTCTGTGCATTGGATTTTATGTATGACGAATTTATTTACTTATCAAACATTCATAAGGAGCAGTAGCATGCTAAGGACTGCTCCAGGCACTGGAGCATAGTGCCAAGCAAAGTAGAAACGGTCCTTGCCCCAAAGGTCTCCGGGGCCAGTGCAGGGAGATGTGCATGGAATAAATACTCATTAAACACTTGGCTTTAGTCCAGGTGAGTTATGCAGAGAAAGGCCAAGGGGCGAGGAGAGCGTGTAATGGGGGATCAGACTTGGACTGAGAAGGGCGGAGGGAATGAACGTTCTCTCAGGGCTGATACTAAGCAGAGATTCGAAGAACGAGTAGGAGGGAACCAGGCAGGGCTGGAGTTAGAGTATGTCAGGGAGTGGGAACTAGGAGTCTGCCAGCCCTTACCTCCAGTCCAGGGGCTCCATTGACCCAGGGCCAGCGTGACATTCACATGTTATTGACCTTTGGCTTTCAGAATGTAAATGATCTGTTTCATATTCACCCATTGCGCCACTCTAGCTGTTAACTACTTCCACTGATCTACAAGTGTCTTCATGGAGGTGATAGCATAAGATAAGGGAGAGAGAGAAAAGGGGAAGGTTAGCTTGAGAGTGAAGAGGGACACAAATGTAGGAAACTGGAGTATGTGAGTGGATGTAGACGTGTGAGGTTGAATAAATCTAGGAGTTGTGGCTAGAGAGGAAGTAAGTGGGTAGTAGAGAAATTCTGGAATTTCACACAGAAAGAGTTAAGTGAGAGAGAACTAAGGAGTATAGGAGAATGGGAATAATAAGAAGAGCAGGCAGATACTATTAATGAAATAACAGGACTTTTGTACACAGGTTTTCTTTATGTTGGACTTTATTATGGGGCTAATGAGACTGGAAGTGTAACACAATTTAACTCACTTCATTCATTCATTCATTCACAAATTATGATTCAGTGTCCATGAAGTGCTACAAGTTATGTTAGGCAATGGAAATAAATGAATGGGTGAGAAAATAGTCTATGCTATTGTGTTATCCAGTGAAGGAGCAAAGCAAATAAACAGATCCTTACAGGGCACCTGTATGGCTCAGTCAGTTGAGCATCTGACTCTTGATTCTGGCTTTGGTCATGATCCCAGGGTTGTGAGATCGAGCCCCACAGTTGGGCTCTGCACTGGTTCCACAGCAGAACCTGCTTGAGATTCTCTCTTTCTCTCTCTCCCTATCTCTCTCCATCTTTCCTCTCCCCATGTGCCCCTCCCCTACTCGTGTGCACAAGCTCTCTCTCATTCTTTCAAAAATAAAAAAATCCTTACATACAGTCAGATAAATGCTTTATTAGAAATTAAATGTTTGTAATTAATTGCATCCTCTCCATCTCAGTTTCAATGTATATATGGAGATATCCTAGAAAATAGACAATTTGCCTACCTCTCTTACATTTATTAGCCCACACTAATTATAGAAATTCCACCCAGAACCATCACTGCCCTTCTGGCCACAATTATGGACCTTACACCTGCTCTTGGGTCACAGCCTTTCTGAGTTGAATGCACCTTATTGTGCTCATAAGTAAATAAATTTCTGTTTGTCAGAGCATTGTTGGTTTTGGAATCTTACTTGTGTATGCAGTACTCTTTCCAAAAAGTCTCCTCAAAAACATTTTAAGCCACAATAACCGGGTACATCTTGGCCCTAGAAATTAAGCCTAGGAAGAAAAGGAAGGGGACATGCATAAGCCTCACCCAGTGCTCCTGGTGTGACCCTCAGTCTCTGTCAGCCCAGACATCAAGTGAGAAACCACTGGGAACAGAGTGTTTGCTCTCTGACTCTACAAAAATCAGGATCAGGGTCTCCTTCAGCCAGTTATCTCCCATAAGTGGGACTTCTCCAGAGTTTTGGTTTCCATTTGGCTTCCACTGAATATGCGTGTTCAGGAGAAAAACTAATGGCGCCAGTGCCAGTTGTAACCACTCCAAATAATTATCAATTTTCAGAGGCTAATTTTCCATGTGCTTCTGAGTTCCTTAAAGAAAAATCTCTTTAATTCATTAAAATAGCAATTTGAGTTACTGATTTTAGGCATAGTTTCAAGGTAGTTGGAGATATTGTTAAGTTTAATGTGAGTTTCCACTCTTTGTTGCTTAAAGAATGCCTTCAGGAACATGTTGTTGTGTTTATACATGAAATCCCAAATGGGTGTAGACACTAATAACAAAGAATCCAGGTTGTATACCACCTCCTTACCCTGTGCCATGCAGATCATTTGGTGCCTGCCTAATTCAAGAGCCCAAAGTAGCCCCACAAAAAATAACCTACCTTTGCCTCTCTCCCAGATACTGGTCATTTCTGGGTCGCTCTGAAGATCTGTATCTGCTCCAAGGGGTCTGGGCTTGTTATGGTATCTCCAAACTCCTTTAGAGCTGAGAAGAGCCCTCTTGGAGAAAAATGGCTGAAAACTGGGTTTATATTGCTGTAGCAAGTGTCTAAAGGGATCATAAAGAACATAGCCTTGACACTCCAGCAAACATGGCTTGCTTTTTGTTTTACTATCCCAGAAATGGTCTCTATTCATCTTTAAAACATTTCTGTGAGATAGACAGCCATTCTAATCCCACTTTTACAGGTAAGGGAATAGAGGCCAATAAAGGTAAGAGATTCGCCTAAAATCACACAAACATACAGCTGGTTTCTGCCTCTGAATCCTGGGTTCTTTCTTTTACTATGCATTGCTTTCATTTTCCCCATTTTTAAAGACCATGCTTTCCAATCCATAATCCCATTTTGAATTTTAATTATGCTCTTGAACAATTTTAGAGCCCTTTCTAGAAAGGACATTGGGATTGGCTCTGTAACACTCATTGCAGGAGTAGCAGCCAGGGGCCCATCCCAGCTCTAAGAGTAGACCTCGACTAGTGTAAGCTAGGTGGGGCCTTGGCCATAGTGAGTGGTTCAGAGATGGGCCTGTGACGCAAGTTGGTCCCTAGGAAAGCTTAGGATGTATGTTTAATGATTAGAGATCTTTATCACATCAGTTATAAATAAAGACATTGGGCAGCCGTCCGGTGGCCATGAAGAGAGGCAGACGTCTAAAACATAGAAGGTAGAGCAGGTATTAGCAAAAACTAAGTCCTCGGTGGTAACACTGACCTTTTGGGTCATGTGTAACTTAAAACATTCCTATTGCCCTATTCCTATTGCCCAGTTACATGGGCCAATACATCTCCCTTATGATTAAATCCAGTTTGTACATTTTCTGTCATTGCAACCAAAAGGAAGTTAAAAACTCCATTTAATTGAATACCAACAGGAAGTTTAATAAGCGTATTCTCTTTTATGTCATCTAAGTTGTCATCAGGTTGTTGAATAGAAGAGATATTAATATTGTTTCCTGAAACAGGAAAAAAAATAGTGACACTTGTTTTATGAAAGAATTTCAAAGTGCTTAGAACACTGTTAGATACTTAATTATGATTCACAAGCAATAAGGCCACCCTCTTGGCACATCCATCTGACCAACTGCTCTCTCTGGTATTCGACGTTGGGGCATGCCTTGCTTGTTACAGATATTTCATTTGTCCTCTCGGCTCTGAGGCTCTGGAGTTCTACTCAGCATCCCCTGGTACCACCGTACCACTCAGATTTGGGTCTGCCATGTTCTCCACTTCCTTTCCGATTATATCGAAACTCACTTCTGCCAAATCCCATTGCATACTATTGACACTTGTGCTGTCTTCCTAGGTGAAGCTAATTAGTCTACTCATTTATTTGTTCACTCATTTCACATAAATGTGTCAAGTGCATATTGTATTAGATTCCTTAGTTGTAAACCGAAAAACCCACTGTAGCTAATTTAAACTGTGTAGAGTTTATTAAACATAAAGAGCCTCCAGAATATTCAAGAGCTGGGCTTGGATACTGCCCAGCTAGGAGCAGAGCAAACAGGAGACACCTCCAGCCACACCGCTGAGCTACTCTGCAAAACATCACCATTATCCCCAGTTGGCACTCAGAACATTAAATCCTGGATTCCAGAAAGTTACTGCAGCTGCCTCCAAGGAACCAAATGCCCTTGCCACCACACTCTCCTACAAATCTGATCTTCCTCCTTGTCTCCTACAAATCTGATCTTCCTCCTTGTAGCCACCACCTCTCATGACTCACCTCCCAGTTCCACACTAGGGTATCCTTTTGATGGAGTTAGGTCTCGTGTGGCAAGTTGAGTCATAAGAGAGACTAGGATGTGAATCTAGAATGGGGGTTCTCTGAGAGCTGAGTGAAACAACTTAGTTTCTGTCCCATGGACTGGGGGCTGGACACTGCTCTAGGCAGTGAGGTGGAACTGTGAATGAGGGAAGCCAAGGTCCCCTCCCTAATAGAGCTGAAAGTCAATTGAGGAAGCAGATTTTAAAAAAGTAAATAAGTGAATATAATTTCAAATTGTGGTAAGTACTAGAAGAAAAAGGAAATATATTGATAGCCTGGAGATAGGTGTGTTACTCTTGACTAGCCGTTCAGTGAAAGCCTTGTGAGGAGGCAAAAATTTAACCAAAGATTTGAATAATGTAAAGCAGGAAGCTATGTGAAAACCTGAGCAGCAAGAACATTCTAGGTAAAAGGAACCACAAAGTCAAAGGCAGTGATGTGGAGATAATCTTGGTATGGTGGGGCGACAGCAAGGCCAAATGTGGGCTATGAAAGCACAACAGAAGATGAGGACAGATAGGTAGACAGGGACCAGATCACACAGGAGTTGGGCCATTCTGGTAAAGTGCTTCAGGAGGCTACTGGAAGGTTGTAAACATGGGAGTAACTTTATGTAATTTATATTGTATAAAGATTTCTCTGTGGAGAGTAGACCCTGGGAGCAAAGATTGAAAAACCTTATGAAGTTGTCCAAGGAAAGGATAATGGAGGCTTGACCTGGAGTGGTGGCAGAAGAAGTGGGGGAAAGTGGTCCAATTCTGGGTGTGTTTTTTAGGTAAAACTAATAAAAATTCTAAGGAATTGGATGTCGGAAATGAGGGGAAATAAGGATGATGCCCAGGGCTTTAGCCTGAGCCACAGGGTGGATGGTGGTGCCTTTAATAATGATGGGTAAAGCCTGGGAGAGAATGAGATTTGGGGGAAGAGGGGAGAGAAGGTCAAGGATAGACATCCAAGTGGAGGTTTAGGGTTGCCACAGAAATAGTAGCTCAGGGAACAGGTGGAAACTGATGATATAAACTAGGGAAATGTCAGGATATATATGTATTTAAGTCCAGAGGATTGGATGAGATACCAAAGGGAAAGAGAGGAGGATCAAGGACTGATCCCTGGGACACTCCAATGTTTATAATTTAGGAAGAAGAAAAGGAAGCATTCATTAACTAGTGTTTGAGGAAAGATGAAAACCAGTGAAGTGTGGTGTCCTGACTACCAATGAACGAAGTGTTTCTGAAAAGAGGCAGTGAGTACCTGTGTTGAATGCTTACTCAACTCAGAAGTCTAATAAGATGGCAATAAACACTTTCTGTATAACAGGGGTTGCTGATAACCTTGGCAAGAACCGTCTTAGTTTTTAGACTGTAGTGGGCAGGCAGGATAGGAATGATCCAATTGAGAGAAACAAATTAATGCAGAAAAGAAGAGTTAACTGTATAAGCAAGGTAGGTAAAACGAGAAGAGGGAGAAGGTAAGAAGATGGGGGACTGGCCTTAGAAGGAGCAGTTTAGTGACACAAGGAAGGGCAGAGGGTCAG
The DNA here is from genome assembly GCF_008692635.1 of Crocuta crocuta. Taxonomy (NCBI): domain Eukaryota; kingdom Metazoa; phylum Chordata; class Mammalia; order Carnivora; family Hyaenidae; genus Crocuta; species Crocuta crocuta. The sequence continues at coordinate 8,770,113 of NW_027530179.1, forward strand.
GAGGGAATTAGTGGTGGGACATGAGATAGCTCTGGTCAGGCTGCTTACTTTTTATTGTTTCTTCCAAGTTTATTATGTTGCAAGAGACAGAGACAGCATGAGTGGGAGAGGGGCAGAGAGAGAGAGAGGGAGACGGAGAATCCCAAGGTGACTCTATGCTGCCAGTGCAGAGCCCAGTGCAGAGCTTGAATCCACAAAGCCGTGAGATCATGACCTGAGCAGATACCAAGAGCTGGATGCTTTAACTAACAAAGTCACCCAGGAGCCCCAGGCTGTTCACTTCTAATAGAAGGTGTGTGGCCATCAGCTCAGACTAAAGGCAGGGAGAGGAGGCTGCAAGGAGGTTTTAAACGAAGGGATAAGATGTGAAGGCCTAATTTCTGAGAGTGGAGAAGTAATTATTGAGAGAATATCACAGGATACCTGGTTTGTAATAAAATCTGTGGTCAGGAAAATAAAGTGAGACCCAGTGGTATTATGTGTTTTTGCCCCGAAGAGCCTTCAAATACAATCTTGTTTTGTAAACCAAGAGAGTAGAAGAGGTTCTGATGGAGCTAATTACACACCTGAGAGCAGGGAGGATCAGCATGGTGGCAGGTGTTGGCAGAAGTATTTTCTAGAGTCAGGGCCCCCTCAGATCACATCTGTGTATGACTTATTTCTGATGCTTGGGATGGACATCCTAGCACTGTGTTCATCTTTCCAGGGAAACCCTGAACCCCTGGTGGCTCCCTTTGGGGACACCCCCACAGCAGCCTTCTATCCAGCTCAGACCTTCCCATTAAGTACCTAACACACTCGTGAAAAGTAAGACGAGCAAGACTCAGCTGAACCAACATGAACTTCCCCCATCACTTAGAATGGTAGTGAACACATATAGAGGACTTCTTATGAGCTAGGTGCTTCTTAAAGCAGTTTGTGCAGTTTGACTCTCAATCATCCCAGCTCCCTATGAGGGAGATATTATCTCTTGTTTTACAGTTGAGGAGATTGAGGCAAAGATGTTGAGTGACCTGTACTAGTAAGGCTAGGATTTTGGAGCTGGACAGTGTGGCACCAGATTCTCAGGCCTCCACCACTAACCCCTGCTGTCTCTCATAGTTCTTATGTACTGTTCTACCTCTTCTTCCTTGGGTCATATAGATCAATTTTGGTAGGATTTTTTTTTTATTTTTTTATTTATTTTTATTTATTTCTAGGAGAGAGAGAGAGAGAGAGACAGCGTGAGCAGGGGAGGGTCAGAGAGAGAGGGAGTCACAGACTCTGAAATAGGCTCCAGGCTCTGAGCTGGCAGTCAGCACAGAGCCCGACGTGGGGCTCAAACTTACGAACCGCGAGATCATGACCTAAGTGAAAGTCGGACGCTTAACCGACTTAAGCCACCCAGGAGCCCCTGGTAGGATTTTAAAAATCTGGCATGATTTACTCTTGAGGTTTTTAAGAAAAAGTGTTTATTTAGTTTTTGAGAAAGAGTGAGAGAGCACAAGCAGGGGAGGGGCAGAGATAGGGAGAGAGAGAATCCCAAACTCCTTCACATTATCAGGGTACAGAGCCCGACACTGGGCTTGATCTCATGGAACTGCAAGATCATAACCTGAACTGAAATCAAGAGTCAGACGCTTAACCAACTGAGTCACCTAGGCGCCCCTACTCTTGAGTTTTTATATGGATTTTCCAATGTCTGAGAACAGGATAATAATATATCCTATTCTGTACCAAGTTATATCATCTGTCCAAACATCACAGCATTCACGGTGGTATGTTTTTGCTAAGTTTACTTCCCTCCACTTCCACCATTACTGTACCAAATATGGTAAAAATATTTATTCTGGGCCCAAGTTTTAGATGCCACCCCGCATTCAGTTATGATTTCCATTTATATATTTTTTGATTTCCGTTTATACTTTTACTGTAATTGCAGCTTAGTTGACTGTCAAATGTGCATTTTCTGCTAATCTAATGCCATTATTTTTCTACTGTGCCACAGGTGATCATTGCTCTTTCAGAAAAACACCGTTCCCACATTCCCTACAGGAACTCCATGATGACCAGTGTCCTAAGAGACAGTCTGGGAGGGAACTGCATGACGACCATGATCGCAACACTCTCTTTAGAGAAAAGGAATATCGATGTATGTTGGTTCCTTCTGGAGATCTCAGTCTGAGTTTCTGTTGATAGTTTATAAGATGGAGTTGAAGGTCCTGCGTGGGCTTCTATCTTTTCAGCTGGTTTCAGACACAAATACCCTACAGAGTTCACAGCTTTCGTTTGTTTGCTTGCATTATAATTACCCCTTTGAGAATGAACTTCACATAGCGCAGGACAGTGGGAAGAAGGCTCGTACACAAGTTTTGGGAAGTCCACTGGTAGGTTGGTAATGTTGGCCAGAAGACACAAGAGAAGAGACCCATTAACTTCTCTTCCATTTTGCTCCTGATTACTGAGATACCTTGGAGGCACCTCTGAGAGGTGTCCCTGGACATGTCGCTGAGTGCAGTGGCCAGGCTGCTTTGTCATGGGCTGGCTGCTGACTGGCTTTCCTGGGTTACTTTAGAGTTAGCTTGGCGTTTTATGCATTTCAGTTGAATGCTCGGTTCTAGACTTTCTCCCAAAGAGGAAAGTAGGAAGTGGTAGGGTATCTTTCAAAACAAAGCCAAGCCCCAAGTGCATTCTAAGATGCCTTGAAAAGCCTTTCTTTTTGGTCTATTAAAATGTTTATCTTGTAGTCTCTCATGTTTGTGGATTATAATAGTACCTGCTATGAGTATGATTTGTATATGTAGTTTTCTGGTTGAATAGATCAGTAGTTGGAAGAGACATACCAGTTACCACTCAGGACCTCACAATCTCCCACATTTTTGGCATTGATCATATTGTTAAACCAAAATAAATTTTTTATTAAGATTTTCATTAAAATTACATTCTAGAGGAAAGCTTCCTAATTTGGAAGTCAGTCTGAAACCTCATTGCATTTTATACACATCACTCTTTAGGGTGTGTCTTTTTTCCGTGAGCAAAAATTAAGTTTTCTCTCTTTTAGTCATAATATTTTAAGGAGTTATTTTCCTTCCTTAGGAGTCTATATCGACGTGCAGATTTGCACAACGAGTGGCTCTTATAAAGAATGAGGCTGTTCTCAATGAAGAAATAGATCCCAGATTGGTAAGCCACTTTTAACTTACTGTGTTAAAAAAAAAAAATCAAAGTATGTCAAAGACGAGCAAAACTCAAGGAGCATGTCCTCTGTACCAGGCAGTGTTCTAAGTGTTGCAGTTGTATTAATTTATTTAATTCTGATGACAACCTTATGAGTAGATGTTCCCTTCATTCCCCATTGGACGGATGACAAAACTGAGGCACAGAAATGTTAAATAACTTGTGGAGAGTCATAGCACCATAACGGCAGAGCCAGGATTCAGATGCAGGGAGTCCGACTCAAGGCCTTGCCACCTGCAGCCCCATCAGTCCGCTACCAAGATGTGCAGTGAGTCCCGAGGACGCATGTGATGCAGTCACATCCACTTATGTTAGATGCAGCTGGTTAGCCTTTCAGAAAACATCTGTTTAACTTTCTAGAGATAATAATAATAGACCATCTATTATAAAAGCTAACAGAGAAAAAGAAGTTCTAATGGTTATTATTAAGTAGAACCATATTTTGCATAATTGTCCTGTTACTTAGAGATTAAAGAAATATTCATCATGGGTCTGGTCCGTGGAAAAATAGCCAAGCTTCTAGTTTTATAGCAATGAGCCCTGCCTTATCAAAGTGCTTTTTTAAGGCAAAAATATTTGCAAGTTACATGACTCAGATCCTCATTTTAAATGCAGATGTTTTCTCTTTATTTTGTTAGGCTTCTCTAAAATGAAATACAACATGGAATCAACTTATGCCAACATTGAAGATGTTGAAATAGAATATTTCAGTTTTGTACATTCCCAAATTAAGATTATATTACTTTTCAAATCACTCAGCTTTTAAAATTTTCTATAGCACAGAAGCTGGCATAAGCTTAGCATTATAAGTGTTATAAAAAGGATGTGAAATCTTACCAACAGTGCTTCATTTACAAATTTCCCAAATTCTGAAAAAAAAAAACCTTCTCAAATTCATTGTTACCCATATTAATTATTTCCTTTTGATTGTGTGCCCTATCTCCCCTGAAATCATTGCATTAAAGTATAGAGGTAAAGGAGGTAAAGGGAATAATGAAGTTATTTGTTTTACTCTCCTCTCCTCAGGAGCTTAAGCTGCCCTGATGGAAATCTCTTCTGGAGAAACCATATGGGTGAAGCAGGGTCTCTTTCTAGTACAGGCCCTCGTGAAACAACAGCATAACACAGTGTCCCCCCACACCCTGTTGGAAGAAGGAGATGGAATTCAAAGGCATGAGTCAAGTGGAATGGAACTTGTAGGATGAATTCTTCTACCATCCCTCCCTCTCCAGCAAGCATCCTGGCAGCGTCACTGAGCAGCCTGAGAAAGACAGGAATGAGCTGTTAGCCCGAAGACAAAAATTAGTACATAACTGAAGGCAAATAAACATATTAGACACTAGAGGTTCTTTTTCTTTAAGTTTGACTAGGGAAACTTTTCTTTGAAGGAACTTGAGAAATGTGGGGAAAAAAAAAGGTGAACATTATCACGTGTTTGATGTAGGGCTCGTAAGAAACTTAAAAGAAAAGAGAAACCCTAATCAAAGCTGATAGCTGATAATTGAACAAATGTTGAGATCTTCCTGATGCAGGATAATCTGGTAATTGATAAGTATTATCTCCTGGCCCCTTTATTGGCTTCTAGAAACTGACATTACTGTTCATTACTTTATGTACAGACCTTTTCTGAGGCACAAGTGACAATTACAAATTTGTCCTCAAAACCACCTAAAACACAACTTGGATGGGATTTCCAGTATCTTACTATCAAATCCAATGGCACACGGGAAGCCAGCCCTCTGAGAGCAGGATCATCAAGGATTTGAGTTGTTTTCTTTACGAGTATTAATATCTCAGGAAGACAATATGATAAAAGAATTGTAAACAAGCCAGAGTCTGTGGTGACTGGGCATGGCCCAAAATCTTCCAAGGATGGCTTTCATTCCAAAGTTTCTACACTAATTTGATGGGAGATGTGACTACTAATCTCAGAATCATGAAAAGTTGGCTTAGTTTTGAGATTTCTGTTCAGTAACAGAAGATAATTTGGTTGTTACATTTGACTTTGAAAGCCTTAGCAGACATAGAAAATATGGCATCAATATTAATTTAGTGGAGCAGGAGTGGGTGGGGGGTGGCATGTCAAATACAAATGAATGACTCATATAGTTCCTATCTAAGGATTTTCACTCTGCAGAGCCCGATGATTCCAAGCATATTTTTGAAAAGGAGCAAACAACCAAAACCCACTCAATCCTGTGCATTTAAATGAAATTCCAGGAGCACTGACATGTTCAAAATACCCAGTCACCATGTTCTTTGGAACATCAGGTCTTGTTGATGTGGCAGACATCATCCAAAACCCATCTCCATAAAATTTGACAAGCAAGTTTGACATATATATCTGCAGCTGAATGAAGTAAATAAGAGGATTCTCCAGAGCCCAGTAGCAAAGTTGAGGCTGAGGTTGTCCCAGGGTAGAAGAGGTGAAGGAAATTGTAAGAAAAACATCAGAGTTGAAGCCCTGGAACCCTGGAAGACAGATAATGAACCCATGACATTCTCTCTGCTTCCCAACATAAAACCAGTGAAAAGGTGAACCAGAAAGGGAAAAAAAAAAACCTGTCCACTGGCATAGGGAGATGCTAGTGAAGCTTGTCTGCCTTAGCCTGGACTTTAGGTGGAGCAAAATATGGTTTCTCTGAAAATTTGAAATCCTAAAGCTCTGCTACACATGGGTTTGAAGTTCAAATTTACAAACTCCCTTGGTCTGGTAGACCCCAAGCCATGATGTTAGATAGATGAGAGAGAAAAATAAATCCAAAACAGTAGTAAGACAGACATTAAAGTGTGAAAATGAGTGAAACAAAACCCAAAGTGGAGATACAGTGAGGAAGAGCAACAAAACCAGAAGTTGATTTTTTAGTCTAATAATAAAATGAGCAAATTTCTGGAAAGATTAATAAAGAGAAGAATAAAGAAGTCAGAAATTGATACAATATTTGAAATGAAAAGGGAACTTACCTTTGCGCACAGTGGATATCTTAAAACAATAATAAAGTATTTTGAATGACTTTATGACTGTATTTGGAAACAAACAAAATAGATAATGTCCTACAAAAACATAACACTGAAACTAATGCAAGAAGAATTAAAAAAAAAAAACATGAATAGATGTATGACATTGAATAGACTCAATAATAACAAAGCTACCAAAATGAGAGAAAGAAAAACAGAGAAACAGAGATAAAACAGAAAGAGGAAGGAGAGAAGTGATGGAGGAAGGGAGAAAAAAAGACAGGAAGGAAGGAATGATGGCCCAGATTTGATGTCTTTTTAAGTTGGCCAAATAGTGAAGGAAGAATATAAATTAAATTCAACCTGCTAATTTTTGTTTTAGGAACTTTGCATTATGACCATATGATTATTAATATGGTATATGGCATCATGAGCTATTGGGTTTATTTTGGGAATTTAACAGTAACCTATCATCAGAAAACATGTTAACGTATAGTAAAAGAAGAAGTGCCATGGGAAAAATAAATACCAAATTTCAGGTAACGGTAATGGGGAATTCATTTAGGGAAAGCTATACAGAGGTTTGGGTTTCAAAAGAGTTATGTTTTATTTCTTAAGTAAGTAGTAGGTATATAGGTATTCACTTAAGCTAGCTAGTGGGTTTACAAGGTATCCTTTAAGTCTTTTTGTACACCGGAAGTAGTTCATACTGAAAAAGAATCACATGAATAAAGGTGACTTATATTCACAGTTTAAAAGAGAAAAATTATATTATCACATTACTAGATACAGAAAAAGTATTTGATAACATTATACATTATTCCATAGTTTAAAAAGACTCATCAAACTATGAATATTTATGAAGATCCTTAAAATGATTAAGAGTATCAACCAAAAACAACAGGAAATATTTTAAGGGTAAATGTTAGAAGGAATAAGACCAGAATATCCGAAGCATTATATTTGGAAGCCCTAGCTAGGACAGAAAATGTATGAGGATTTGAAAAGAAGAAAACATCTGTCATTGCTTACAGATAATTTAATTGCTTATATAGAACATCTAAGAATATTTAATGATAAATGGAAACAAAACAATGTTCAGGAAATTAAATCGTACATACATAAAAATTAATTGTCTCCTATAAATCAAAAGCTAACAATTAGAAGATGGAATTATACAAAAACTTAATTTACAATAGCAACAAAAACTCTAAAATTCTAGGAAAATTCTAAACATATTAATAGAAAATATGATAAATCTTTATTAAAAGGAACCAGTGGAAAGCCATACTATGTTCATGGATGAGAGGATTCAACATGACTAATTTGATAAGTCTTACCAAATTACTCTTTTAATCAAATTTACTTCTGGCTAAAAATTGAGGAGGAGGACCTTTGCAGAAATTTTACAAGCTACATCTCAAACTTATACAAAAGAACAAATGACCAAGAATAGCCATGTCTATTTTGGAAAGGAATAAAATAAAAGTGGCTTGTTCTATCTAGCTGCCAAAATTTCCTAAGATATAACATTAAAATAGCGTAGTATTGCTTCACGTATAGTCAAGTACATAAATGTTTTTAACCAATGGTCCAGAAAAGGACACATTTATATGTAGAAATATGTTATATAACAGAATTATAATATCAAATCTTGCCTGGTTAGCTGCTATATAAAAAATAAAATTAGGTCCATATCTCATACTTTATACAAAATAAAAGCCTAAATGTGAAAACTAAAGCTTTAAAACTTTTATAAGAATATATAGGAAAATATTCCTACAGTTTTAGGTAGAAAATAGATTTTCTTTATGAAGATACAAAAATACAACTCATGATGGAAGAAGTCAATAATGAAATCATACTGAAATTTAAAACTTTAACTTAACCAAAAAATACCACAAAATGGCATAGATTGGGAGAAATCATGTACCTGACATAACACTAATAACAGGTTCATATATAAAGGAGCCTGCATAATAAGGCTTTCCATAAGGAAAAGAAAAACAACTCAGTGGAAACATAAACAAGAATATAAACAAGTGATTTACAGAAGAGAAAACTGAACAGCCAATATACACATGTGGAGATGACCAACCTCCCTAGTCATCAGAAAATGATTTGAACTAAACAAGGGTGCCCTTTTACACCTTTCCAGACCAGCAAAATTAAAGTGTCTGCCAATACTCCATGCATAGTGAAGTAAATGTGAGCAAACAGGAACTGTATTTTGTGGATGAAGACTCTAAGTTTATGCAAGTACTCTGAAGAGCAAGGCATACTGAAGGGGGGATGCACATACTCTCCCACTATACAGTTTCATTTCTAAGTGCACACATTAGAGAAACTCAACGTATGTGCCCAGAGACGTGTTTATTGTGTTGACAGCCACCTTGTTTATAATAGCAAAAGCTCAAGTCCTAAGTGTCCATCAACAAGAGACAGAGATCAATTGAGACATAGTCCTATACTGAAGCAGTATATATCCATAAAAATTAATGACCTAGAGCCACATGCAGCAGTATAAATAATCTCCAAAAAGAAAAATAAGTTATGATTCCATGCAGTATGGTAACATTTACATAAGCTTAAAGCATGCAAAATGATACTATATATTTTTTACAGTTCCATCTACAGGTATAGATGGAGGAAAGGCATGAAAACATGCAGGGAGACACTCCCCCCTAAATGCAGTACAGTGATCACCCCAGGAAGGACAGAAAGGGAATAGGAATTAGGGGCTCCAGTTACATGTTTTATTTGTTAAAATAAATTATAGAACTATTTTGACAAAATGTTGAAAGCTGGGTGGTAGGTACAGCGGTGGCTTTTAGATCATTCTCTATATGTTTTTGTGTCCTTAAAATAGTTTGTAATTTTCAAAGATGTATGTTCTCTGTCACCAAGTTCCCCTTAATGAGGAGGTGACGTTTATTCTCCCGCCTTGCCACTTGTAGATGATTATACGCCTACAAAAAGAAATCCAGGAGCTGAAGGATGAACTGGCCATTGTCACTGGGGAGCAGAGGACAGAGGCGCTCACAGACGCAGAGCTCCTTCAGTAAGCCTGCAGACTTTTTTTCTTTTTCTTTAACAGTGAAAGTTTGTGTTAACTTCTTTGTTGGCCCTAATGATATGAATTCACCTCAAAGCACAAAGGTCTCCTGGGACAGTCTGAAATTGCATTTAGGCGCCAGTTAAGAGTGGCGGCTTTCCATGAAAAGCTGGATAAGGCTGGCAGTGTTTTTGCGGCCTCAGCTTTGAGGAAGTAAAGAACAAAGCATAGAAAAGATGAGAATATCCTTCTCATGCCAGTTGAAGAGAAGGGATGTATAATAGTCATGCAATTTAAAAACATATACGCCAACCCCTCGTATGCTGTGGATCTCAGATCTGAATGGAATTCAAGAAATGTCCTTTGTATTAAAAAGCATCTTGCTGCAAGCACCAACTTGTCCTGTGCCAAGGTAAGCTCTCTCCTTTAATAAATAGATGGCCCATATATTATAGTTCAAACACTCAAAATGGGAATAAAAGCAGGTATTCAAGGCTTTAGATAAGTGTGGCATCTTTCAGAGCCACGTGGCCTGTCAGTGGCACAATGTGGCTCTCATTCTCTCTCTGATCATGTACCACAATGGTGGGCTTTCTTGTTTCTGTGTGACTTATGGGGCATTTGTGGAGTGATGATAATGGGCTGGACTTAGAAGGAAGTGATATTCTCTATTTCCAAAGGAGAAATAGAGATATACAAGATTTTTCTAAGTGTTTACAACCATTTTACCTAACCCTCTCTCAACAGAGAAAGTGGTAAATAATAGAGATGATGAAAGTATTTTCTTTTAACTATTTCATGGTTGTACCTAGAGGTAGGTCTAAAAATTGAGAAGACTTAAGCAAGCTTTTCTTTTTTTTTTTTAAGCTTATTTATTTATTTTTGAGAGGGAAGTGTGTGCACGAGTTGGGGAGTGGCAGAGAAAGAGGAGACAGGATCCCAAGAAGACTCCTCACCATCAGCACAGTACCCAATGTGGGCTCAAACTCAGGAATCATGAGATCATGACCTGAGCTGAGATCAAGAATCAGACGCTTAACTGGCTGGGCCACCGAAGTATCCCAAAGAAGCTTTCTGCTATAATCAAAGTTTCACTCTTCTAGGATAGGATTTTGTAATTCTATATTTTATTTATTTTTGAGAGAGAGATAAAGACAACATGAGCAGGGGAGGATCAGAGAGAGAGGGAGGCACAGACTCTGAAACAGGCTCCAGGCTCTGAGCTGTCAGCACAGAGCCCGATGCGGGGCGCGAACCCACGAACCGCGAGACCATGACCTGAGCCAAAGTCGGACATCAACTGACTGAGCCACCCAGGCGCCCCAGCATTTTGTAATTCTAGAACACTCTGTTTAATAATAGGAGAGCCTCCTAAGCTTTCTTTGTAAATTTGCTTTGTGGCATATATGCAGTTAATGTGAAATACATTGCCAAAATTCACATTTTAAAGAATTCCATGACACTCCTTGAAATAACTTGGGATATCTTAGATGTTGAGAAAATCAAGTTGAAAATTCCCTCACTTTGATGCTCCCTTCCCCTCAAAGAGAGGAATTATCAATTAATTATCTTTGAAGATACCTCTGCAGAATTTTGATCTTCACATCAGGGTTCAGCCAGGAAAAGAAAACCATTCTAGGCCTCTCTACAGAAGTAATTTAACATGGGAAATTTGTTGTATGGGAGGTGGCATTGTAGGAAATATGCAGCACCCCAGACATCAGGAGCAGCAGGAGCCCCAATACTCCTGAGATTGAAGGGACAATGGTAGAAGCTTGTGTTACCAGAGTCTAAGACTGGAGCTGACCAGTCAGAGCTAGCCCATAGTGAGTGTTGCCCCACATAGGCTGGGACCACCAGAGAGCCACAGGTGCTATCAGAGATGTCATCCTGGCAGGGAACTCTAGCTTCTCTCTCACATCACTTCCTTGTCCCACTGGATAAACTTGCCCAGAAATCAGACTCTCCCTGCTAAGAGAGTCAGGGAATGTGGTTTCCTGTGTTGCAGGTCAAAGAGGGGAAAAGTACAAATTGGATCCAAGAGCAAATAGGCAAATGGCCAACACATCAACTAAGTACCAGAGTTTTCTCTAATTCTGGTATATCCCACATGTTGTTCAGGAGGCTCAATTTAAGGATAAGATTTTGCACGTGGTGGTTTCAAGATGTCCATTTCCTCCACTGCACTAAGTCTGAGGAATTATAGAACGAATACAAGGAAACATCTGAATCTCTAGCTACACCCAAGAATAAGATGTAAACCTCTCAGGGGACTAGAGGCTTCTGGGAGTTCCAGGTAGATTGAAAGGTGGGATTAAGATGGGTAAGAGGAAAGGGTAGACCAAGACCTGGGCACTGCACCATACAAGCTACATGACTAGACATGGCGGCACCTTGGAGCAAGAGAGGGCTGGGAACAGCCTGTGAAGGTTTGACAGAGCCATGGTAGTGAGTGCAGTTTCTCTTGTGAATCACTGCTCACTCCTTCTCTGCTCCACCCAGTGTTTAGGTCAGCATTTAAGATGGAGAAATAGGGAAAGGCCCCAGGTAGCTGATGATATCCAGGACAAACTGGGAACCAGAGAAGCCCTGAAGGCCAGCTACTGTCCTCAGCTCTGCCCGTCCCCTGTTCCCACTGAGAACAGTAAGGAGCATGAGCACCCACAGCTGTTCAGCCCTCTTCCAGGACCGCCTGCCCAGGGCTGAGAGTCTAGAAAAGATGAGCTCACCATTGGGAACAACCAGAAATAATGAGGACTGCCGACCTGGAGAAAGACCAGAACCAGGAGCCTTTACAGCTTGGAGGGCTTCAGAATTAAATGTTATAAGAAGAGTGATTAATATCTTTAGAGATATACAAGATGGCATTATATCCGTGAAACAACAGCACCTTTATTTTTATAAAACAGACTCAAGGCGATCTAAAAAAGGAAGAAATGTAATTGTTGCCGTTAAGAGCCTAATGGATGGTTCAGTGGCAGAATGAAAAAACAGAAGGGCAAATTAGTCAGCTAGGAAGATCAAGGCTAAGGAATTCTTCCAGAATAAAAGGTGAAAAGGAGAAACTTTCTAAAGTTTTTAAAAGAAAGGAATCAGAGATTAGCTCTAGATTTACTTATATCTAATAAATAGAAGTTTATAAAGGAGAAATAGAGATAAGGAAGAAGAGCCAATGGTTAAAGGACAAATATCTAAGAATTTCTTAGAACTAAAAAAAAAAAAAAAAAAAAAAAAAAAACACTCNAAAAAATTGTAGAACCTCAAAATATAGAAAAGAATCCCAAAACTTATCAGAGAAGAAAAATATTATTAACAATCAAGAATCTGATTTAGAGGGATACCTGGGTGACTCAGTCAGTTAAGCGTCAGGCTTCAGCTCAGGTCATGACCTCACAGTTCGGAGGTTCGAGCCCCCGCGTTGGGTTCTGTGCTGACAGCTAGCTTAGAGCCTGGAGCCTGTTTCAGATTCTGTGTCTCCCTCTCTCTCTGACCCTCCCTGCTCACGCTGTCTCTTTCTCTCAAAAATAGATACAAACATTTTAAAAAATTAAAAAAAAAAGAATCTGGTTTAAAGCAGACTGCTCATCAACCTCTCTGGAAAAAGAACCTCTAGTGCTAAAAAACAAAACAGAAGAAAACAAAATAGCAAATAGGACTTTGAATGGAGATGTCTGTATCTGGCCAAATTAGCATTCAAATGCAAATGTGAAACAAAGGCATTTTTCAGACACACAAACTTTGAGACAGGAAGTTAACCACCCTAGCTAGCCCTTCTCTAGAAGAGACTATGACAAGGCTGTATTTCACATGAAGAAAAATGCTATAAAATATGAAAAATAATGATGAACAGATATTTATTTATGTGACTTATTATTGTATTATATATACATTGTAGCTTTTTCTAACTCGCCACTTTCCACATACACAGATGATTCTGGTTAAAAGGTATTGACAGTAGCTTTGGGAGTTTTAGGGGGTAGACTAGGGAGAAATAAATTCGTGGCAGCCAAGTTAAGATACTGATGGCTCTTAGATTGTAGTTGGTTTCCTTTGATCCACAGATAACAAATACACAATGTCAGCTGGAACAGATTCTATATAAGAATCTGTAGGGTGGCCATTAGTTTTCCTGGGCAATTGGTTCATTCATTCATTCACTCATTCATTCATTCAACATGTATTATTCATTTAGTATTTACAAAACTCTGCCCTAGGCCTTGAGAGAGGAACAGAAGATAAACTGGAACCTAGATTCGGCTCTCAAGGGGTTAACAATTTAGTGGCAGTGACAGACACAAACACAAGTAATCACAATGCAAAATGTAAGTGTTATGAGAAGATAAAAATAAAACACGAGATTGCAGAGATAGTAATGATTAATAATGAGCTCAGGAATTGTGTAAAATTAGTTTATGTGCTGATAAGTAAACTTCAGCAGCTCCCAGTGAAATGACTTCTCTGCTGTCAAGATAACGATACTATATCACATTACTTCTTATTAATAAGAGGGAGGAGGAATGCAAAATGTCACACCCACCCTGCCAAAACAAAGCACAGGGTTTCCTAACAATCCAGTAACTTGGGTGCTTGTTCATACTGACAGTGAGGATTATTCAGATGATGTGGGTTTTTGTTATTTTGTTGTTACAGTTATGTTTTGCCATAATTAGCTAGATTGAATATTGGCACAACTTAAAATTCATCAGATGATATCATGAGTCTGTGCTTCTTTGTTTCTGGGGGCCCCTGGACATTTATTCAGGACTGTGAATCTGATTCAGTCTCTTATTGTGCCACGGCTCCCTTGATGGTGAAGTGGGGAGGCAGATAGTGGAGTTGGAAAGGAAGAGACCCATAGACTGGCAGGACAGAGTGGCAGAAATGTAGTGGCTTTGGTCTATTTCTCTGTTTGCTGATTCCTGGCTTTATGCTGACTGGCATGGCATAAGGACAATTCCTATCAGGGATTCTGTGAAGGATGTCAGAAAGCAGATATTTAATAGATAATGTATTCCATATTCAGTGTTATGTGCATTGGACAGTTTGGAGATGTCTGTTAATATCTGGCCCTATCAAATTTTTTTGAACTATTTCCTAACATGTCATTTCTTAATGTAAATATTTGTTGCATTGACTTGGATGCTTCAGCTGAAGAGGATTGCAGATGTCAGCCTCCAGTTATTGTGATATTTTTAGTTTACATCTTTTTTTTTTTTTTTTTTTTTTTGCCTGTGTAAATTTGAAAAGAGACAGCTGGATGAAGGCTGTATAGCCAAGTTAATGTTTATACAGAACTTCTTGGGCGAAGATTTGATTCTGATTGATTCTCTAAACAGATACTTCTTTCTTTCTGTGGTTAAAAAAAAAAAAGAGGAAGAAGAAAGAAAGAGAGAGAGAAAGAAAGGAAGGAAGGAAGAAGGAAGGAAGGGACGAAGGAACGAAGGAAGGAAGGAAGAAAAAGAAAAGAAAGAAAAGCCAGTAGATCTCTGGCTAAGATGGAAGTATTATATCCTGGCCCAAGTCTAAATGAGTAAAATATTTTCTGCATAGCAACACTTTACTTCTGAGATGGAATTGAATTGGATCTCATGGGCTCAAGTTTGCCCAAAGTAAACTTTCAAACATCTGGATCCTTTTCTTTTTTCTGTTTTCCCCTCAGCCTTATGGAGACATAATTGACATATAACATTGTGTGAATTTAAGGTGTACAGTGTGATGAGTTAATATAAGTATATATTGTGAAATGATTACCACATAAAGTTAACACATCTGTTACCTCACATGTGTGTATGTGTGCGTGTGCGTGTGTGTGTGGTGAGAGCTTTAAGGTGTACTCTCTCAGAAACTTACAAGTATACAATACGGTATTGTTAACTATAGTCACCATGCTATATATTAGATCCTCAGAACTTATTCATCTTATAACTGGAGGTTTATGCCCTTTGACCAACATCTCCCTCATTTCCCCCACCCCCCGGCCCCTGGCAAACACCAGTCTATGCTCTGTTTCTCTGAGTTCAACTTTTTATTTTCCCCATGCAAGTGACTTTATATAGTATTTGTCATCCCCTGGCTTATTTCTCTTAATTATTTTTTGCAAGTCATTTAATCCTTCATCCCGATGTATTGAGCACCTACTAGATGCTAATCATTTTAATAGGTGCTTTTGGGTGTTCAGGAATACAGGACACAAGATAATTCTAAGGAGTGACAGTTTTATTGGGAACATAATGCATATACAAAAACGCACATGTTTATACACACATGTGTATATAAAACCAAGAATAAGACAGCACATCAGAGGAAAGAATAAATGAGCACTAAAAACTGTAAAACTTTAATTCTAATTCTAATTCTACTCATATTCAGTTTTTAATGGTTTTCTAGACTTGGGTCTCATCATGTATAAAGTGAGAGAATTGTACTAAATGCTATCTGAGCACTCGTTCAGCTCCCTGTTTTTAAATCTAATATCAGCTTATTAGACTTGGTTTAATATGGTTTTTACTTATTATCTATGATAATGAAAATCTGAATCATGGAGGAATTCAGAAATAGGAGAAGTCACTGCAGATATCACCATTGAGGAAGCTAAATAAGCCTTAAAGGATGTCAAGAAGAAGGTTCCACTCTAGGAGCACCTGGGTGGCTCAGTTGGTTAAGCCTCCAGCTTCAGCTCAGCTCATGATCTCATGATTTGTGAGTTTGAGCCCCTCATCAGGCTCTCTGCTGTAGCACAGAACCCGCTTTGGATTCTCTGTCTCCCTCTCTCTCTGCTCCCCCCACCCCCGCACCGTCTCTCAAAAATAAATACACATTTATAAGAAGGTACCACTCTAAGATGAAGTGGTACCACATAAACAAAGGTGCTAAGAGGGAAAGAGCACACTGTATTTGTGTTGGGAGACAGGGAGGAACAGCAAGAGACCAGTGTGGAGGCTTGCATCTGAGAGGCACTAACTAACGAGGATCTAGATTAAAACTGGCCTGGCAGGAGCCTGGGGTTCTCCTGGACGAATTGAAGAATAGGATTAGACAGATACACAGTGACCTCATGGTGGGTTATGAATGCCATATGTAGAGGAGCTACTCTCTCGTTTTATTTAATGACCAGGAAACACTGTGCTTTGAGAGTATTGCAATTCATTCATTTATGGAGTAATGTTTACTGTACACTTCTTTGTGCTTGGCACTGTTCTAAGTGCTGGGGGTATAGAAGAACAAAACAAAGTCCTTGCCTTTATGGATCTTACATTCTACTGGGGAGAGAGATAATACACAAAATAAATAACTAGAATGCAGAGCATTTCAGACAGCAGAAAGTACAAAGAGAAAAAATAAAACAGGAGTTGCAGTTTGAATAGGATGACCATGAAAGAATTTATACAAGATTTTTTTGTGGTTACTACTATGATAGCAATGAATAGAATGAGCAGGAGTGAGAAATCAGGATGGTATTACTATCCGGTTTGGAGTGATGATGAAGAAAAAGTCTCCAGGAATGACAGTGAAAGCAGAGGAAGAGACAAATGTGAGATACTTTGTGGAGAAAGAATCAGTAGAAGTGATGGCCACAAATATAAAAGATAAAGAAGGGTGAGTGGTAAAAGTTCAAGACCTAAAATAGATTATCAGAGGTTAGGAAAAGAAGCTGGTTGAGGATAGGAAATGTTTAGTTCTTGACATGATGAAGGAGTACACAATGTATAGGTTGAATTCTGGAACTTTAAAAGAAGATTGAGATGGAAGATTTAAATTTTGGAGCGATTGGCATTGAGTTGACTTGACTTAATACTGAAGTCAAGCTCATAAGCCAGCTCAGAATTTTCTGATCTGATTTGAAATAGGTGATAACTTGGATCAACAAGACCACTTCTCCCTACAATCAAAGTTACCTTAGGTAGCTTGCCAACTGAGTTTATCTTTTTACTTGGCCACATCAGCACCATTCCTTCCTTTATGTCTATTTATATATAATTAAATATTCTACTCATTGGTTATTTTCCAATGAGGGGGAAAAAAAGCCCCTTCCTTTATGACTCATAGTATTAACAGTAAGCAGTGTAGAAAGATTAAAAGACATTAAGGGATTACAAGGGAATATTATGAACATCTTATAACAATGTATTTACTAACTTAGATAAATTTGACAAATTTTTAAAAGGTTCTGTCTTCTAAAGAGAAACCGAGAAACCGAATAGTCCTAGATCTACATAAGAAAATTAATTTGTAATAAAAACCTTCCAACAAAGAAAACTCAAGTCCCAGATAATATCACTGCAAATTCTGCTGGGCATTTAAGGAATAAATAATTCCAGTTCTACCCAAATTTTTCCAGAAAACAGAGGTGGGAACAATTCCCAACTCATTTTACAAGGCCAATGTTGCCCTAATATCAAAAACAGACAAATATATTTACAAGACAAGAAAACTAGAAACCAACATCCCCTATGAATAAAAATATTTAATAAGATATTTGCAAATTGAGTCCTCCAAACATTAAAAAAAATAATAAATCATGACCAAGTAGGGATTATTCCAGGAATGCAGGACTGGTTTAACATTCAAAAATCAATGTAATTCACCATATGAACAAACTAAAAACAACAACCGCCACAAATATTTGATCAACTCAATTGATGCAGGCAAGCATTGGACAAAATTTGACATCTATTCATGATAAAAACTCTCCAAGCAATAATATGGACAAAGTATTTGATCAGACATCTATCAGAAGATATACAGATACCAGATAAGGACATGAAAGGTCAACATCATTAGTCATTAGGGAAACCAAATTAAAAGTTTAGTGTAGTGATTCTGTACAGTTGTTAGAATACCTTTGAAGAGTAACAGTAAGAAGTGCTGGTAAGGGTGAGACACTGAAACTCTCATACATTGTTGGTGGGGATATTATATGGAGCCCCTACTTTGGAGAAACAGTTTTATAATTTCTGATAACATTAAATGTAATACTTACCATAAACTTCAGGAATCCTGTAACTAGGAATTTATCTGTGAGACCTGAGAACATGTCCCCACACAAAGGCTTCTGCATGAATATTTACAGCAGCTTTCCTCAAACTCTCCCAGAACTGGAAACAACCTAAACCGGGGAGTGGCTGAGCAAATGGTTGTACAGTCGTACAATTGAGTCCTATCCAGCAATAAAAATGGAGTGAACTATTGATACATTCAACGGCTTGGATAAATCTCAAAGACATTATGCGAAGGAACAACAGAAACCGGAGATGGAAGGCTACATACTATATGATTCTATTTATGTGACATTCTGTAAAAGGCAAAAGTATAGTGACAGAAACCAGATTAGTGGTTGCCAAGATTGCTGGTGGCATGGGAGGAATTGATTACAGAGGAGGAAGAGGGAATTGTTTAGGGCAATAGAAATTTTCCATACCTTGATTTTAGCGGTGGTTATATAACTGTACGCATTTGTTTTAAAAAATGCATAATACTACACATCTAGAAAAGGTGCATTAAAAATTTTACCGTCTGTAAATTTAACCTCAACTAATCTGACCTTTAAAGAACTTGCGAAGTATATATGACAAAAGATAATATAAAATTTAAAGACCACTCATTAACTAGAGCAAAGCAAAGTAAAACAAAGCTGTACAGTAAGGAATTTTCCTGTAGGTAAAATTTGGCTGTAGTTAGTTTGATAATAGAAACTTATCTTTGACTACAAGCCCCTCGGAGCACACAGACATGTCTTTTTATAATTAATTACTGGCTGCACGAGTTGAAGAGAACTTCCCTCAGTTTCCTGCTCTGCCACCAAACCTGCATACTGACCTGCATCCCTCCCCACCACCTCCTTCCTTCCTGTTGCAGTCACGTGTCCCGTCTCCCATCCAGAGCTGACCTCACCAGCAGTGCTCTCACCCCCAATCCCTTCTGCCATCTCAGGAACCTCAATGATCCTTTTTCTTTTCTATCTTCAAGTTTTTCCCATGTTTAAAAACACCACCACCACCACCACCACCACCATACCCTCTTGGCCCCACCTCCCCGTCTACCTTTTCTGTAAGCTCAACTACTCCAAGATGTTGCTTTCACTCGCAGTCTCCATTCCCTTCCATCTTCCTCAACACACTCAGCTCACTCTGAACTGTCATTAAGGTTACTGGTGACCTACGTGTAGATAAATGTAATGGGTCTATTTTAGTCCTCACCTTTCTTGACCTCTCAGCCGCATTCACCATTATTAACTGCCCTTCCACCGAATCCTCCTCCTCCCGGGCCCCTCCCCTCTCCTGACTGCCCCCCAGCTTCCCAGACAGAGATTAGCCTCCTTTTGTGGTGACATCCCTCAAGGGGCTGTCTCGGGCCCCTCCTTCTCTTTATACGTCTCCTGGGCTACCTCGTCAACACCGATACCCACACTGATGACTGATTTATGTTACTCACCCACATGTATTCTCCTCTGAATGCCACGCTTACTGATCTCATTGCCTAGCTGCCAGCTCCCTCTGAACTCAGTGTGCCCCCAAGTGAGCTCTTGTCCATCATTCTCCAGACCTGGCCTCTGCCACTGTACCCCCATCCATCAGTGCCGCTACGAGCCCTGTGGTTTCCCTGGCCAGAAACTTGGAAGTTACCTGTGACTCTAGTTTTCTTCTCATCCCCCAAATCCAACCCATTGGGAAGTCTTGTGGACTCTGTCTTCAAAACACGCCCTGGATTGGACCACTTCGCACCACCACCAAACCTCTGTCACCTTCTTCTCACTACTAAAATGGTGTCATAATGGGTTTTCCTGAGTGCACTTTGCTCTCTTTTTCTGCACAGCCTGAATATCTTTTTTAAGTGCTGTTGTTATCATTTTACTCTTCTAAAAACTCTGGTGACTTCTGACTTCCCATTGTTCTTGGGAAGGGACCAGATTCCTTCCTATGACTTGTAAGTATCTGCCCCATCTGACCCTTTTCTGTGTTTTCAGCCACATTTCACCTTCCTTCCCCGCCTTGCTCCTGTGCTTCAACAACACTGGCCTTCCAGTCTCTTAAATGTTTCATTCTGTCTCTCACCGTGGGGCCTTCGCACATGCAATTGCTTCTGCTTTCTGACTAGGATGATGAGTGTGTGGCTGAGGACACACACACACACACACACACACACACACACACCTTGTTTTATCTGTTCTCCTCCTTCAAACCTCAGTTTAAATTGTTCCTCCTCAGTTGGTCTTCAGTCCCAACCAAATCATGAGAGGTTTTCATCTTTTCTGTACTTTGCCTTCAGAGCACGTATCTCCGGTTATAATCATGCCCTTGTGGTATTGTTTGATTACTATCTGTATCCTCCGCCACACTGAAAGGGCTTCGACGGCAGGAGCTGTGTCTGCTTTCCGTGAATGTACACAGCACCTTTATTTGTGTCGTTTTGTGGCACATAACCAAAGAATGTGCAGGGAATAGTAATCCAGCAAAGAGTATGTATCAGCTACATTAAAATGCCAGTAGGAGGGCTGCCTAGGGGGCTCAGTCAGTTAAGTGTCCGACCCTTGATTTCAGCTCAGGTCATGATCTCATGGTTCGTGAGATCAAGCCCCACTTCTGCATTGACAGTGCAGAGCCTCCTTGGGACTCTCTCCCTCCCTCTCTCTCTCCCCCTCTCCCAATCTCTCTCCCTCTCTCTCTCAAAATAAATAAATAAACACTAAAAAGAAAAAAAAACCTGGGGCGCCTGGGTGGCTCAGTCGGTTAAGCATCTGACTTGGGGTCAGGTCATGATCTCACTGCTCGTGAGTTCAGGCCCCACATCAGGCTCTGTGCTGACAGCTTATAGCCGGGAGTCTGCTTCCGATTCTGTCTCTGTTTCTCTGCCCTTCCCCTGCTCGCTCTCTCTCTCTTAAATATAAAAAAAAATTTAAAAATTTTTTAAAAAGCCAGCAGGAAAATCTTGAGAGGTATGTGACCAGTTTATGAGCACGTAATCACACAGTTGGAGATATCGAGCTACTGAAATCCGTCCATGAGGGCAGGTATAACCCCAAGCAAATGGCTCCCTAGGTTGGTCCACATTTTACCAATTGGGAAATGATCCCACAGTGACTGGGGCACTGGCCAGGGCAGCCTCTACCCTTGCTCCTTAGCAATCCCCAGATTTCTCTCACTGTGTGTACTATTCTGGGGGGACGCAGCGCCAGCCTTCCGGACTGAAACAGGTGGGAAAGCTGGCAGCTGTGCTGGAGTTGACCCTCAGGCCCTTCACCCGTGTGCCAGGTAAAGGCTAGCCCTTCACTTTCCATCCTTGAGGCTGTCTGCGCTCTCTGTATTTGGGCTTGTTTGGAAATTGTTATCTGATGGGATTTCTTTTTCTATTCTTCATAAAGTTAAATCACTTAAGACTAAATATAGTTTAAAATCAAACACGTTGTGATTTCAGACTCACAAACACAACATTTGCTTCAAAGGGACATATCTGTACTAATAAAAGCTTCATTGATGTCTAAGCTTCTACTTAAATGCAATACCTGAAGGAAAAGTTTAGAATCCTGATTTTCCCACCGAAGACATCTCCCTATGAAGTAATTTGTACTTTCATTCATTCTTTCTGGTGAACAAACACTGATTGAATGCTGATGATATCACATCAGGTACAGGGTTAGGACCTGGGAGGCTGGCAGTGGGGAGTGAGGAGCAGATGACCAGACATACGTGCTTATTGGTAGTGCTGAGCTGCTGTCAGAGACAGAACAATGGATTTTTGTAAAGGGCAGGGAAAGAGGAGGGAGGAAGGAGTTTATGGAGGAAGTGACATACAGAAAACCCATCAGTGCTTTCATCCTCTTGAAGTAAGCATTTCAAGGTGACTTCAGGAGAAGTCATTTCTACCATAGTTAACTCAAAGTTCAGAATCTTTTTATTAGACTAGTCTAATAAAAGTTTAATTGGGTTCAGTTCCTCAATATGTTTGAACTGGATTAGAACCATAAAACAGATTTCAACTTCAGATACAGTGGCTCTCTTGAACCTAAACTTTGATAACTTGGTCCCAAAAGTATGGGACAGAATAATTAAAATGAAGACCATCCCATATAATTTGAGATCTACCATTACCATGATTGTAAGTCCTGTACTGTACCCTGAGACTGTTTCAGAAATGAGCTGAAGCAAGCAAGCAAGCAAATAAATAAATCCCTACAATATTCGAGTTAATATAGTTCTAGCGAGAGTTAGATACCAAACCAGTCTTTAAGGTCGAGTCTCTTGTCAGTACTTAACTGTGGATACCTTATCCTTTTTATATTCAGTTTATTGTCACTGGCCTCCAGAGTGGTTTTATTTGTCAAGCCGCTATTAAAAATATGTTTCAAAATTATGACTTATGCTGTATAAGTTCTATGACATGATGAGTTCTCCTGATTATTCTCTGGAAAGGTCTTCACCGTGGGGGCAGGGAGCAGTGGATTTCAGGAAACCATGCTCCTCAAGGATGGGGGTGGGGGGAGGAGGGGAGAGAGAGAGAGAGAGAGAGAAAGAGAGAGAGAGTAGTGAGGCAGGCCCAGGCAGGAGTCTGAACAATCTCTTTTAAATTGTTTAAAATATGACTGAACTCTCCCATACCAGATTCCTCATCAGAAAGTGACAAACCTCAAGAAAGTTTGTGCCTATTTTTTTTTTGTCATTAGGGATGAAATTGTCCCAATGACAATGATATGGACTACCTCTGACTATCCAAAATCTCTTCCCAGGACCTGCAGTGGCCACACATGGTCTGGCCTCTGGCACCCTCCAGGGCCCACTCCCCTGCCAAGGTTCTCCCTCCCCCTGGCCTCCTCGCCATCCCTCCCCTGAAACACTCCTCCCTCACTTCATTACTCAAGTGTCACATTATCAGAAAGACTTTCTTCCCAGGCCGCCGTATCTAATATACACCTTTCCCCGTTACTTTTTATCCCCCTTTTCCTGAATTATTTCTGTTCCTAGCAGGAAAATTATTTTTTTAATTTTTTTAAAAATTTTTAAATATTTATTTTTGAGAGAGGAAAATTATTTTTAATGTTTCACTGTCCCGTGTCTATCTCTCCCTACCTCATGAAGACTTGGACTTCACCCTTGTTGTTTTCCATTATGTCCCTGTCACCTAGAAGAGTACCTTGCCCGTGAATATAAATAATGTGTTGAATGAATTAGTGAACATGGTGTCAGGGTCTTATTTCCCTCTCTGGCTTTTTTCATGAACCATTTATGGATTTATGAGTGTGAATGATGATGAATTATTTGCAGCATTCAGAGTTTTGCCCACAACTGTTTTCTGAACTATGTCCAGAGTCACTGAGATCAGGCAGAGAAAATTTATTGAAATGAACTGAGTCA
This sequence comes from Crocuta crocuta, assembly GCF_008692635.1. NCBI lineage: Eukaryota > Metazoa > Chordata > Mammalia > Carnivora > Hyaenidae > Crocuta > Crocuta crocuta. Next base: position 8,793,687 of record NW_027530179.1, read on the forward strand.
AGAGACCTGAATTCTAATCATGACCCTGTCTTCTAGCCAATGGAGATGTGGTATGTTAAAATGATTATCACTATTTTCTAATCTTAGCTGTGTGACTTTGGGCAAATTATTGCATCTCTTTGTGTCTCAGTTACTCATCTGTTGTGTGAGAGTAATAATGTTATCTAACCACAGTTCTTTTTGATGAAGAAATCCATGTTATGCACTAAACAGAATTATTATTATTATTATTATTATTTTCCAGTGATTCTTTGATATAATTTGTATTGGTCCTGAAGAATCCCCCTTATATAGATATTTTTTCAGGTTTCTCTACTGAGAAATGAAGGAGCAAACCTCGTTTTAATATCTCTCTTTAGAATACACGCACACTCACACATTCATGCACAAAGGAAGAGTACCAGAAGGAAAACCCACACAAATGTTATTGGAACTACCAGTGTTTTTTAACTTTTGTGTCCTAGTTCTTTTTACTTGGCTGCATTTCCTAAAGTTTCTATAGAAAATGCAGGTTTATTTTTAAAAGAGGGGATGTCACCTGCTTTATTTTACACCTTCAAGCAGGAAAATAGTCATTTCACTTAATTAATGAACGTCAGGGGGAAAAAAATACCCTTCTTTGTTAACTCTGCTCTTACACTAAATTTCACAGCTGAATTAGAAGCAAATGTTCTCTCTTGGCATATAGCAGATTATTGCACAACACACATAGTTGTTCTGAGATCTAAATTACATCTGCTTCTGGAATTCTAATTTTATTTTTATAGTTAATATTTGTATTATTTTTTGTATATTTGGGCTATAATATTGTGTGTTATTAATCAGTCACTTCAGAGTGGTGCTTTTCTTATACAGTTGATATAAGACTGTGTATCTAAATGGCTAAATAAAACACAACCTATAAATTGCCAGAATGGAATGTTCATAAAATGCTTCCAAATTGGCGTTGTTTGCTTTGCATCTTACTGTCCACTTCCTTAACCATAACAGTGCTCCACATACCCCCACAGAGAGAAAAGTCTGTTGAAACTTTTAAGAGAATTTGGAAATTTAAAGATAAAGGAGCAGCCGAGTCATAAAAAGAACTGATGTGTAAAGTTGATATTTGTGTTGAAAATACAACTATAAATTTATTTATTTTTAATATATTTTATTGTCAAGTTGGTTTCCATATAACAACCGTTGCTCACCCCAATAAGTGCCATCCTCCATGCCCATCACCCATTTTCCCTTCTCCCCTACCCCCCATCAACCCTCAGTTTGTTCTCAGTATTTAAGAGTCTCTTATGGTTTGCCTCACTCATTCTCCATAACTATTTTTTCTCCCCTTCTCCTCCCGTATGGTCCTCTGTTAAGTTTCTCCTGTTNATGGTATCTCAGTGTGGTTCTGATTTATTATAAATTTAAACAAAAATCTCTGTAAATATGTATATGTTTGTTTACATAATGTGGCGTGTATAAGTGTATAAGGAACATGTACTTACAGAGACTCTAAAAAATGGAGACAGACATAAAAAAGAAAATGATACATATAGGGACATGTCCAGATCTCCCTGCATGAAAACATGCCTGGGGGAAAAGATGCTTTTTGCTTGAATGATGTTGGTGAACAAGCCTTTTCCCCCAAGCGACTTCTCCAGAGACCCGTAGGTGTTTTATCCAATCTTACGGTGGACCTTGCTCTCTCTTCCCCTCTATTCTTCAGGATCCCCACCAGTTGGAATTCTCTGCATCTCCCTGCAGAAGTTCAATATGAATACTTTTGTTTATTTTAATACCTTAATACTTCTTCCAGGTACTTCCCAGTTCTCATTTTCAGTTCTCCATTTTTCCTTTCAAATGCTAGGCATGTCAACAAACCCTTCCGTTTTCCGTTTTCCAAATTTAGCATTTCAACATGTGTATAACAGTTGCACTAAAAATATACAAACATACAATTGTTAGTGAACATCCTAAAATCTTATAAATGGGCAAGACGGGTTGAGTTGAGATTTAGTTGTTGTCATTACTGAGAAGGATTTTGTTTGATTACTTGTTTGGCGAGGGGGGGAGGGGTGAAGAGGGAAGGCTAATGTTTTGTATGACCTTAGGAACCTAACCTTTGGGTATATCTTGCACTGTAGCTCATTTGCTTACAAATCTGTGGGCTACAGAGCATTCCAAGAGAACAGTTTGTCTTGGCTTTGTCCCCTAAGGCTTGGGAAAGGGCATGTTAAGATTTCTCCCTCTCTCCCAATCCTTGGCCCTGCTGCAGCTGAAAATTGGAGCTTCACTTCTATCCCAGGGCCTTAATTGTCAGCCCTGGATGTTATTAAGCACATCACAGCACTATGCTAGAAGCTGTTAAGACACAGAAGTATAAAGCATGGTGCCTGGCCAGAAGGAACTACGTGAGGACATATGTCATCTGCTTTTGAAAAAAAAAAAAATTGAAGATTAAGACAAGTAAATGATCATGTACAGAATGAGCAATAAAGATCTGGAGTATAAAGGACTTAATGAAAGAAAGATTAATTAATTACCCAAATAACTGCCTGTATAGATCAAGCTTTCTAAATAAAATGCCAAAGTGGCCTGTTGCAAGAATTATCCATACTCAATATGAAAGGAAGCACTTAAGAGCTCTGAGAACCACTAGCAATGTGCATGAAATCTAGAATTAGACAACTGGCTTTCATTTTTCAGCTTCTCTGTACACTATGGATACCCACGCTTCTCTGGGTACTGAATGATAGCCATCCCCTGACATTTTTGTAAATATCTGAGAACTTGTGAGAAAAATCCAAAGATTTTTTATATTAAAGAACCCCAGTGTAGGACATCCTACTGCCAATAAAGTTAAGAATCCCCCGAATGGAACAGGGATAATTTGTGTCATTCACTGGTCTATGAGATGATAATTATCTTTGCATTCAGCTAAACATTAGTATAAATCCTACATCTTTTTACTTTTACACCTATCAGAAATGGTACTTTGACAGACCCTTTTAGTTTGGCACAACGTAATGGAGAGTTATCTCCAAATAACATATACATCTGAGTACACAGTATACATCCAATTCCCAGCAGAGGCACACCAAAGTAAAAGGTAAGATACCTTGGGGCCCCTGGGTGGCTCAGTTGGATAAGTCTCTGACTTTGACTCAGGTCATGATCTCACAGCTTGTGAGTTATAGCCCCGTGTTGAACTCTGTGCAACACCTCAGAGCCTGGAGCCCACTTTGGATTCTGTGTCTCCCTCTCTCTCTGCCCCTCCCCAACTCGTGCTCTGTCTCTCTCTCTCTCTCTCAAAAATAAAATAGTAAAAAATAAAAAGGTAAGATGCTGCATGCAAGTACCACATTTCCTCCTCCAACTGACCCTAGCTCAAGCATTCAGAGCCTTTCCAATCTGGCGCTCACAGGCTTTCTAACAGAAGACCTGCTGCTATATTGCCTGCCTTTAAATCCTTATAAGCAGAAGACAGATATCCCCCAAGGCAACGCAAGGACAGGCTGCTAGCCTGCCCTGATTGACCTTGTAAACAACCAGTCCTAGTTCTAGTGACCTGACTGTAGGGAGCTAAGCTCAGTGATGACTGGAGACTGGGTATTGTTATATTCTGTTCCTCAGAGTAAAAACATACCTTGTTTCCTTGCACTTTACTTTATTGTGCTTTGCAGATGTTGCATTTTTTACAAACTGAAGGTTCATGGCAGCCCTGCATTGAACAAGTCTATAAGTACTGTTTTTCTACCAGTTTTTGCTGTTTTTATATTTGCTTACTTCATATCCCTGTGTCACATTTTGGTAATTCTTGAACTATTTCATATGTTTTCCGTATTATTAAATTTGCGATGGTGATCTGTGATTAGTGCTCTTGGAAATCACTCTTGTAATTGTTTTAGGGCACCGTGAATCACACCCATGTAAGATGGCAAACTTGATCGACAAATGTTGTATGCGTCCTGTGCACTCTACCAACTGTCTCTTTTCCTTTACTTGGGCCTCACTGTTCCCTGAGACACGACAATATTGAAATTAGGCCAATGAATAACCCTACAGTGGCCTCTGAATGTTCAAGTGAAAGGAAAAGTCACACATCTCTCACTTTATTATTTTTTAATTTTTTTAATCTTTATTTTTGAGAGAGTGAATAACCAGTAGAGAAACAGAGAAACAGGGAGACACAGAATCAGAAGCAGGCTCCAGGCTCCGAGCTGTCAGGATAGAGCCCAAGGCAGGGCTTGCACCTATAACCACAAGATTATGACCTGAGTCAAAGTCAGAGGCTTAACCGACTGAGCCACCGAGGGACCCTGCACATCTCTCACTTTAAATCAAAAACTAGAAATGATTAAGCTTAGTGAGGAAGACATGCCAAAAGCCAAGACAGGCCAAAAGCTAGGCCTCTTTCACCAAACAGTTAGCCAAGTTGTGAATCCAAAGGCAATGTTCTTGAAAGAAATTAAAATTGCTACTGCAGTGAACACACAAATGATAAGAAAGTGAAACAGCTTTATTGCTGATTTTAGTTGTCTGCATAAAAGATGAAACTAATCACAACATTCCTTTAAGACAAAGCCAGGATTCTTAAATCCAGAATAAGGCCCTAGCTCTCCAATTCTGTGAAGGCTGACAGAGGTGAGGAAGCTGCAGAAGAAATGCTTGCAGGTGTGTGGTTGGTTCATGAGGTTAAAGAAAGAAGCCATACCCATACCACAAAAGTGCAAGGGGAAGCAGCAGGTGCTTGTGTAGAAGCTGCAGGAAGTTATCCAGTGTGGAGGTGGCCACACTAAAGAACAGATTGGAAAAAGATGCCATCTAGAACTTTCATAGGTAGAGAGAAGTCAGTGCCTATGGCTGCAAAGCTTCGAAGGACAGGCTGACTTTCTTGTTAGGGCCTAACGTAGCTGGTAACTTGAAGTTGAAGCCAGTGCTCACGTACCATTCTGAAAATCCTAGGGCCCTTAAGAATTATGCTAACTCTACTCTTCCTGTGCTCTATAAATGGAAAAGCCTGCTTGACAGCACATCTGTTTACAACAGTTTACTGAATATTTTAAGCCCACTTTTGAGACCTACTGCTCAGAAGAAAAGATTCCTTTCAAAATATTAGTGCTCATTGACAATGCCCCTGGCTACTCAGGGGCTCTGATGGAGATGTACAGTGAGATTAATGTTGTTTTCATGTCAGCCAATACAACATCCATTCTGCACCGCATGGATCAAGGAGTCATTTCAACTTTCAAGTCTTTCTTTTTTTTAATATTTTTTATTTCTTTCTAGGAGAGAGAGAGAGAGTCAGCGTGAGCAGGGGAGGGTCAGAGAGAGAGGGAGATACAGACTCTGAAATAGGCTCCAGGCTCTGAGCTGGCAGTCAGCACAGAGCCCGATGCGGGGCTCGAACCCACGAACTGCGAGATCATGACCTAAGCGAAAGTCGGACGCTTAACTGACTAAGCCACCCAGGCACCCCATCAACTTTCAAGTCTTATTATTTAAGAAATACCTTTCATAAAGCTATAGCTGCTGTAGATAGTGATTCCTCTAATGGATCTGGGCAAATTCAATTGAAAATCTTCCAAAAAGGACTCACCATTCTAGATGCCATTAAGAAACATTTGTTCATGGGAAGAGGTCAAAATATCAACATGAACAGGAAGTTGAAAGAAATTGATTCTGACCTTCATGGAGGATTTTGAAGGTTTCCAGACTTCAGTGGAGGAAGTCACTGCAGATGTGTTCTTAGCAGGAAAGAGAATTAGAAATGGAGTCTGAAGATGGGACTGAATGGCTGCAATCTCATGATCAAACTTGAACAGCTGAGGACTTACTTTTTACAGATGATCAAAGAAAGTGGTTTCTTGAGATGGAGTCTACTGCTGATGAAGATGCTGTGCAGAGTGTTGAAATGACAACAAAGGATCTAGAATATTCCATAAACATAATTGATAAAGCAGTAACAGAGTTTGAAAGGATCAACTCCAGTTTTGAAAGATATTCTACCGTGGGTAAAATGCTATCAAACAGCACTTCGTGCTACACAGAAATTGGTCATGATAGGAAGAGTCATTCGATGTGGCAAACTTCATTATTGTTTTAAGAAACTGGCACAGCCACCCCAACCTCCAGCAACCACCACCCTGATCAGTCAGAACTATCAACACCGAAGGATTGCGACTCACTGAAGGCTCAGATGGCTAGCATTTTTAAGCAATAAATATTTTTTAAGCAAGATATATACATTGCTTTTTTAGACATAATGCTATTTCACACTTAAAGGACTACAATACAGTGTAAATATAACATATACACTGGGAAACCAAAAAATTCGTTCAACTCACTGCATTGTGATATCCGCTTTATTCTAGTGTTCTGGAACCAAACCCACATTATCTCCAAGGTATGACTGTATTCCCCATTCTTACCCCCATCCTCCTGGCCTAATTTCCTGAGTGGTTCCCTCTGTGTTTACCATGAACTGATCATACTGATGACCATTGCCTCAGCCTCAAGAACTTGCCACAATTGATGTCAAGGTAGCTATTGCCTGGTGTATAATTTCTTCAGGTTACTGGAGAAGTCAGATTTCCCCTTCTTGTTCACAAACCCACCTTTTTACTAACACTGCTTTTCAACTGCTCTCCTCATCAGTGTGCTTTCCAGATCAGTCACCTAGCATGTGCTGGGCAGAGTTCAGTACTGTACATTTTCTTTTCTATTTAATCAGAAACCTTCATTGAAATCTGCAGCCACACATTTCCTCTTTGTTTCTGGATCTCACTTTGTCTCGTGTTTCCTTGTTTGCTAATCATAACCCTTCCTGGAAGTTTGGAGGAAGAAAGCAACCATCAGGAGACCAAGAAGTTGCTAATTATCAAAGAAATGCAGATGAAAATGGGATGCAGTTTTCTGCCTGTCTTATTGGTAAGAATGGAAAGATGATATCCCATGTTGACAAGGGCACAAGTGAGCTCTTATGCTGCACGTAGAATGGATGGGGCCAATGGGGGCTGCCGCACAGGAGAACCTGGTCCTGAAGTTGGGGGCTAATCCCATGTAAAATTTTTTGCTTGTTCCTCCTTGCTGGACAGCCTTGAAGAGCGTTTGTACAGATTTTTCAATGGGTATGCTTTTTGGCTCAGCAATTGGATTTCTAGAAATTTGTTTTTAAAGATGAATGTACCAAAAATGTACGTATGAAGTTATTTTTATATCATTTATAATAGGGAATTGGGTTGTGATACATTCATTTAATTGACTATAATGCAGCAATTATCACGAGGTCAATGAAGACCTATTTATATATTGACCTGGATACACTTCCAAAGTATGTATTGTTACTTTTGTGACAAAAAAATGCATTTATATGTATATGCTCACACACACACACACACACACACACACACACACACATGCTTACCAACAAGTCTGGAAAGGTAAACACCAAAAATTTCACAGTGTCATCTCTGGGTTCTATGATTGGAGTAATCTTTTTCATTCTATGTTTTCTAAGCCTTTTGCATTGGGCATGCATTACTTTAAGATCAGATGAAATAAAGGCATGTAAGTCATGTTAAAGATAAAAAAGAGTGAAATACTCTCTAACTCATAGCATTTTGCATAAGTTATAATCAAATCACTCGGCAAACATGCAATAATAATTATGACAAAAATAAACCACATATAGAGTGTTTGCTGATAGGCATTGCATTAATTTTTATATACATAATCTAATAAAAACTCCACAATAACTTCATGAGGCAGATAACATGCAGCTAGCAAGACAAAATACAGAGTCAGAAAGTGAATCCTGTTTTGTCTGTCTCCTGAGCCATTCTTTTGTGGACCTTGAGCCACAAAGCTATGAGGTGCAATGATGACTTGCACCTGAATCCTGTTTCTGAGGCATTTACAGGGCAAACTACAAGCAGTATTCTAGAATTGATTTTTCTGTATTATTCACTGTCAGAAACTAAGGTCTACCTGGAATTCTGGATTGTCATCACTGTTGTTCATTCATTCTGTCATATAGAAATGATCTTATCCAGAATGTCTGATAAGAGACAAGGTGTGGAAACATATCCCCCTTTCTACCCTGAAAGATTGGCTTCTGAACGAAGATGGAGAACAGGGTCATAAAGTAAATATCCACCCACTGCAATTGGCTCATTTTTGGTATGTTAGAAACATATTAACCAGTGCTTGTTTTAATACCAGACAGTTTATGTACAAGTAACCACAGCTGATAAAACTCAGGAGTTTATGCCAATAATGAAATTCCTCATAGCTCAAGTAATCATGGGGCCACTAACCTATGAGGTCGTTGCTAAGAAACACAGGGACAGATCCTAATTATTCTTATTAGACACCATTTGGGTCAAATGACTAACTTTTCCAAAGTTCATTCCTTCATTCTTCATTATTATCAGCCAAAGGGGAATAGCGGAAATGTATGGGATTTTTGTTTGTTTGTTTCAGTCAGTATCACTGACTTCACAGATACATGTACTCAGATGGCTTATGGTGAAAATGTCACACAACTAAATGTGTGGAGATGATGGCTCAGATGGCTGGAGAGAAAGCCTGAGATCACCTCTTGCCCAACCTCATAAACACAGGATATTACTTACTCTTTGGGGACTCCCTGGGACCCTGTCCTGCCCATGGCTTCCCCAGGCACCCTTCCAGGTGGTGAGCAGAATCTTCTTCCTTGACTTAGCTGGGCTTTGAGCCACTGTGTTTCCTCACTCAGGAAAGCACAGTTTACACATATTTGTTTCTAAAAGATTGGAGTTTGACATTAATGTTTTAGCATTCTCTGTGTTCTTTTCTTGGAAAGCACTTTATGACTTTCATAAATATTCTTTGCAGATAGTGTGGAGGTTTGTAATAACTTATTATGTGGGTCTAGTTCAGCTGTCCATCTTCTCCTAGGGTAGGGTTGCTTCTGATTGTATATCTAAGGTACCCTTCTCTCATGGTTCTGGTTCTGCCTTGTCTTCTGATTCAGGGGAGCTGCCCCTCTGCTCCTGCACTGGCCATGCTTTCTGGTTTGAGTGTTGACCCATGCTTTTGTTATAAAAGCAACTTCTCTGCTCAGTCCGTAAGTGCCCCCAATCAGCCTTTAAAAACGCAGACTTTTCTAACGCAATCACACAACCTCAGCAGCGTGTGCAATAGTAGGTGCCTTGCTTTAGCTATTTTTACTTTTGCTTGCTACAGCTCAGCTCCATACAAAGGCAGGACACTTTAGACAGGCTGACTTGAATCAGAAAAAATGCCTAGCCAACAACTTCTGCCTCTAAAAAGACTGTTTCCTCAGAGGCACAAAGAAAAGACTGTGTCCTTAGCCCACAGCAGGGGCATTAAACAAAAGAAGGTACTTTGTGCTGGGATGGCAGGGTGGGGATAAACAAGATGAAATTAATGACAGACTCTGGCTTTAGGGAGCTGCAGCCTTGTAAGAGAGACAAGACAAATACATAAATATCTGTGATGTGAGGTAAAAGGTGGTATCCCATACCTGATGCAAAGTGTGGATAGTTGGAAAGGCAGAAATTACTCTTTTTTAAATGTTTACTCATTTTTTGAGAGAGAGAGAGCACAAGTAGGGGAGGGGCAGAAGCAATGAGCCTGATGCGGGGCTCGAACTCACGAACTGTGAGATCGTGACCTGAGCCCAAGTTGGATGCTCAACTTACTGAGCCACCCAGGTGCCCCAGGGCAGAAATTACTTTTGAGTGGGAAGATCAGGGATAGCTTTTAGCAGACCTGTGAATTAAGACAAAATTTAGAAAAGAAAGTTGGGCAGGGAGAACGTTTCATATAGAGGAGGATCAATACGAGCAAAGCTATAGTCTGGTTTCCTTATTTTCTGGATTCATAAACAGATCCAGAGAAATGATGTGAATTCCAAAAGATGTCTACTGAGTTGGATTTTTTCCTGAGATCAGCCTTCACCAATTCTGGCTCCCCAAGGGCCCTAAACGGATTTTTATCACTGAATGTTTAGCTTTGAAATCAATTGAAAGTGTAGTGTATTAGTAGTAGTGGCGTGGAAATGTTTAGACGCTGTGGACAGTGCTTGCAGGACTTTTGGTCCCCTGGGAAGGAACAGCAGCAGCGGGCCTTGCCTATCTTTTTTTTTTTTTAAATGTTTTATTTATTTCTAGGAGAGAGAGAGAGAGAGAGACAGGGTGAGCAGGGGAGGGTCAGAGAGAGAGGGAGACACAGAATCTGAAGCAGGCTCCAGGCTCTGAGCTGGCAGTCAGCACAGAGCCCGACGCGGGGCCCGAACCCACGAACCGTCAGATCATGACCTAAGCGAAAGTCGGACGCTTAGCCGACTAAGCCACCCAGGCACCCTGGGCCTTGCCTATCTTTATTACTGGTGCATAGGTTAGGAACCCGACAGCAGTGGTCTGTGCCCTACTGTGTGCCCAGGCCCAGCGCCCCAGCTGCACACACCCACAGGCCAGCTTGGAGCTGGATGGCCTGCGAGCTTTCTGCCTTTCAGCTTAGGGTAGCCAGGTCTAGTAAATAAAAATGCAGGACATCCAGTTAAATTTTAATTTCATACAAACAACAATTTTTTGTAGAAGTGTGTCCAGTTTGTAACATGATTTCAGTTTTTTCATATGATCAGAGGTTTTATTTGCAGAATGTCTATAAATAGTTTTGCCTTAAAAACGACTAATTGGCATTTGTGTTTTTCCTTTAAAACAGAAAAAAAAAAGTACCATTGAACATGGCCTCAAAGATCTTTTTAAAATCCAAGATCCAGGGAAAGTTAAGGTGAATAGACTTGAATGTGTCTTATCGTCTTTATATATCGAACACCTGCTTCATTTATGGCCGCCAGGCAGTAAATGTTGTGTGAGTAAACGTAAGAATGAAAGAGTTAACACAGTCCTGATTTTTATTCCCTGTCATATTAGAGTCTTCCTTGATGCAGTGACAAATTGAAGCCCCAAACGCAGTTCTTTTCTACCTGTGTCAGTGGGGAGAGAAAGAAACATCTCCTATCATCGTTAGTGTTTCCCAAAGTGTTAATTCAGACGTCCTAGATAGGAAGAGTGACCCAAGTAATCGAGCAGTGGTTATGAAAAAAAGGTGATGGGGGCACCTGGGTGGCTTAGTCGGTTAAGCGTCCCACTTTCGCTTAGGTCATGATCTCGCGGTTCGTGGGTTCGAGCCCTGCGTCGGGCTCTGTGCTGACTGCCAGCTCAGAGCCTGGAGCCTGTTTCAGTCTGTGACTCCCTCTCTCTCTGACCCTCCCCTGCTCAGGCTGTCTCTCTCTCTCTCAATCTCTCTCAGAAATAAATAAAACATTAAAAAAAAAAAAGAAGAAAAAGAAAAAAAGGTGATGGATTATCTGCGAAGTGGTACAGGGTTCACATCGCTTGGATCCTAGGCAACCTTACTCTGTCTTCTAATATGGCTGCGTATAAAGCAATAATCTAAGCTTTGCGGATTAAATATCCCAGACGTCATTAATGGCTAATGCTCATTTTATAAGAGATCAGATCTCTGAAACCTTTCATGAGATATAATTCACTACAGATGAGGTCTCTCCACTTTGGTACAAAGTGTTTTTGGTCCTAACACTCCATTTTGAAGATATTAAAGCAAAAGCTAAAAGCATGGCCTACAGCTTGTGTTAATTATCCTTGGGTAGCTTTATGGAAGCATTTGAGTTCTTAAGACAGTTATCTAATATGATTTAAAAGGCCCGTCTCCATGTTAGGGCTGTTTCTGTACTTTAATGCTTATTTTATTCTCCTAAAGTTTAAGTGCTTTGGGTTCTAATAGGCCAAATGAATGAATATTGAAGGCAGATAATGAAAAGGGGAACGAGGTGTGAATGGCTATTTTATTTGTTGGACTATGGTTGACACATTGGATTCTTTTGGCCTGGACAGCTCTTTCATCAGAAGCCCAACTACTTGATTCTAAATTAGAGTCTTGAGTGGGAAAGCATGAACATACTGTTTCATTCTTCTAGTTATTTAATGCTTTCTCCACTGCTAATGCTTTTTGCTCATTGGGTTTTGTGAGCTCCAGGGAATTCTTGTCAAAGAATGAATGAGCCCTTCATCACAACCAGCAATATTTGTATTTCTCTCTTGCTTTTCCCAATAACCTTTTCAGAGGAAAAGTTTACATATACATGGAGCTGGATATTTTTAAAGACTTCCTGAAACAAATGTTTGTTCTAATTACAGTTTTATATAGTTTATGCCACTTGAAGAAAACCCACAGTGTGAAAATGTGCACTTATGGAAATAATAAATTATAGCAACGTCTAACACCTGGTTCCTGATAGCTTGCTCAAAGGATGGATAAACAAATGCAGAAATAGCCACCAACCACTGTAATCGAGGCCATAAAATAAGTAATTAGATCATATTAACAAATCAAACCCATCTGGAAGCAACAGAGGAATGGCTTTGGGTTTTAACCAAAGGACCTAATTCATTCCAAAGACCTAATAATAATAAATAAAGTGTATGTCTCTCCTATAGCATCAATTTCAAGGAAAGCAACACGAAATGCTATAAATTAACTTTGAGAATTTCATGGTTTTTTTAAATTTTGGTTTGAGAATATAGGGGTTTTATAATTTTTTATGTTACCAGCTATTTATGTTCATTGTGGAAAAGTGCTAATGGACAAATAAACGAAAAGAAGATAGAAACCACTGGTAATTCCACCACTCAAAGATAGCAATTGTTGGGGCCCCTGGGTGGCTCAGTGGGTTAAGTATCTGACTTTGGCTGGATCACGATCTCACAGCTCCTGAGATCAGGCCCGCGTTGGGCTCTGTGCTGACAGCTCAGAGCCTGGAGCCTGCTTCAGATTCTGTGTCTTCCTCTCTCTCTCTCTGTCCCTCCCCTGCGTGCCTGTCTCTCCCTCTCTCAAAAGTAAATAAACATTAAAAACATGTTTTTAAAAGATAACAGTTGTTATTATTTGGTTATAATTCTTCAACATTTTCAATGAATACATACAGATATGTATTTTAATAAAAATTAACTCATGCTTTATTTACTGCTTTTTACCCTGTGTTTTCATTCAATTGTAACAACTCATATCGATATGTATGTGTATCTTTGGCATGTGGGGACTATGTACAGATTTCAGGGAGTTTGTGGACCCTTCACCCCCAAAAATGTATATAAAATGTTGTGAGTTGGATATGTATAGGTATAACTTTAGGGAGAGATTACAGTCATATATCTTCCCACTCAGGACCATATTAAGACTCTCAGCATGTTCTTGTCCTCTTCATTCCCTCTCTGCATTTTTACTTTTCTTTTCTTTTCCTTTTTTTTTCTTTTTTTCTTTTTTTTTTAGAGAGAGAGTGAGAGTGTGCAGGAGAGAGAATCTTAAGTAGGCTCCAGGTCCTGCAAAGAACCTGACATGGAGCTCAATCTCATGACTGTGAGATCATGACCTGAGCTGAAATCAAAAGTCAGACACGTCACTGACTGAGCCACCCAGGCACCCTTTTACTTTTCTTTATATAGGTTCCATATCACTGTGCTAAAAATTTCATGGTAATTTTTAAAAAGACATTTAATTTATTAATGTTTCAATATTTCTTATGATCTTTATTGCATCTTAGGGTCTCTTTTGTTATGTTGTAAACCCATCTTTAATTTAATATAGAACTGAGTGATAATGTATGGTGCAATTTACATAAGTTTGCTTTAGCTTTACATTACATAAACACATGTTTTATATACACATGCTTCATATATGTTTCATGCACATGTTTCATAAACAGCTATATACCGTTTTCCATATGATAGAATAATACAAATTACTTATCATGAAATGAAAACATACCCACAACGATTTACTTTGTATTTTTACATAACAAAACCTTTTAAAATACGTCTTTCAAAATTTTTACAACTTTTCCCATTAAAATATACGTTCTGCATTTTTGTATGTAAATAAACCAAAGCTGCTGTTTAAAATTTTTGCTAAAGGAACCAGCTGAGAAATGTTTATCTCTAAAGTTTAATGTTATCTTAAAATATAATTTCATACAAGACAGAATTACAGAAAAGGAGTTCAGAGAGTTGGAGCAGGGGGCAGATAAAGCTAGCACTATACCTTCAAATTAATGAACTGGCAAGAGAATCTGTCAACGGGAAACTTTAGCCATGGAGACATAACAGTGGGAAAGCCCAATCCATTTCCAATGGCCCTATTCTTCCAAATTTCCCGGTCAACTTCTGTTCCATAAGTAGGTTCTAGTTTCATCCACCGAAGGTCTGTCTTCCTCTCTTCTTTTCTCTCCATCCCATTCCTCTCCTTTCCCAACCTTCCTATCCCTGCCCCTCCCCCCAGCTCCCCTCCTGCCTCTCACCCCACCCTCCCGTTCTTTCTTTCCTCATTCCCCACACTTGATCTCCTTACCATCCAGAGTCCTCAGAGGGCCTTTCTTGGTTGCTTCTGCACAGTGTAATCTAACTCGCCTTTTCCCCCTTGCCTTAGGTAACTGTCTCTTTACTACTTGGTTTAACTTCTCTCTCAGCTCCTTCAGCCTCTACTGCAATGGCAAGAAACATTTTCTACCTTGTTTCTGTTGACTGTTATTGCTGCCTTCCCAAATGTGACTTGTCTTTTATAATATATTCCTACCTCAAGCAGTGCTGCTCACTAACTAGCCTCTCTACTCCCATCCTACCATACCACCATTCTCTTTCCTGTAAGAGTTTCTCATTTAGTATGGATTTATGTAGATGAGATTCATGTTTGCAGGAAACACAAATAACATAGTGTTTGCCTATAGCAAACAAAGAGTTCAAAAGATACATGCAGAATTTAAAGAGATGGTTATTAATATCTGTAGATTGATGAGTTTGTGTTATTTTCATTTCTTATTTACATTTGTGTTAAACCACTGAACCTTTCTATGTCAACTGAAGTTAAAATGTTTGATCATATCAAGAAATACGTGCCTTTAAATTGGGTATGTGAATATCTGGATTGACAAAATCAGAATCAATTTTTATAACTTCTCAAAAGCCTTCATCATTGCATTAGAAAAGAGCTTTTAAAGTATGTCTTTACAGCCTCTTTAACAGATGGTGCTGGGAGAACTGGACAGCAACATACAGAAGAATGAAACTAGATCATTTTCTCACACCATACACACTCAAAATACACTCAAAATGGATAAAGGACCCAAATATGAGACAGAAAATCATCAAAACCCTAGAGGAGAAAGCAGGAAACAAACTCCTTGACCTCAACCACAGCAATTTCTTACTTGACACATCCCCAAAGGCAAGGGAATTAAGAGCAAAAAATGGACTATTGGGATCTCATCAAGATAAAAAGCTTCTGCACGGCAAAGGAAACAAAAATACTAATAGGCAACTGATGGAGTAGGAAAAGATAGTTGCAAATACCTATCAGATAGAGGGCTAATATCCAAAATCTATAAGGAACTCACCAAACTCCANTATAACTCAGGCAGCGAAGGACAGATATCATATGTTTGCACATATAGGTGGATTAGTGGGAACTTAACGGAGGACCATGGGGGAGAAGATGGGGAAAAATAGTTGAGGAGAGGGAGGGAGGCAAACCATGAGAGACTCATGAATGTTGAGAACAAACTGAGGGCTGATGAGGGTGGGGGAGAGGGGAAGGAGGGTGATGGGCACGGAGAAGGGCACTTGTTGGGATGAGCACTGGGTGTTATATGGAAACCAACTTGACAATAAACTAAGAAAAAAATTAAAAATAGAACTACCCTAAAAGAAAGCATGTCTTTAAAAATTACTAAAGTGCTGGGAAAAAAAAAACAAAAAAGCAACAACCACAAAAAATCAAAAGTCTTTAGTATCTTCAAAGTTGTTTTAGTTTATTTAAAAATTATTTCAAAGTAGTTTTTGAAAATTCCATAAACTGAAGTACATGGCCACGAATGCATTTTCCTGTAAGTAGGCCATGCATTCACTATTAAAGAAGCAAACCAGTGTGGGTTTTGATGTGGATTTTTCACAGTTGCCATTTTAAAACAGTGAAAGTCTCAAGCAGTTGTGCAACTATACATTTGAGGTGCCGTAGAACTGTGCATTTTATAGAGTAAAGGAAATACTCATTACTAAGATAAATCTTGAAAGTAAACTCTGCATAGGAATTTCCTCTGCAACACTGAAACTGTGAATTTTCTGGCCCCTTATTGTTATTAAAAAGAGCTCATTCCAACAAAGTGGCTGACATTGAACCCCATTCCTTGCACATGAGGTTCCATGTCTTTCACTTACTGATAAGAGCTGGGGGAGTGTGTAATGTATATAATACTTGTCACAGACCAAAAGAAAAAAAATTCTTGAAATAACCACCTTTAAGCCAATTGGGAATGCTGCTTTCAGCAGAATCTAACACAAAAATAAACATGAAACTAATGACCCTGAAAAATATTTGTATAGTTTCCTTTGGTCATGGTTCTGTTGGCACACTTTCAGCCTTCAGTTTTTCATGTCCTGTGGATTATAGTTACTCATAAATCGTGAATGTATTGTTCTTATCTGAACTTCCTTTTTGTAAATTACATGCTATCCTGACACAGTATGTTTTAGAGGTCACACTCCATAAAGAGGTCTGTCATGTTAGGAAAGTCAAAATAAAGCCTTCCTTTGCCCCAGCCCCCCTTCCCCCCACCACCACCATTGGGTCTCAAGAACCTCCACTGTTGCATCCTGTTAAAAATTGTTTCCTTTGAGTTGTCTGATACAAAGTTGACCTTGTTGTTTGCATCTTTATTTATTAAAAAATAAAACATCTATGGAAAAGTTTGAATGGCCAGTACAAACTTAGTCCACCAAGGATTATGGCAAGTGCAAGGTATTTTACTGAGCTGATTGAGAGGCTTTGTGATATGTGCAGAAAGAGTGGAGGTTTCTGATTCAAAAGACCTATTTTTAAAATCCCGTTTTCTAAGTTTGTAACAGGATGCAAGTTACTTGACTTCTGAGCTCTCCTTTCCTCATCTATGAAAGAGGGAAAATAATTTATAGGTTTATGATACAGATGAATAACAAAAGGCATATATGTGTTTCTGACGTGTAATGGATGCTCAATAAAAGTAGTAATAAAATAATTTGGGGAAAGGCAGTTATAAAGAGAACCAGACTATGAGATTCTCTTTAATTCTTTTTCCACTTAAATAAGAAAACACATGGCCAGGACATAGTTGACCATCAAAGGATGTTAGTTACTCTTTCATTTAACATTTCAAGTTATTGTTTGGTTTCCAGGACTGAAAAGACATGTATATATTCTTGACTCAACATTCAACAACAGATGAGGCACCTGTGTGGCTCAGTTGGTTAAGTGTCCAACTTCAGCTTAGGTCATGATCTTCCTGCTCGTAAGTTCAAGCCCCACATCAGGCTCTGTACTGACAGCTCAGAGCCTGGAACTTGCTTCAGATTCTGTCTCTGTCTCTCTGCCCCTTCCCTGCTCTCTCTCTTTCTCTCTCTCTCAAATAGAAAATTAAAAAAAAAAAAACTTTTTAAAACTTTCAACAATAGATTGCCTCATTGTAATGCTTCTGAAATATTAATGTACATGTAAATGACGTAGGAACATTGCTGAAGTGCAGATTCAGCAAGTTTGGTATGGGGCTTGAGTTCTGGTTCAGTAGGTCTTGCATGGGGCCTATGACTCTGCATTTCTAAGAGGTTCCCAGGTGATGCCTTTAAGTTGACTAACTGTTCCCGCTTTGAATCTCAAGGACCAGACTTTTGAGAGAGAGTAGTATTTTTTTTTTTATTTACTTGGGCTTTTCCTAAAGAACAGACTTCATTGTACTCATTTGACCTCGTTGGAGAGCCTTTTCTGCAAACAGTTCTTCACTATCCCGCAGGGTTCTGGCATCTGGGAGACCCCTCAGTGGGAGCAGTGACTAGGTATGAACTTGGGAACTATTTTGGGAGATAGGAAAATGCAGGGAATTTGGGGGTCTGTCGTTTACTGTTAACTACTATAAGAGTGCATTAGAAACATTCAAATTAGGCTTTTTTTTTTGCATTGTAATTGTTAGACCAAGTCCTTGGTTGATAAGAAAACAAATTCTACAATAAATCAAACGTATGAAGGAAAGCCAAGGCATTTTTCTTATCTAAAGAGGCTCTGTGGTCTGAAGCACTGAGAAAAAAGTTGCATATCAAAAGGCCTGATCTTTATTCTTAATTTTGTACCAGACTGAGTTTTGCACTAGAAAGGGTAAAGCAACCCAGTTCTTTCATTTAATCAGAAGTTCCTGGTCCTATTTGTAATCCTATACTATTATTTTTCAGGACCTGAGTCTTGATGGAGTAGCCAAATCCCAGTGGGATTGAGTGATCCATGTGTGGTCACTCAGCTCATCAGCAGGCTTGTATTTTATAGTGCTTTCTTGTGGACTAGGATTCCACTTCAGCCCTCCTTCATGGAATGTTTCCTAGAATATATGCTTTCTGAACAAACTATGCAGAAGAAATTGTCTTCTAAAGAAAACGCCAAAAGGAAGAATGGATGAGTCATTGCTACTAACCTGAAAGTGTCTGTTAAAATTTTTATGTATACTGGGGCACCTGGGTGGCTCAGTTGGTTAAGCGTCTGACTTTGGCTCAGGTCATGATCTCGCGGTTCGTGGATTTGAGCCCCGAGTCGGGTTCTGTGCTGGCAGCTCAGAGCCTGGAGCCTATTGCAGATTCTGTATCTCCCTCTCTCTCTGCTCCTCCCCAACTCACGCCATGTCTCTCTCTGTCTCAAAAGTAAATAAACTATAAAAATTTTTTTTACATATACTGAAAATAACAAAATGTTTTTTACTCTAAAGAATGAGTATATCCTAGAACTAATAGGGATTTTAAGACCTCCAGAATTTCTGAGAAAAGTGTTCAGGGAAAACACAAGTAGGTAAACTTTGCTATTGTTTGAAGCCTCATTAGGTGGGAATTGTAAATCCAACCCTCCTCATAGGTTACAGAGGAGAGGAAAGTAGCAACTATCAATATGTCGAGTCAATGTTCATCTTGAGAGGATCAGCACACCCATGCTATGGAATATTATATAGCTATTAAAATGAAATATATAAATGCATTAAAAATGCTATGAAATGAGTACAAAAATGAAGTGAAATAGAAGATTATCTGTGATAAATTGTTTAGAAAAATCATGGTGCAGAATACTATTCAGAACATGATCTCTATGTTATAAAAACCAACACAAAATCTGTAAACGCATGGGTATAGGTAGACCCCTTGGTTAAGAGCTAGATGAACATATTGCAACTGTTAGCAGTAGATTTCCCAAGGTATTAAGAGTGAATAAAGAAGGTTGAGAATAATGGCAGGGTGTGGGGGAGAGGGGAACAGAGAGGCACATTTACTTTATTCATATCTGCATTGTTTGGAATTGTTCTCATAAACATGTATTTTTATAATATTTTATATAAAAATCTTTGTATCAGAAATGAATCTCTGTGTCTGGTGGTTTGAAGCTCATTCTACAAAGAAACATGATGTCAATCAGCAAATAATGCAAATGACAAGAATTCCTCCACCTGAAGAAAATCCATAAAAATTATAATATGAATTGTCTCACACCTGTAAATATCAGCTGTCACATGTCACAGACTATAGGAAGAGATAAAAATGAAATCCAAAGCTGCTATAGATGGAAATCATTACATCTAGTTTGAGTGGGCTGATTGCTAACAGCAGAAGGGAAATGTGTACAGGTAAAAAAAAGATGCTGATGGTATGCAAATATTTTCATAATAGTGTGAGAAAGATATGCTGCTGCTCTATTATGATACTTAGTCTCTTAGATACTGATCGTTGTCCTTACATCTTCCTTATAAAGCATTCCATCCCAACATAGAGGAGAGTAATTTCCATGGAAATGAATCTATTAACTAATGAACACATTTGTACTGAGAACTTTCCTCGCTTTGGCAGCACATATACACTTGTACTGAGAACTTCAAGTATGCACTGCTCTAGATACAGGGTGGGGGAGAGGAGCACAGAGGTGAATGAAAGCCAAACATTGCTTCATGATGCTTATAAATTCATGGGGAGCTAAGGTAGTGCACTGGCTCTGGAATGCAGTGGGTCTGTAGTAAGCACACAAATGCATAAACTAAACTAGGACTTCAGAATAGAGTGGTTGGATGGTCCCTCCAAGGAGAGGAGTTTTGTTTTCATATTCTGTTTTGTTTTAGAGTAGAAAAAACATCTGACCATCATTGCAGGCAGAGGGGTAAGAGTCGGTATGAAGAGATAACAATGAGGTAAGAGAAAGGAGGTGATTAATAGGAGGTAATCCAGGGAGAAGCCTAAAGAGAGCCCAGGGAGCAAGAGTTGCCATGAGAAGGAAGGATACTATGCAAAATATGTAAAAGAAAGAAGAGGGCCAGAGTGGTGAGGAGGAGATGCTCTGAGGTGAAGGAAGAGTAAACCGGAAGAGTCCACTTACAGCTTTGACTTTCTCAGTCTAATGGGAAGTTACAGCATTGACAGAATGACAGTCTTGGTAGGCTTAGGGACTGTAGAAAGACTTGGAACAGCCTCTGTGAAGAGTATAAGTCAACCAGGGATTAGAACTTTTGGGTAAACCTTGTAGGGCAATTGCTGGATTGTAGGGTAGTTCTATTTTCAACTTTTTGAAAAGCCTCCATACTGTTTTCCAGAGTGGCTGCACCAGTTTGCATCCCCATCAACAGTGCAAGAGGGTTCCTCTTTCACTGCATCCTTGCCAACATCCTTGCGTTGTAGATTTTAACTATTCTGACAGGTGTGAGGTAATATCTCATTGTAATTTTGATTTGTATTTTCCTGATGATCAGTAATGTTGAGCATCTTTTCATGTGTCTATTGGCCATCTGTATGTCTTCTTTGGAAAAATGTCTATTCATGTCTTCTGTCCATTTTTAAACTGGGTTATTCATTTTTTGGGTGCCGAATTTTTTAAGTCCTTCAAATATTTTGGATACTCACCCTTAATCAGAAATGCTATTTGCAAGTATCTTCTCCCATTTCATAGATTGCCTCTTAGTTTTACTGATTGTTTTCTTCACTGTGCAGAAGCTTTTTATTTTGATGTAGACCCAATAGTTTACTTTTGCTTTTGTTTTCCTTGCCTCAGGAGACATATCTAGAAAGAAGTTGCTATGGCTGATGTCAAAGAAGTTACTGCCTGTCTTCTTTTCTAGGATTTTATGGTCTCACGTCTCACATATAGGTCTTTAATCCATTTTGGATTTATTCTTGTGTATGATGTAATAAAATGGTCCACTTTCATTCTCTTGTGTGTTGCTGTGCACCCTCATGTTTATAGCAGCATTGTCTATAGTAGCCAAATTATGGAAACAGTCAGGTGTCCATCGATTGATGAATGCATAAAGAAGATGTGGTATATATACACAATAGAATATTATTCAGCCAGGGGCACATGGGTGGCTCAGTCAGTTAAGCATCTGACTTTGGCTCAGGTCATGATCTTGCAGTTCGTGGGTTAGGGCCCTGTGTCAGGCTCTGTGCTGACAGCTCAGACAGCCTGCTTTGGATTCTGTCTCCCTTTCTCTCTGTCCCTCCCCTGCTCAAGTTATACGTGTCTGTCTGTCTGTCTGTCTCTCTCAAAAATAAACATTAAAAACATTTTTTAGAAAAGAATATTATTCAGCCATACAAAAGAATGAAATCTTGCCATTTGCAATGACATGGATGGAGCTATAGACTATAATGCCATGTGAAATAAGTCAGTCAGAGAAAGGCAGATACCATATGATTTTACTCATGTGGAATTTAAGAAGCAAAACAAATAAGCAAAGGGGAAAAAACATAGAGGCAAACCAAGAAATAGACTCTTGACTATAGAGAACAAACTGATGGTTGCGAGAAGGGGGTGGGGGGCTGAAGGGATGGGTGAAATAAGTGATGGGGACTAAGGAGTGCACTTGTCATAATGAGCACCAGGTGTTGTATGAAAGTGAGGAATTACTATATTGTACACCTGAAACTAATATTACACTGTAGGTTAACTAACTGGAATTTAAATAAAAACAAAAACAAAAACAAGTCAACCAGGGAGGATTTAGAGGGTTGTGGAGCATCACTGAGGTCCCAGCTGAAGTGGAGTGGCATGAATCTTTAATGAAACTAATAAAAAGAAAACTTTTGCGTTACTTTTCTCTGGCAATGTGGCAGCTAGGCATAGAGGCATGGAAACTCTGGTTGGCCGGAATGCATGTTTTGTAGAAATCAAATGATTCTTAAATTGAAAGCCATGTATGAAAATTTATTGGAAATTAGTCGAATAATTGCATCATTTCAGATTTCACTTTGTCAGTGTTTCTTTCCCCTTAAATTTTATAGTTAAATCAGATAACTATATTTCCTTAAAGAAAGGAGAACAGTATCCTGTACTTCAAATGTTAACCAACCAAGTAATGCCATTAAATTTTCTAAAGTTTCTAGCTCATAGTTGCTTCTCATACATTATGTATTTTTAGGCTGGAAAAACTAATAACCTCCTTTTTGGAAGACCAAGATCCGGAAAGTAGACTAGAGGTTGGCACTGATATGCGTAAAATTCATCACTGTTTCCATTATTTAAAGGTAAATTTAAGCATTTCCTCTAGTAGAAGCCATTGTCTGCCATGTTGAAAGTGCAATACAGTTTGCCTAGTTGACCAGCTCTAGGATAAGACCCAGCTTCTCATGTACAGAATGGTATGATCTTCAAACAAAGCTGGGATTATTACTGAACTTCTCCAGAGGTTATATTTTAGCTGCCATTGAATAACTTGTAGTTACTTTCCCAGAAATCTTTACCTTGTACACAGGATAATTCCATGTTCAAGAACCTTTTCTTTTCAAGATATATAGAGAAAGTTGCATCCCATGTTTCCCCCAGCAGTTTAGATTTATCCATATAAACCCTCAGATTTTCTCTGCCTTACATTTTACCCTTTCATGATGACACAGTGAGAATATCATTAACATTTATTTCCACCTCACTTGTGATTTGGCATTCTTCACTATGATGGTAAGCATTTCTTGTGAGTCTGCTATAGGCCAAGCACTGGGAAAGCAAAATTGAGTAAGGAAGGTCATGAAGAAGACATCAATGGAAAGAAAAATTATAACACATTATAAGTGCTATTGTTAAAAATGTAAATCAATGTGGAAACTAATTTGACAATAAACTATTAAAAAAAAAGTAAATCAAATAATATGGGGTTAAGGAGAAAGAGAAAGAAGTTCAAGAGGAGATAATGTTTCAGTAGGAATTTCTGGGTTTAGGGTTGCAGAGATATGATAGCAGAGAAGAGGCTGAGCAAGGGGAGGGGAGAGGCAGGGAGAAGGTGGAGATGGGGCTAAGGCCGCTGCATGGCAGTGACAAGGAGGCAAGAAAAGACATGCATGCCTCATTTGTGCAAGGAATTGTCAAAGGGGAGAAGAGTCCAGAAACTAAGAAATTTGGAAAAGATGGGGGCGCTTGGGTGGCTCAGTCGATTGGGTGGCTGACTTTGCCTCAGGTCATGACCTCACCTTGTGGGTTTGAACCCCACATCAGCCTCTGTGCTGATAGCCTGGAGCCTGCTGTAGATTCTGTGTCTCCCTCTCTGCCCCTTCCCCACTCACGCTCTGTGTCTCAAAACTGAATAAAAGGTTTTTTGGGGGGAAAAAAAAAGGAAAAGGAAGAGATATGGACTGTAAACTCCTATTTCATCTTACAGAAACTATTGAATGACAAGAAGATCCATGGAAAAAGCACAGTCTCTTTGGAAATCAAAGATCAAGACTGCCAAGAACCGTTAAAAGAGGAAGAATATAAAAAGCTACGAGACCTTCTACAGCAGAGAGATAATGAAATCAGTATCCTTTCTGAAGTGATCAGGAACTTACCCTCTACGGGCTTACAAGAGGGAGTAAGCACACTTCTCTGCCTTACTCTGGCCACATCACCTGGGTCCCTGCTCTGCTTCTGGTTCACACTGCTTCTAGGTCCCCGCCCTGCTTCCGGTTCACACTGCTTCTTTCCATTTAGAAGAGATCCCTTCCACAAACAAAATGTAGTGGCTAGTGAAAAACACAGTTGCTATAAAAGAAAAAAAATGTACTTTGTTTTTAGCTGGATACATTTACATTATCAGGGATATTTCAGTTTATTTGAAAGTGGTCTTTTTCACACCATCTCTTAACATTAAGTTTTGTAGAGAATATATAGTTTTGGACTACTCTGCTGTGTTCTTTCTGTTTTAGTTCTGAGCCAATAAGTTAGCGGGTTATCTTTAGCTAACTGACCGGACACTGGGCTGACCACAGCCTCACCATGGTCCAGAATTTGTGGCTGGTGTGTGGGCGAAACTCAAATGGTGGCTGAAAACTGACAAATGGTATTTAGCTTATGAAGAGCAGAGATTGATTTAAATGTAACTTTTTATTTAAAAGCCAGATCCACTGCTTCGGGTTCCACTTACAAATGTTCCCAAATTTGGAAGTGAGTGAAGAGTGTTCAAGATAGAAACCTTTTTGGCTCTGGGAGGCAGCGTGGCTGGAGTCTGAGAGCGGGGAGCTGCCTCCACTGGGACTCAGTGGTTCCTTCTGAAGAGCTCCTGTCGGGTGGGTTAGTCCTCAGGTCTCCCCAACATTTCTTTGGTATTGTTCTTGCCTTATCTTTCAAGCTTGTACAAGATTTGACATTGTTGATGCATTTGCAGACTTGAAACATGCACAAGAAGTTATTTTGATCAGTCTTTATAAACAGGTATTTTTGTTTATTCATTTTTCAAAAGCACCAATGGGTCTTTTGGCTTCAGTTAATGCGAAAAATGCATAAAAAGAACCTACATGAAGGACATCCAGTAATAAAGAGGTAAAAGCAAACCACATGCAAGGTAGGCACACTGCCTGATTGACCTCAGTCTCTAATTTGAGCCAAGTATTAGCAGGCCCAGTATGCCTGATCCAAGTGAGTTTTAGCTCCTTTATTAGCCAGCCAGTAGCAGTAGGGTCAGCCTTGAATTACACTCCCCCGTGAGTCCTTGTCTGTGAGCGCTGCCCACAGTATCACCCTGCATTCCTTTCCTTCTCTTTTACCCTATCCATCTCCAGGGATGCTCCCAGCCCAGACCTCAGCCCCGGCCCCAGTCCCAGTCTGAGCTCTACTTCTTTTCCTAGCTTTGATCATCTTTATGATCTGCTCCCCCTAAACATTCTGACCAACTTCTTAATTCCCCTCTGGGCTTCTGAATGTGTATGCCTATAGGAGGAGTGAGATGAGATAGGACAGCGAGGGAACAGTCTGGGCTTGTGCATGTGTGTTTATTTAAACAAGGAAGTGACTGAGAGATGTACATCATCTCCCTCACTCACTGCCACATCCAGGTACCACTGCCTGTGTGGTACGCCCTCGGTCTTTACTGGCCAGGAACAACCTGAGCAGAGTCTCCTCCTTCTGAGATTCATATTCAAAGTGATGGTGTGTAGGAGCCATGGTGAAGAGATCAGTGAACGTAAAGCTCATGTCCTTGCTCTTGGTGCATCAGCTCTACAGCTATTCAGTGAAGCTCTTTCTTCCCCTTCAGTAGTAGGACACTAAAGCCTTCCCTGCCACCCTCACAGTGCTGAGCAAAGCTAGGAGGGTAAGTGAACAGAAAGTGCTCTGAGCACTTTGGTGTTCTACAATGGGAGATATAACTCTATATGCAATGGGCAAACTCAGAAGGAAAAACAGCAACTCAGATTTACTCATTACATAGCTTATACTTGTCGAGGGCTAATGACCAAGAAAGGCTGTTGAAATTCCAAAGATTCTCACAGCCAAGTTGGAGGATATTTTCATATGTTGTCTGTAGAATCACGAAGGTGAAGACTGACAGGAGGAATGAGAAAGAGCTAGTTTATAGGAAAAACAGGTGGTAATACTTGAGCTCAACAAAAGACAGTAATGCAATCAAAATGACAATGAATGACATTGAGCATTCTTCTTGGAAAGGGAGAGAAAATGGTGTCATTTCGGTGACATTATCAGTCTGAATAAAGTTCAGACACTCCTTCACGAAACATGTAACAGCGTATCATTTAGTACCTGGCACAACGAAGGCCCAAGTCAACAGAATGGGCAGGGGAAGAAGACAGGAAAGGTGGGAAGAAGGAAGGCAGCCAAGAAGATAAATCCGTACTCTCATCTTTATGAAATGTACATCAGAACGCTTCCTGTCCCTACTAAATTCTGCCAGGACCTGCTATACTTAGAATGAACCTCAATCAACTCCTTACTCTGGATCACAGGACCCTACGTGATTGTGCACCAGCCAAGCCCCAGATTTCACATACTAGGTCTCCATCCCAGATATGTTAGGCTTTGGTCACAGTGTCCTTTTTGTTATTCTTCTAACACCGGGTTTTCTCATCCTTGGCACTATTGACATTTTTGGCTGTATAAATTCTCCATTGTGGGATATTTCTCTCATCATGGTTCTGTGTGCATCGTAGGATGTTTAGAAGCCTCTCTGGCCTCTACCCTCTAGACTTCAGCAAAAGCACCTGCTCCCCACTGCAGTATGACAACCAAAAATGCTTCCAGACACAGCCAAATGTCTTTTGGGCAGTAAAATAGCCCCTGTTGGGAACCACTGCCAAGGCCCTTCTCCTAGGGTTTTAGCACTAGCCAGTAACTCTGCTGAGATACTCTTCCTCTGGCCACTGCTTCCTGTCATTCAGATCTCACCTTAAATGTCATTAGGAAACTCTTTTGTGAGCACCCAGTGTAGAGTAGCCACTCAGTCATTCTTGACATGTTATTGTTTTTAATGTTTATTTATTTATTTTGAGAGAGAGCAGGCATGAGTGGAGGAGGGGCAGAGAGAGAATCCCAAGCAGGCTCCATGCTGTCAGCACAGAGCCCAATGCGGGGCTCGATCCCACGAACTGTGAGATCATGACCTGAGTTGAAAGCAAGAGTTGGTCACTTAACCAACTGAGCCATCTGGCACCCCTCTTGACCTTTTAAAAATTATCTAGCCCTTTCCTTTTCTAATGTTTGGTACGTTGCATGAGATCTGTCTTTCCCCAGTAGGACATCTGCTTTGTGAAAGCAAGAAACCAGTATACCTTTTCATTGTTCCATCCCTGTTCCTAGAAGAGTGCTTGGCACATAGTACAAGCTCCACTGAATACCGCTGAATGGGTGAGTGAGTGGGTGTTGCCACTGCAGCGTGTGAACCGGTCGAAGCACCTGAAGCCTTTGTTAATCAATTCCATACGAGGCAGAGTGGAAGATATAGGCAGAGCTCTGTTCTTCTCTGCCAGGACAAGGCCCAGACACCACCTCTGGTAAGATCATGGTTTTCCTAGGCAAAGAGTGGAAGCCACATAAAGGACTGTGAGAGAAAAAGTGATTATGCTTCTGGAAATCTCCCAAGAAGTTGGAGTCAGAGCTGAGGAGAAGGATGGAGTCTAAGCAGGCATTTGAGCAGCAATCTTCTCTCCCCACCACCTCCATATTTCCTCCCTCCTATTTTAGTAAAGCCATCTCGAGGGATGATGGAGACCTGGGATTCATCTTGCTGCATATGCAGTTGGCATTCTGGGCTTCTCAAGAGAGATTTTAGTCTTGTCCCTCAGTGACGGCAGAGATCCTTTAGAGTTCTCAGCATCTTGAGCCTGAAAGAACAGCTAAGTAGGGTGGAATGCAGTGATGTTATCATCAGTGCACCTAGTATATTGAAATGGCCTGCAAAAAGGTGCATTTTAAAGTAATGTATCTGTTTATAACTTTTTTTTTCCCTTCCCTTCTCCCATGGTCTTTGGTTAAGTTTCTCAAGATCCACATACGAGTGAAAACATATATCTGTCTTTCTCTGACTGACTTATTTCACTTTGCATGATACCCTCCAGATCCATCCACATTGCTGCAGATGGCAGGATTTCATTTTTTCTCATTGCCAAGTAGTATTCCACTGTATATATAAACCACATCTTTATCCATTCATCAGTTGATGTACATTTAGGCTCTTTCCATGATTTGGCTATTGTTGAAAACGCTGCTGTAAACATTGGGGTACATGTGCCCCTATGCATCAGCACTCCAGAGGGAAGCAAACCATGAGACTCTTAAATACAGAGAACAAACTGAGGGCTGATGGGGGATAGGGGAGGGGAAAGTGGGTGATGGGCATTGGGGAGGGCACTTGCTGGGATGAGCACTGGGTATTGTATGGAAGCCAATTTAACAATAAATTATATTAAATAAATAATAAGTAAAGTAAATGTATCTGTAGTAAGAATTCATCTTTTCAGTTCCATTTGGGGCCAAGATTCAGAGATTTTTTTAAGTGACTTTAAGTCCCATTTTAATGTATGCTATGTAAACACGTGCTGAACATGGGGCTGCTCTGGCCCCCAGAACCCATCTGGCTGCTCTGCCAGCTAGACAGATCCGGTGTTCTCCCTCTCCGCTCCTGCTGCCTCCTGAGCAGCTTCCTGGACTCAAGTCCTACTTACTCACAGATACATACATCCCTCCACTGCCTGCTCCCACTGAGTGTCCATTTTATTTTTTATAAACCCTTTCATAAAAATTTTAAGTCATTACAGGTTTAAACTCAGAACATTTTAAACGCCTTTGGGATTGCTAATTTTTCATGTAACGGTGCCATATTGAAAGACCAGTAGCTTCCTAAACCAACTTTAACTGGATAAGTGACTTAAGGAAGTTGAAGTCTTCCTTTAGTGGTCTCTTTACCACATGACAAATAGCAAATATTATTGGGAATATTAACCTCAGTTGAGACATTAGTGGTTTTTTTAAAATGTTTATTTATGTTTGAGAGAGAGAGACAGAGGGTGAGCAGGGGAGGGGCACAGAGAGAGGGAGAGACACAGAATCTGAAACAGGCTCCATGCTCTGAGCTGTTAGCACAGAGGCCCAACATGGGCTCAAACCTGCAAGCAGTGAGATCATGACCTGAGCCAAAGTCAGATGCTAAACTGACTGAACCACCCAGGCTCCCCAGAAACATCAGTGTTTTGATCATTGCAACTTAGTATGAGTCACTGAATCCTTAATCAAGTTCCAGATATTCTGGTCAATATGCTAAAGAAGGAAAAGAAGAAAGCTCAGGATGCTCTCCATTCATCCGGTATGGATAGAAGTGAATGTGGACGCTCACAGAGCTCTCCTTTTCCACCTGGGAACCCAGAAGGTCTGAGGACTTGGCCATCCTCAGCTCCCACACAGGTCCAGGACATCAGCACTTCTGCGTATAGATCTAGTTTACTCCACAGAAAAACAGGTCAGTTATATTTATTTATTAATATAAATTATATTATGTTGAATATAGAAAACATAGGCTTAAATGAGAAAATATAAGCCATCATAAATGATATGTCTATGGAAAAGGTAAGTAAACATGAAAAAGATTATAATTTGATCATTCTGTTTATCATTGTAATTCTTCTTATTGTTATTATTACTAATATTTTTGAGGTTTTAAAGTTGTACTAGCAGCAGCTTCAGCAGAAATCACAAAAATTCCCAAGTGAAGTTTATCCTCAAAAGGAAAGAAAAAAAAAAAACAACAATTCTGGCGTTCCGCATTCTCCGTAATGGAATTCAGCATACCATTTTTTTATTTTTAAATATGCAAGGATGAAGAAATGGCAATTTATTTGTTAGAATTATTTTTTTTATAACTGTCACAACTCTTAAATTAAACAAGTTCCAAAATTGATGACTGAACTTAAATACAAAGAGTGAATTGTCTCAGAGTTCAGAGGCAGAAACTGATGGGTCCAAGGCAACAGGAGAAAAGTTAACATTAGAGAAAGAAACACAACCTTTCCTCTAAGGGAAGAAAAGAATAAGGACAGATGTTTCATTGCCAGTGCGATGACACAGTATTTATTTCTAAATCTGAAAAAGCTCTTTGCAGCAAAATAATTTAACAATATTATTACAGTCTGCCTTAATGGACAATAAACAAACAAAACTTTGTCAGAGAGTAGGATTTGACAGAGTTGGACCAACGAGGAGGCACTTCCCCCAACTTGTAGTTTTCTATTGGTATGTCAGGGTTTTTAAAATATTTTTTAATGTTTATTTATTTTTGAGAAAAAGAGAGACAGAGTACAAGTGGTGGGGGGTGGGACTGGGCAGAGAGAGAGGGAGACATAGAATCCAAAGCAGGCTCCCCGCTCCATGCTGTCAGCACAGAACCTGATGCAGGGCTCGAACCCACAAACTGTAAGATCATGACCTGAGCTGAACTCAGACACTTAGCCAACTGAGCCACCCAGGTGCCATGATCAGTATGTCAGTTCTGCAACTACAGAACCATGCTAGAGGCCCAGGCTGGTTTGTGCTATTTTCTCTTTCTGTTAAACCAGTAGAGTGCAACATATCATTATGTGATTGATGTCTTTCTCTTGAAAACATTGAGAAATCTGAAACATGGAATATACCAGAACAAAGGGGTGAAAAGCTTCCCCTTTTGGCAATACAATTTGAAAATCTCTGTATAGGAGCCCCTGGGTGGCTCAGTCCACTAAGCGACTCAGGTCGCTCATGGTTTGTGAGTTCGAGACCCCCTCCTCCCATCCCTCCTTTGGGCTCTGAGCTGACAGCTCAGAGCCTGGAGCCTATTTTGGATTCTGTGTCCCACTCTATCTCTGCCCCTACCCTGCTTGTGCTCTGTCTCTCTCTCTGTCTTTCTCTCAAAAAAATAAACATTAAAAAAAAAAAGAAAAAAAATCTCTGTATAAATGTTGGGATGGGCTACCTGACATGCATGGTTTTCTAAAGGATTTAGCTTGTTAATAATGAGAGTATGGCACTCATTAAGAAGGACACGTTTTAGTTATTGAAGACAAGATCAAGAAGCCTGGAAATATACTTTGTGATATTATATCCCTTTGTCTCTTAATTCTAAGTCTCCTTGCTTTGAGTATTTATTTAACAACAGAGTAGAATAAATCCAAAATCAAAGGAAACCAAAAATGCTATTTTTACCATTTATCATGTTGGCAGTAGGCAGAGAAAGTAGTTATTCCTCTCTGTGATTGTTTTGCATGTAGCATTCCTATACTCTGTTATGGGTTACAGCTGGTTTGAAAAAAAGGAGGCCCTCTGCATTGGTAAATTCATTAGTTCATCCATCAATTTATTCATTCCTTCATTCATTCAATGTATATTTATTGACTACACACTTTGTTCTAGGTACTGTCAATAATTATTACTATTATGGCTATAGCTTACATAGTCCTTATATATGTCAGGTACTGTTTACAGTTGTCTGCTTGAATTAACTCATCTCATCCTTATTCTATAGGTTCTTGTTATACCCCCATATTATACAAGAACATACAAGGACAAACACAATCTCTGATCTCAGACTTAGAGACTGACAGAGAGGAGAGCTTTGAACAATTAATTACAAAAGTGCACCTCTGTGTTACTGTTGGGGCACATACCAGGGAACCCTGCCCCAAGTTAAGATCAGAAAGATCCAACAGGGGTTATTGGGGTAGGAGTGTGACTGGAAGGAATATTTCAGGCAAAAGGAATTATTTGAATAGCATTCAGGGCCTTTGTGGTGGAAAGGAACATTTTAGAAAGTGAAAAGGAGAGGATGGTTGGGATGTGGGGATTTGAGAAACTAGGAAAACAGGGGGAGTATCATGTGCAGAACAGATTGCATGACTAGTTAGAAGGCCATTATAGTATAGTAGTCCAGGCCAGAGGATGGAAATGATGAGAGAGAGATGAGGGAATCAGAAGCATTTAGGAGGGAGAGTGGGCAGGGCTTGGTGACTAGTGGATGTAGCCAGTAATGGTGAGGATGGCCCCCAGGTCTGTGGGTGGCTGGTGAGGCTCTTCTGGGAGTAGTGCTTCCCCTGGGCAGGCAACAGTTGGCATTGTTGACTATAGAGAACAGAGCTTGACATGGAAGGTCATGGTCAGTACCCATATTAGAACCCCGTGCTCATGAACTGTTTACTGGCCTTCTCCAAAGACACGCACCATTATGCCCATGTAGAAGTGGCCTCAGATATCACTGCCCCACCCCTTGCTGTGTGCCAGACCTTTTCTGTTTCTATTTTCTCTTGCCCACACCATCTCCCTTCTCATAATTCTTCTTCCCCACAGCATCTCATAATCTCTCTCCTAACTCATAATTATAGTCAACTTTTTCAGTAACCCTTTTCCTCCCTTGATACTACTATCAAGACAGACTGTAGTTTTGCTTGGAGAATGAATTAAGTTTACTTGAATAGAAAATCACTGAAAAAATAATGGAAATTGTTTGTAAAGTCCAAGTACAAACGAGGTAAAAGAATTTTGGAGAAAAGCCTCATAGTTGAAAGGGTTTTTGAGTTGTTTTAACTGTCATTGGATAGAGCTCTAGCAATAACTTTAAATGGGAGTAGGTTCACAAATGGATTGATAATGATCTAACCATTTGGAAGAGGGGCTGATGGCGAATTGATTTTATTTTTTTGGCAAAACTACAGATAGGATGAAAGTTGCTGTGGATGAATCAATGCTGCACAGCAACAGGTAATGGGATAGTTTGTTATAATGTTTAAGATCCTAAGAGCTGATTAGGCTTTTATTAATGCATTATTTTATACAAGAAGCTTGTGTAAACTAAGCCAAATACAAAATAATAAGCATGTGGTTTTGGAAGGGTTTCTGCCCTATGTAGATATTGTCAATTTCTATTAACCATCCTTTGGGCTGCTTTTAGCAGAAAGCAAGTAAATTTGACATCCTCCATTCAGACTGTTGTGAAGCTCCCCTCTGATGACCCTCTTCCTTGTTCCCTTCACCCCCACTTCACAGCGAAAATGACTTCTTTCAAATTTCTTGTGTTGAAAGAAAATGAAACCAAACTCATGGTTCACTACAGAGCCCCACACAGTCATTGTACAAGCAGACTGCAAAGGCAGAAGGAGGAAGGTTAGGGGCTTTGGGGCTTCTTGTTTTTTTGGAAGTTAAATGTCTGTTTCACTTTCATGGGAGGGGGATTGTTGAGAGGGATTGTTGAGCTTCACATTTTGAAAAGAATCTTTAAAATAGCAGGAGTTCGATAGTTTGGTTTTCTTGTTGGATTAGGGGTGTTTTGCTGTTTTTGTTGTTGTTTACTTTTTTCATGCTCTGACTGTGTGTTCCAGAGAATCACCTGGAACCAGTGTTCCAAAAGCCCTTGATGACTCAGCATGTCCTTTAACTGAGATACTAATAGAACCCACTCATCACAGGTGATGACACTTTAAAAGGTGAACTGAAAGCCCAAGCCACAGCCTGGAGGCTCCAGGCTCTTTTCTCATACTCCTGAGAACTTGTTGAATCCCCACTCTGTGCACGGAAGGTCCCAGGTTAGGTGTTATAGGGGCACCAGAAACTGAAAAATGGTCTCTACCTCTGGGAGCTCATGTTTAAATAGCAGAGCCTACCTTGGTACCGAAAGATAGAGAATAAAGTAACAGGTGCTATATGCAGGAGCTAGTATGGGAAGTCAAAGCAGAAGGCAGGGACTTTGATTAATGGATTGGGAAAAGCATTACAAAACAAGACACAGTAACACAAATGACACAGAAGTCAGGGCTCAAAGGATTGGTAGAATTTGGACAAAGATGGAGGGAGGAACATTCTATTACATTCCAGGTTTAAAGAATATTATGAGTAAAGGCTTGGGGACAAGAAAGCAAGGAAAAATATGTAGAGTTGGCAGGGGTACTTGTTTAGCTAGGGCCCTGGAGAGGTACAGGAAGTCCTGAAGAAATAAGGCTAGAAACATGAGTGGCAAATTGTTGGGATGGCTGCTTCGGGGCAAGGGGGTAGAGGAATAGACGGGAACATCCCCTTTTAACTTTATATGCTTTCATGTTGTTTTAATTTCTTACATTTAATTTCTTACCCATGTTATAAAAACCCTTAAATACCAAGCCAGGGAATTTTCTTCATCTGGTTGCAGGGAACCAGCAAAACAGAGGGTGCATGGTGATAGTTGTGCTCTGGGAAGGCATTTGTGGAAGGAATCTTTGGACTGTCTTGGAGACAAGATGCTTGGAGACGTGTGTAAATGGTTGAGGAAATAGAATAGTCCAAGGTGGGAGGGATGGAAACAGAGAGGCAAGGGACATGAAGAGATATAACAGAGGGAGACTACAGCAGTTCTACATGGCATAAACAACTCCAGTTCTTCTACCTCTTCTTGGTTTTCTGGTTCCTCTGGCACTGAGGATGCAGATACAGGCATCAAAAGGAGGACGGGGAGCCAGTGCTTCAAACCTGTAGTCTGTTTCTTGAGTTTGCCTTACTCATGCTCAAAGGATTGCTCTCTGGACCAAGAGCTACTGTTACAAAGTTTTAATATACCCAAATCAATCCACTAAGTTGAAAAGAAGAGCTCAAAGACCAATCTATAGAGCAAAACTCACCCATAAAACCATAGAAAAAGAGTAGAGATTAGATTTTCTAAGATCATTTCTGACTTGCTTTGTTGTAAGCCTCAGGCACAAATGTTCCCTTCTTGCTTTTCAAACCTCTCATGGTCCAACTGACCCTCTCTTTTGGAACTGACCATGCTTTCATCCTTGCATTTCCCTATAAGTGCAATTAAAGGGACAGTAAGTAAATGGATCATTGCTTTCTCTGTAGCTCCATGGCCAATCTCAGTTACGCAGGGCGGAGTATTGGAGTTACTCTGAGCACTATCTCTGAGAAATGCATCTTTGTATCATTCCTATTTGAAGGGTCCATAGATTAGATGAAATGAATAAATGATGCTCAAAAAA
Organism: Crocuta crocuta; assembly: GCF_008692635.1. NCBI lineage: Eukaryota > Metazoa > Chordata > Mammalia > Carnivora > Hyaenidae > Crocuta > Crocuta crocuta. The sequence goes on from NW_027530179.1 coordinate 8,828,501, forward strand.
GAGAAAGGGAAGAGAGAGAATTTGAGAACAGACTCTGCTTTACCCCTATTTCCATTTGTTATATCTGACAATCTCTGTAATTCCACCACTAAATCTAAAAAGTGAATAAACAAATAGAAGCCAATGTGTTTTCTAAAGGAAGGCAGCGTGGCTCTAGTTGGGACTCAACTTCTGACATTTGTTGGATTCAGCAGACACCCATGAGCTCCCATGTGCCTCTATCTACCTACCTACCTACCTACCTACTTACCTACCTACCTTAGAAGTCATCATTTATGAGCATCTCAGGAATTTTTAATCTAGCTGGGGAGATAAGTAGGTAGCTATAGCTGTTTTCTAGCATAATGAGAATGCTGAACAAAGGGGCCTGGATAATTGAGGATTCCTCCAAAACTGTAGCCTGGTCAATGATCAATTCCATATTCTTTGGGGATACAGTATGGTCAGGACAGGGAACACAGATTCTGGATATGGGGTAGATTCAAAGAACTAGAGGTATCAAAGAGACAGTGTCCTATTGCCTATGGACATTAAGAATTTCTTGATTAGATGTGTAGAGGAAGACCATGACCCTGGTACCCAAGTACTCAGTGAAGTGACAAAAGCAGAAGACTGCTGATGGCAGTGAGGAGGACAGTGTAGAAGACACAGCCAGATGGAATGAACCTGAATGGGGAAAAGGTGTGCCTATGTTGTATTGTTTGCTTGTGTCTTTATTTTCATAAGCATTAATGGGTATTGTTCCAGAATTGCAGAGGGAAGACACGTAAAATTCTGGCCAACAACCTCATTTCCCTACCTGGTTGTAGGAAGAATCTTATTCTGAGAAAATGCTGCTTTTCTCACCTGAAGTTCAGGGTAAAAGTCTACATTTCCGTTCTGTTATGTTCATGAAGTAATTGGGATAGTTTGCCTGCTCTGGAAAATGGATTCTCCTAATAGGAGGGATACCCTCAAATCTCCTTCAAAACGTGCTGAGAGAAGGCACAGGTCTGGTAGAGGACACTCACAAAACAGTCATGGAAGACCTGTTGCCCAATGTGATATACTTGCATGTGACAGAAAGTTAGCGATGGTTCTGGGCATGGGAACCCTATCTTTAGGCTCTAGGACAAAGGGTCATAAATATGAAGACTGTGTCAGAACACAGGTAATTAATTTTCATTTTTTTAAACTTTGCATTCAAAATTAGTTTTTCAGTTGATTATTTGGAGCTTAGGTTTCCTTCTCTCACATATGGGTAGGTTGGGTTTCCTGGAAAGCAAAGTCTCAGCCAGGTGGTTATGAGGGAGGGCCCTTGGGACCAACAGTCCTAGAAGTGAGAGGAAGGGTGCAGGATTTGGCAGAGGGAGAGGCTGGGCTGTGAGGCAGTCCTGAACGAGGCCTCAGGGGCTCTGAAGTTGAGCAGGCCTGTCAGAGTTGTCCCAAGCTGAGGCAACCTTCATAACAATCAGTCACTGGATACAGTCCTGTAAGAGGCATGGCTTTATGTTGTTTTTTTTTTTTATTTCTAGGAGAGAGAGAGAGACAGCGTGAGCAGGGGAGGGTCAGAGAGAGAGGGAGATACAGACTCTGAAACAGGCTCCAGGCTCTGAGCTGGCAGTCAGCACAGAGCCCGACGCGGGGCTCGAACCCACGAGCCGCGAGATCATGACCTAAGCGAAAGTGGGACGCTTAACCGATTGAGCCACCCAGGCGCCCCGATGCTGATGTACTCTTAACAGCTGGAGGAATAAGTCCTTCATTCACCTTTTTAACCCAAAATTTTATTTTTCTCACCCCCCCATCTCCTACTGCTGGTAGCCATCAATCTATTCTCTGTATCTATGAGCTTTTTTTTTTTTTCCAGATCCCATATATCAGAAGGATCCTATAGTATTTGTCTTTCTCTGCTGAATTATGTCATTAAGCATAATGCCCTTGAAGTCCATTCATGTTATCACAAGTGGAAAGATTTAATTCTTTTTTATGACTGAATAATATCCCATTATCTACATCTATATCTATGTCAATGTCTATATATCTATATCTGTGTCTTTATCTATAAAGATATCACATTTTCTTTATCCATTCATCATCAGTGGACAGTAGGTCATTTCCATATATTGATATTGTAAATAATGCTTCAATGAACATGGGGATGCTTTTCAAGTTAGTGTTTTCCTTTTCTTTGGATCAATACCTAGAAGTAGAATTGACCCTATGGTAGTTCTATTTTTAGTTTTTTTAAGAACTTCTATACTGTTTTCCACAGTCGCTATACCAATTTACATTGATACCAGCAGTGCACAAGGGGTTCCTTTTCTCCATGTTCTTGCCAACACTTGTTATTGTCTTTTTTATAGCCATTGTCACAAATGTAGGGGGATATTTCATTGTGCTTTTGATTTGCATTTCCTAATGATTAAAGATGTTGAGAATCTTTTCATGTGCCTGTTGGCCCTCTGTGTGTCTTCTTTGGAAATATATATATATATATATATATTCAGATCTTCTGCCCATTATTTTTTAAAAGTTTTTAACATTTATCTACTGTTTTGAAAGACAGAGAAAGACAATGTGTGAGTGGGGGAGGGGCAGAGAGAGAAGGAAACACAGAATCCAAAGCAGGCTCCAGGCTCTTAGCTGTTAGCACAGAGCCCAAGACAGGGCTTGAACCCATGAACTGTGAGATCATGACCTGAGCCGAAGTCGGATGTTCAACCGACTGAGCCACCCAGGTGCCCCTCTGCTGCCCATCATGTGAATCCATGAAGAGAAGCAGATTGGGAAGGAGAGTGTATTTATTTAATTTTAGATATATTGAGAATGAATATGATATTGGAGTGTCTAAGCTAGTAAACACATATCTTTAGTGCTCAAGGCAAGGGGTTAATGAGGGAAATGGATCACTGACTTGTAGCCATGGGAATGGATTAGGTGGTCCAATGAAATGGGTAGCAAGGAAAAAGAGGGAAAAAGGACCAGAGGCAGACGCTTAGGCTCCCCAATATTAGTGGGGGTGATCTGGGGCAGAAGAGCCAGGAAAGCAGAACTGAAAGACAAGAAAGTGTGAAGAGTAAGATCTCAGATGCCCCTCTGGAAGTTGTGTTTCAAGGAGATAGATGTGATTAACAGCACTGGATGTTGCAGAGTGGTCAGGTTAGGTGAGAACTGCAGTCTATCGGATTTGGATGGGAAGTGAACAGTGACTTTTGCCAAAGCAATTTCAAAGAGTGAGGGAGCAGAAAGCTCACTGTACCAGATTGAAGAGTGGGAGGAGAGGAAGTGAGGCAGAAATAGTCACAGAGATCATGGGAGGTTAAAGAATTTTGAGGCAAGCGTTGTTAAATGGAGTTTCTTTGTGGGTGTTGAAGTCATTAGGATATTGACAGGAAATGGGGCAGAAAGGAAAACTGTGCGCCAGGAGCCCAAATCTGCTTAGGTAACTGGGTGGTTTGTTCACTCCTTGAACCAAAATATACTTTAAGTTAGAGCATCAGAGAGAGGGGTAGCGGGACCAAAGGGCACAGATCTCAAAGGAGGAAAGGTTTGGGCCTTAGTGTTAAAAACGGTGATATTGAAATGGTACTGGTGACTTAGAAAAAGGCCACACCGACCCTGGCCCTTCTAGTAATTACATAGAGGAGAAGGAACATCCTCCACTTGAGAGGGCTCCAGATAAGTCAATGTCCTTGAGGGGAAAGTCAGATTTCAGTGAAGAGAAAGCTGAAGGGGGTGTTTCATAAAACAGTTGAGGATGTGGGAAAGCTTAATTAACAGTGAATGTGGGGTCCGGAGAGCAGAGTAGGACAGGTTCTCAAGGAGGGCAGCAGGGGAAGGAGGAGTGGGTGGGACGACATGGCAGTAGGGTGAAGAAGTAAAGAATAATATGTGAGATGACAGTTGCCTGCAGGGGCTTGCATTTTGTGGGTGGCTAAAGATGATAGGGATAGACGTCATGGTAGGATTGATTATCCTTGAGGCTACAGGCCTGGTAAGTGTGGCAGATTTAGTCTCTTACTGGCTTTTAAATGATATGCTTCTGATGATTTCCTTTGACATGAACTCTCCCTGGATCACGTTTTGGAATGAGACTGGGGGGAAAGGTCAGCCGGCTTCTGGAATGTTCCAGTTCCAGTGAAGTCACAGTACTCTGTGAGCTTGGGACAAAGGTGCAGCATGGAAAAGCTCAAAAAGGGTGCTGGAAATTCTTGGACAGTTTTCCTCACATTGTGGAGAGCAGTTTGTATGTCTCCCACATGCTCGTCTCTTGAAGGAGTCCTGTGATTCAAACAGTAGCAACTGCTCTCCTAGTGATGGGGATGCTTATGACGGTGGTAGTAGTTTTGTGGCTTTGTAGATATGGGTCATTCCTAAGTCAGATACTTAGAATTTTGGTATTGTGTTTCCTAAATTGTAAGCTCCTAAATAAGTCTTCAGTGTTCAGAGGCCTCCTCAGAGCCCCCTCTGGAGGTAATATAGAGACACTAAAGCAAGAGAAATAGAATTGAATCAAGGAGATTCTTTTTCTGTTCTTTTTGATTTGGGTCAAGCACAGAGCGGAGAATCTTTAAACCTCCTATCTGACAAGTTTAACTCTGTCATTTCCCCCTAGCCATCATATAATCAGATTTCACTCTGCGGTGAGAGACAATGATTGCACTGTGTTACAGCATTTGCCTTCACCCTGGAGTTTGGGAATCCATCAGCACTTCCTTTTTCAAATATGATGTTCTGGGATTTATTCCAACAAAGATGAAATAGCTTCTGTCACTATGTTCAATAGGGAATGTATTTTGGAAAGATGATAGATGAACCCTGACTTTATTTGTAGCATAAGACATGATCTTTGCACAACATCTATCAGTTGCTGTGACAATCCAAGCCAGAAATTACCTGCTCCTACTACAGTTAAGTTCAGCTGGTTATGTCACTGAAATTACTATAATCAGTATATATGTTGAGGGGTGGAGTGGATGTGACTGTAAAAGGCCACCTGGGAAATAATAAGCCTTTCTCCACTATACACATGTCAAACACATGTCAAGTTTGTCTTTCAATTAGACCCTCCATCGTTGTTTGAAAAGCTTTGTGCCACCTATCACTCTGCCTCTTAACCTCCCACAGCCAGAAAGCTTTGCTCACAAATACTATTTCACTCCCTCTAGCTGCATTTCAGGTAGATCTCTCTCATCATCTTCTGGTTCCCTTAATTTCTAGTTCTGCTTCTGTGAATCTGTTCAGTTCTTTGTTTTGGGTTATTCTACTTCATTTTGATGAACAGAAATTTCTTGGGGATCCTACAGCAGAGAAAATATTCTCTGAATATTTTGAGCCTCATAAACTTGTGCTGAGTTGAGCACTGTTCCAAAACTGATAGAAGAGGTGTGCCTCATGGCTGGGATTACCAGATGTAGAAAATAAAAACAGAAGATAAATCACACATAACTCTTTAGTATAACTGGGTCCCAAATATTGAACAGGAGCCACTTATTCTAGAAAATAAAGTTTGTTATTTACCTTAAATTCAAATTTCACTGGGAAATCTTATATTTTATCTGACGACACTACCCCTGGCCCTTTTCTTTGTTGTGATGGTTTCCTGGTGTGAGGGTTCCCAGATAGCCTTTAAGGAACTGCTCCAGAAGAGGAATAGTGGGGTCTGTGTGGGTTCAGTAGCAGGCAGGGCTGCTGCAAGGCTCTTGTATTGGTGGGGTATGGTGGCAGGGGGCGGGGAGGTGGAGTTGATCTTCACCCTAGCACCAAACGCTGCAGTTGTTTTATTCTTTGTCCTACATCTTGTCTCTTTCTTGACTGGTGGAATTCCAAGTTTCTGATCCTAGAAGATGGACAGGAGGGTTACAGTGCACAGCATTTCTCAAACTTTTGCCTTAGAATGCCTGTCAGTATCTCAGAGGATCCTTGTGCTCTATAGAACACTGGGAAAACCTGCTGTGCAGTATCCCCATGAACATTTTCTGCTGCATATAGGGTTTACTCAGTGCTACAATATTCAGCTATTTATTCGTCGGCTTTATTGTCAGCGATCGGTACTGTCTCAAACCATGGCTTATGAACTGCATCTTGTGTGTTCCTAGAGCCCAGTCATTTGTATATAGTTATTTTTGGAAATAAGTTTCGTAACCAATACTTTCATTAATAATGTAGCTCTTTCCATTGGGAGGTTTTTCAGATGCCCAGGAATACTCTGAACCCGGTTTCCTCAAGCTGACAGACCAAAGTAGAGCTATTATATATAATACATTCTTCCACTGAAGTACTCCCTAGTCTAACTTGACCAATTATACATTCAGGATAGCCTATGGACATTTATGAACCTCTCAAGGCAGCCAGACTTAGAAGCTTCCGGAGCTCAGTTCTGTGTATGATGTCATATGCCTTTGTGAAGTTGACAGATAAAACAAGGGATATTAACATTCAACTCTATAGTTTTCCCATCTTCACTGCATGATGAAAGTCAACTCAATGCTACCCTGAGTTTTTAGATGGTGGGGTTCCCCTCTCCAGCTGTGCTGTTGAGACATGTTTACAAATCTCTTTTTAGTTTATTTCTCTAGAAATTCAACATTTACCATTTGGATGGCTTCATTGAAACTTTGTAGCATATGAATGGCTTCACCCACTAGAGTTTAGTGGGAATCAAGCAATGGCTGTTCCAAGAAGTGCCATGTAGCAGTGGGCTGGCCCTTTAGGGCTCATTAGTAAATGTGACTGAATTGAGGATAAGCACCATCTGGGTATTGAATGTATGCACGGTATCTTTTTCTTTCACTAGAAATTTATATTAGTGATCACGAGCAAACGCCTGGCATATTCTTTTTACAAGACTGTAGAATAGTGCCTCATATTTCAAGTCTTATGTTGTTCATTCTCCCATATTACAGTGAAACAGTGAGATATGTCACCTTAGAATTTTACAGTCCACTGATACGAGAGAGAGCAATTGAGCCTTTTAAACCATTAGTCTGCAATGCTCATCACTTAACTCAGATAACACTGGGTGACTGAATCATTTCTGTCAGTCAGAGCTGTGCCAATATATGTGTGCGCAAATATACTTCCATGCATGAACACACACATAATCACGCAACACCCTGTGCATGTGCATGCACACTCCACACTAACACATGAAACACATGTGTGCACACCAACCCTTTCACCTTTGATGCTTTTCTAGTATATCCTGTCCTGTTCTAGTCTTTTTAGTCTGTACTGCATTAAACAACGTTCCCACCATACTTACTGGTCCAGAACTAGGTAAATGGTTGATTTACTGACTAATAGGTTAAATTTCTATTTTGTGCCACTCCATTAAGTCTGGCAGCTCCTGAGTTGCTGTTCTCTAGCATTTATCCGGCCCTTATGATCTCCATGAACGTTTGTGACCCACTGTATTCTGTGAACACAAGCAGGATCAGCATTTGATATGTATGAGATCATGGAAAAGTGATCTCTGCCTAATGTGGTGTGTGTGTGTGTGTGTGTGTGTGTGTGTGATTTTTCTCACCAAGGCCCAAGATGTTTTTTTGATAATGCCCTGCAGGGGGATAGATAGGATTTAGTGGTCTATTGCTCTCTCCGAACTCATTAAGCTTGGTTAAGCTGATTGTGTTAGCTTGGATATACAATAGATGGGCTCTTTAAAAAAAAAATTAAGTGGAAGTGAAAACCTAATTGGTTAGCATATTCATTTCTAACTCTATTGCTCATTACCCCTTCCATTTTAATTACATATGCTGTGTGAAATAATTGGTTTTTGCCATTAGCAAACAGAGCCCACAGGACCTTATTATCCCCAGACTCATTGCTTCCATGTTCAATCAGCCATTTTTCTGGAATAGTTTTGTTTGACAGAAGATTGACTCCAGAGTTTAAAAACCCCATTTTTTACCAAGTGCAGTAGGTAACAGTGCCATAGATGGTATACAACGTGTCCACAGAAAGGAACGCACATCATTCTGTGTCATTCACTGTCACACACCAAATCTGCCAAAGGTTAACATGCTGGATGGTCAGCCTGTCCTGCTGCAGCCTTGATTCTCAATAGAACTCTCTCCTTTCCACCCCTTCCAGGTCCCTAACAGTAGATACCTCTGATGGGGGCTAGGCATGCTCTGCCCCAAATATCCTCCTTCTTTCCTAAGTTTGAAATCCCCCTCAGTTTGTTTAGTTTGGATAAATGGGATAACAACCTTAAGAAGGTTAAGCTAGAAATATCTGTCTAAGCTAGAAATATCTAGTGTGTTTCATTTGGTCAACTCTTTTCTTAGGTAAGATAAATGGAGGTATCTGGGGACATGGCCCACATGGGCATGGTACTGCAGCAGTGAAGGACCATTTTCCAGAAAACTGGAGAGCAGTATTTTGGCCAGTGGGAGGATAGGGGCACAGTGAGAGAGAAAGGAGAATGAAGTGTATGTACCACTCTGAAATGTGGCTGTTCCTCCCTTCCCTCCTCCTAGTGCTCACTCCACAGCAGGAAAGAGCGGGAAATTGGAGAACCCTTTCCACAGCTGGCTTCCTGATAACAGGTGCAGAAATCTGGGAAGTGTATTACCAAAACAGACCCAAAATTTGCTGTGTGCAGCCTGTAAAGGAATTTTCTAAGTTTATTCTGTGTTGCATGTGGCTATAATAGCCACGTAGCTTGGCCAGAATTATGCCACAGCACTTTTCATTTTTAATTTTACAAGTAATACTTATATGTGTTTTCCTTTAATATAATTAAAACCTTACAAATAGCACTAACTTCCCTTTGACAACCCACTCCAATCTCTCAATCCCTACTTCCCCAGTTAAAATTGTGTGTATGCCATTGACATGGTGTATATGCTTTCAGACTTTTTAATATTTTTGATATTATAATTTAAAAATAATTTTGCACTGCCGGGATACTTTAGAACTTATTTTTTTCCAGGAAATTATACGATCAACATCTTTTCATGTCAACCAATAAAAGAAAATTGTGTGTATGAGATAATTTTTTAACTTTTTCTTTATAGATATAATATTATATATAGTTGTGTATATAATTTTCCTTTTTCTATATATGTATATGTGCATATACTTACATATCTGTATATATTTATATATGGATCATACATAGTCTAAAATATATACATAATATAAATTTTTACTTATATATGTTATTATTTATATATATATTAATTTATATATACTTAAAATATATAAATACAAAATTTTACTTATATAATATTTTTATGTATTATTTAAAACATAAATAATATAAATATATTTCTAGTCACTATATATAAATGCATATTTTTATGTATATACATAGTAAATCCATAGAGAACCTATAATGTTATTTTATGTGAATATATTTGTATGTTGCTCCATGAATAGTCCTTCAAATGTTAAGTGGCTTCTGTGTACTGGAGCTGTTCTGGGCACTGGCAATTGAGTCTGAAATAAAACAATGATCATTGCCCTCATGAAACTTATATCGTAGTAAATGCCATCATTCTGAAACGTCTTTTTTCACTTAATAATATGTCATGGCAGTTTATTCATTTTCATACATGTAGATCCACCTCAGTCATTTTAAATGATGCATAAAATGTGGTCTTTGTCAATGTCACAGGTGACTGACACTCCCATATTGGTGGAATCATTGTTGTGAAATCTTGACCTAGCAATCTGCTCTGCTAGAAACTTATTTATAGTCATCTGCAGTGGAAAGAGCCCCCTTTCAGCTTTTCCTTCCCTGTCTCTGGTGGAAGAGATAAAGGAGCTGCAGCTCCTACATCACTTTGTGATGATGATTTCGTCAGTTGCATCCTGGGCTGTCGGACCAGAGGTATGGTGCAAGAGAAATATTTGAGAGAGTTGGTGAGGGAAAATCTCTTTTTCTCCTTGGGATAATGCATCAAAGGTTTAACGACAGGAATCAAAGTGGGGTGGGGTGGGGGGTGACCAGGAGAGTGGATATGGAAGAGCTGAGGACAGGAAGCCACTCGTGAAGGATGACTGTGGAAGGACCCAGTGGATGGGCCTGGACCGTAGCGGCAGGTGACCATGATCCTCAGAAGAAAGGGGAGTGGGCCAGCTTTATCTGAGTCCACATCAAATATGGAGAAGGCCTGTGTTGGTGTTCAGTTCCTATTTTTCATCTTCCAATATGGTTCTTAATCATGACATCACATAGGTTCTCTTAAATCCCCCTGAACCATAAAAGCCTGCATTCCTGCTTCTAGACATTCAGGTTTGATAAAGATGTGAAAAAGCCCTTGTGTCTGAACAAATAGAATGAGGCTTATAAGAAGAGCTCGAGTATAGAATGAAATACAGTTCTCGTAATTGAAATATTTTCCTTACCTCATTCTTATCCACATGAGTTTAATGTGCATAAAATGGGAAAACTTTTTCCTACAGTAAAAAAAAAAAATTAGTAGATTCATAGTTTCCTCTTTACAGTTGAGGCTTCACAGCATTTATTTTATGATAGATCTGCTTTATCACAATGTAACATAAAAACATGATTTAAGCTTTTCTTTGGTTTGTTCAATTTAATCATCCATGAAAACAATGCTGATTTTTCTATCAGTAGTCAAGTTTTGATATTCAAATTAGGGTTGTTACTTTTCATTTGTCTATCCGTTCATTTAGCCTGAAAATAGTTAAGCCAAATAGTAGGGGAAATTACCTCCAGATAAGGTCTTGAGTTTGAATGATTATTTTTGGAAACTTCATCCAAGTAGTTGAGATAATCAAATGCATTTCATGACATCTTTTTCTATGTGACTATGACATGTGGCTTCTCTATTTGTTTATTAGCAAGGCAAATATTGGTGGACTTAATTGAAGTTTGAATGGTTTCACTTCTTTGTATTCCAGCGTTATCCTAAGGAATGCAAAAATAATATGTCACACATTTTATATTTATGTATACATCTAATTAATAGACATTTAGTGAACAAATTTGCATCCTTTTCCAACTTTGTGCCCTACATGAAAGAGGGTTTTCTGACCCTTTCAATCGCTCATGGCATTCTCTCTGCCTACATGCTAATGCCTGGGTGAAGATGCTAGTTCACAGTTGTATAAGGAAGGCAAAGGACAGAGATTTGCTCCTCATTTGAGCCACTTAACATCCCAAAGGAAAAAGAAAAACAACATTTTTAAAAAGAGCGAGGTCTGCTGACTTTTTCATGTTGTATCCCTAGATCTGGATAGCCCTTTTGTAAATTCCACTATCAGAGAAGGATCTAGGTTTCCTGGGACCCGAAGCTTATGCGTGGGCGTGTGGGGGGTGGAGAGGGAAGAGTTAATTTTAAAACTTCAAAATTAATTATTCAAGAATCGATACGAAATTGAATATTTATGAAGTAATGAGAAAAGAGCTGCATCATAGCACATTACAAATTTTAAAAGGCTAACAAATAACAAAATCCATAAAACTCTGGTAATTTAATTAACTGCTTGACACACTTCTATGATACTTCTTCTCTACATTTTTTTGCTCCATAATCTTTGATTGCTACTTCACATAATCATTTTGTTATATTATTTTCTATAGAGAGACTAGAAAGATTACTCAATTTCTCTTCTCAACATGGTTTGCTGAAACTTATTTCTATTTTTGGCAGTTTAGAAAAGATTCTTCCATCTTTGCAACTTGTCATTCTTAATGTCATGTAAATTGTTAGAATTTTCAAATATGGGAAAACTCCATCATGTTTCTTTCATATGTGAGCTGTCAGATTTGGAGGAGGTGTGTCTACCTGTGCAGACCCATCCCTGTGTTCCTACATTTAAACTTGTTTCTTTTCCAATGCCCAAATCTTCTAGTGCTGGGTGCCCCAGAGCATGTTCATATAATAGAATAATCCCCAGAGCCATATCTTCATGCCAAGTGCTGGGTGTATTAGTACAATGAGTGGACCAGTATTGCTGGAAACATTCTCATACCAGGGCCACTAGCAATACCTTAAGCATAAACAGAAGCAGCTAAGAACCATGCAGCTATATTGCTCTAAAACCGGATAAAATGTTCTTCTTCGTCAGACCCTAAAGTACCAATGGTCATTCCACTGTTCCACACTCCCAGACTAAATGGGAAGTGTAAGGGAGAGGAAGTCCAAGTGGGAAAATCCAGTGGTCTTGACTGATTGCAATTAAAATATCTACTTTTGAAAAGTACTAACACCCCATGGCCACGTGCCCATACTACCAAGATCTTCTCAGGGGCTCGTGCAAGTGAGGTTCCTAAAACTTGAGCTCCCTCAGCTTCATGGCAATGATGTGGCAGCATATTTTGGATCATGGTGGGGAGGGACTGGGAAGATAAAGCAGTCAGTCAGCCTGCCAGTGCCTGCTGCTCTCAAGACTTGGACAGGCTTAAGCACCCATGAGTCTTGTAGGGAGGAAGAGGAGCAAACCCAATGCAGATGCTGCAGGCACTGGGGGAAACAAACCTAGCTGCAGGTTGGCTGACCCAAAAAAAAGTCAGCTAGATCACTTGCTGTGGGAGCCCAAGTGTCATGGTAACCTCAGATGAGAACACCAGGAGGAGACCTCCCCTTGCAGTGTGGAAGAAAGAACACGAGTTCTGGAGTCATAAAGATTGGGACTTGAATCTTCATGTGTACACACTTAGTAGCTAGGTCACTGTGGACAAGTTCCTTAACCTCTCTGACCCCCTACTTCCCTTATCTATATAAAACCAAGGATGATACTGGGGCATCTGGGTGGCTCAGTTGGTTAAGCCTTCGACTCTTGATTTCAGCTCAGGTCATGATCTCACAGTTTTGTGAGATCAAAGCTAGAGTTGGGCTCTGTGCTGACAGCATGGAGCCTGCTTGGGTTTCACTCTCCTTCCATCCCCTGCTTCTGCACATGATCTCACTCTGACTCTCTTTCTCTCAAAATAAATAAATTTTAAATAAATTATATATATATAATATATTATATATTACACACATATTCATACATATAAAATTGAGGATGATACCTACTTTTTGTTGGGTTGTCAAAGAACTAATTGGGAAATGAAAACAAAAACATATAGATATACCTGGTTCATATACCAAATTTTAGTGGACTTTTTTCATAGAGGCAAGCAAAACTCAAAGTCAGGTCAGAAATGTTCCTGTCGATCTTCATCAGCAGTCAGTTTGTAATCAGATCCTAGCCTGTGGTGAGAGGTATAAGAAATAGAAGCTGGTCCTTTAGGTTGGAAGGATCCGCAGTGGGTGGAAATGGACATCAGGGTCCGAGCCAAGGTGAAGGAAGCTCGGGATGGAACTGAAGTAGAAATAAAGAAGCTGAGGCAAAATGCTTTCACGTAACCTGTGTCCACATGGAGGGAGGAAAGGAAAGAGTGCCCAGGCTCACCACCAGGAATGTTAGAACACTGACATAGGGTAATGAGACTCGTCAGAACTCAGTGACTGAGGCTTCTAATGTGCACCCTGCCAAAGCCAGGACAGTTGTGGGCTGCAGGTGCGAGGCCACAGAGCCCCAGACCCTAGAGGGCTAGAAAGGAGTGAACTTTCAGAAAACCTTGCTTCTTCGTGTCCCACCAGCATCACAAGGACATGAACAAAGGACAGCAATTAAAACATCCACAAAATCCTGTATTACACAACAACTACAACAAATCCTAGGATGACAAAAAATATTCTTTAAAAAATAATATTGTTTCTAACCGCCTTTTATCTCTCTGTGGAGAAGAAAGGTTCTTTTATTTCTAATTCTCTATACTAGCTTCTCTGTTAGTGCTTGTAGCATCTGGAACCCATCCCTTCAGTCCACTGGTTATCAAACTTTCTTGCACATAGGAACCACTTGTTGGATCTTTGTGGCTGGGCCCTGGGAACCTGCCTTGCTAACCCATGGCCCATACTTTGCAAGACTGCTCCAGCCTGTACTAGAACTCTCCTGACCCCAATCCTTGACGTCATTCCAGAGTTCTGTTTCTTATCGTCTCCAAGCTCAGGCTCTTAGAACTAAGTTGTTAGACCAAGAGTATGTCATACCTGGAGAAGGTAACTAAAATATCTTTGTCAAAAACGTGAGGATTTTCACAGCACCTGGATGCACAACCAAAAAGCATAACAACTTTTATAACGAAATTGAAGAGTCCAATGGCAGGGTTTGGCCTCATTGAGGGAAGAAAAGCCACTTCTGGATCTGCTTATAACAAATTCACAAATCGTTGGCTCCCACATCTTTGTCCATTTCTTTCTACTCTTCTCCCAAATGGATTTCAGCCCCTCTCAGATCCCAACTACCTTCTCTATGGAGACAATTTCCAGATCTCTACCTCTGGCTCTGCTCCTCTCTTCAACTCCACACTCCCATCTCTGTTGAAATGAACCTGTCACAATAACAATGACATTTGTCAAGCACTTTTATGTACCAGGCTCTTTGCTAACTCTTTGCTTGCCTTATCATTTAATTCTCATAGAACCCCATGAAGTAAGTAATGTTGCCCATTTCATAAATGACAGAACAGAGGAGGGGAAAGGTTAAGTAACTTGCCTCAAATCATAATGCTGATGAGTATGAAGCCAAAACCCCCAGGGTGCCTCAGTTCACACCAGTAGGGAAATGTGCCCCAGCTTAAGTAATTATAATTCCCTAACTCCCCCTCCTGTATTTTTCTACTATTTCTACATTAATGACATCATTGGTTGTTATGACGGGAAAGCTTCATTTAATTTTATTTATTCTTTCATCCCCTAGTTCCCCACAACCAAACTGGTTATTTATTCTATCTGACTAGTTCTCCCTCTGAATTCTGGAGACTGCACCTTCTTTCCCATTTCCTCATCTCCTCACCTGTATAATTGTGTCTGGCTTCTTTGTCTCCATTCATATGGTTTCCAATCACTTTCATGACACTACCGGGTGAACCTTCCATAGGACGGCCTGGATGTCCCTCACCTGCTTAGCTACCTTCAACTGTCTCCCCGTCCCCAACTCATTAGAGCCCATACTTTGAGCACAGTGCAGCCCCAACCTCACTTTCTAGCCTCATTTTTCATGTGTGCCACACTCTGCCTTTCCATGACTGAAGTCACCCTAGACATCATGCCCTGTCCCAAACATGAATCCACACATCAGCCACCGCTCCCTAGGTGGGGGGTGGGACATCACCAGCCAATGTTCACCACTGTCTCCCTCATGAATCCATGGTGCACTGCCTGTACCTCTAACAAGCAATTCCTCATCCTTTCTTGTGAGAATTAATCCACATGTCTAGTTCCCAAACTGAATCATGAGCACTTTCTGGAAAAGCCAAAACAAATTTTGCTATTTGGAGCTTATTACCACCCACTTTGCAGCTATTTAAGGATGCTGAAGAGGCTAGCAGTGGGGATTTCCTTTGAGAAAAACTGATTTGCCTACTGCTGGCCCAAGCAGGGGCGGGGGCGATGCTTACCCATCTTCTCCATCCAAACTTTTCAGTCCCAGCAAGAATCAGAGATGACACCCTCAGCTGGGAAATTTGCAGAGGTTGTTAAGGGAAGGGACTATTTATAGAGGTGTGTACAGGGGAGAGACCAACAGGGGCTGTTGGGCTATTGGGAAACAGTGGCCCAGCTGGCAATAAACCAGATATGCCAGGCTCCTGAAGTGGGACACAACCCCCATGACCTGAGCCTGCTCTCTTCCCAGGCTTGGGATCACCATTTTGCCATTTCTCATCTGCATGCTTTTGCTCATGTTTTTGCCTCTTCTTGTAATACCCTTTCTTTTTCCCTTTTATTTTAAAAAATCGAACAACTTCTCTCTAATTTTCAAGATTCTGTTTGTGTCACCCCCTCCAGTAAGCCCTCCTGAACCTCCAGGGACTATTTATAGAGGTGTGTACAGGGTAGGGACCAAAAGGGGCTGTTGGGCTATTGGGGAACTGTGACCAGCTGGCACTTCCTCTCCTGGGTCTCCACTACTTTTATACCTGCAGTTCCAACCATCTGGTTAGGAACCTCAGTCTCTCCAAGGGCAGAGTCTCAGCCACAATCAGTACCCAGCACACTTGGCTGAATTGAATAAAGTTCTTTTAGCCCCAAATTCTTTGTTCTTTCTATAGCTTCTCTATATCACAGTCTCTATAGTGGTAAGTGATTGCTCATTATTTCCAGAGCATTTATCAACTATTTATTGTTTTATGAGTATTTTTTTCTCCCTTTCTCTTTATTTCTTCTTTGTGATCACAGGAGAGACCAGAGGGCTTGAATATGCCAGTAACCCTTATCTGTAGAGAAGTCCACTTTCAGCAAGGGTGACAGTCAGCTTTTCTCTTTTCCATTGTTTTTAAAATACTTTTCAAAAATGCAGTTAGAACTCAACACCTAACATCTTTTCTCCTAGAATTTTTTTCATTTTCTTTTTATTATTTTTTTCAGATTTTTTCTTAAATTCTAATATGTTTAATATATAGTGTATTATTGGTTTCAAGAGTAGAATTTAGTGATTCATCACTTACATATAACACCCAGTGCTCATCCCAACAAGTGCCCTCCTTAATGCCCATCATCCATCTAACCTATCCTCTCCCTACCTCCCATCCATCAATGCTTAGTTTGTTTTCTGTAGTTAAGAGTGTCTTATGGTTTAACTGAGGGCTGAGGGGGTGGGGGAGAGGGGAAGGGGGGTGACGGGCATGGAAGAGGGCACTTAANCTTGACAATAAACCATTTCAGGAAAAAAAAAAAGAGTCTCTTATGGTTTGCTTCTGTCTCTCCGTTTCCCCCTCTTTCCCTATGTTCCTCTGTTTTGTTTCTTAAATTCTACATAGAAATGTAATCATATGGCATTTGTCTTTCTCTGACTGACTTATATCACTTAGCATAATACACTCTAGCTCCATTCACATCATTGCAAATGGAAAGATCTCCTTCTTTTTAATAGCTGAGTATAGTCCTTTGAATATAGATAGATAGATAGATAGATAGATATCCATTTATCACTCAATGGACACTTGGGCTCTTTCCATAGTTTAGCTATTGTTAATACTGCTAAAAATATCAGGGTGCATGTGCCCCTTCGAATCTGTATTTTTTGTATCCTTTGTGTAAATGCTTAGTAGTGCAATTGCTAGGTCATAAGGTAGTACTATTTTTAACCTTTTGAGGATCCTCCATACTGTTTTCCAGAATCACTACATCAGTTTGCATTCTCACCAACAGTGTTAAGAGGTTCCTCTTTTTCTTCATCCTCACCAACACTTGTTAAGTTTAGCTATTCTGACAGGTGTGAGGTGGTATTGCATCCTGGTTTTCATTTGTATTTCTCTGATGATGAGTGATGTTTAGTACCTTTTCATGTGTCTGCTAGCCATCTATATGTCTTCTTTGGAAAAATGTCTAATCATATCTTCTGCCCATTTCTTAACTGGACTATTTGTTTTGGGGGTGTTGAGATTGATAAGTTCCTTATAGATTTTGGATACTAACCCTTCATCAGATATGTCATTTGCAAATATCTTCTTCTACTCTATAGGCTGCTTTTTAGTTCTGTTGATTGTTTCCTTTGCTGTGCAGAAGCTATCTTTATGAAGTCCCAATAGTTCATTTATAATATTGACTCTAAACCTGGCATCAATAAACAATGGTTCACATCCCATGGCCAGCCCCTCATTTTTATAAATAAAGTTTTACTGGAGGACAGTCATGTTTATATGTTTGCCATGTTGTTTGTGCCCCCTTTCATACTATAACGACAGATTGAGTTTATGTAACAGAGACCATATAGTCCACAAAGGAAAATCTTGCCTTTACTAGAAGAAATTTGCTGACCCTTGCTCTAAAAAAATTTTGTTAAGGAGTCAAAGTTTGTCTGTGTCATCCAACCTTCTCTTTTCTTTTATAGCCTCAATTGCTCAAGCACTCATCATTCTGTCCCTTTCTTCACCTTCCAAACAGCCAGATCTCCCCACCCTCAACTTTGCATCCACTAAGGAAGAAAGGAATGTGTGCCCTGATGGGCTTTGGAATTATCAAGATATCTTGGAGGAAGATGAGGGAACTGTGTGGGCCAGTGTTTTCTAAGTGAGGTCTGTGGCTCAGCTGCATCAGAATCATTTGAGGAGCTTTGGAAAGTGTAGACTCTGCAGGGCCCAGGAATTGAGAGGGAGAGAAAATCTTAGACTCTGTCTAGGCCAGGGTTTGTTAAAGTACCAGATCCAAATCCTGAGCTCCATGTAGGCATTTGGTGAATATGGGCCCTGCCACAGACAAACTGCATTTTTACAAGTTTCTTGTATCATTGATTCCAGTGCAGCCTGAAGTTTGAGAATCACAGAATTCTCCTCTCTGTAAGACACACTAGATTCCTAGTTATAGGATAGAAGCTTCCTTTAAAGATGAACAACCAAGAATGAGTTTCCAAAATAATTAGGTTGACTCTCTAGACCACAATCATTTACAGTCTGTTAGATATTCACTTACAGAAATGTGGAGAGGAACAGAATAAGGAGTGGGCCACCTAGTATAGAGAGCAGGGAGAAAGAGTCTGTATGAACATTAAAGAAAAGTTAGGAAATATGAGTTTGAGACAAGGAGGGGAATGACAGGAGAATGAACAGTTGTCAAAAGTGACATCAGTATGGCTCTCTCTGGAGCTCTGGTCTGATAGGGCCACTCAGAAGCTGTCACTATGGTTGAAATTTCTTACTTTTTAATGTATAGAACAGAGTTTGGTTCTAGCCTGCCTTAGGCTCATGCACAAGCTCCCTGAACACTGTGCTTTGTGCTGGAATTGACTAGTAAACAGATCAAATAATCCCTTTCTCTCCATATAGACCCATCTGCCTGAGATAAGGTGAGGTGAAAGATAAGGTTGGGGGAGCCCAGCAATGAGCCTGCAGTTCTTCAGGTCTTCCTCAGACTTGGCTGATGACAATGGACTTGAATGGCATTGACTTCTCTATTTGACTACTATACCAATTTTCATGCTGACAGATCTGTTTTTCTTGGATCTGGAAAGTCGTCTCTGAGTAAGGAGTGGTGGGGTGGCAGCATAACTCTAATTCAGTGCATTAGCCACACAATGCCGGGTGTTTGTGTTGGACCAGATCCTGATGCTGACTTTTGGCAGCCTGGCCCCTGTCACTGAGGAACTTACTGAGATTGCAAAAGGGAGTTGATGTAGAATGAGCAGTTTTCATGTGTAGTGTAGTCCAGCTGCTGCCCTGAGGAGGAGGCACTTAGAATTCTAGTTTACAATCTTCATTTTGTGACCCTAGCAGTTACTTTAGTATGATGATGGTTTTGCAAATTTGTTACAAGAGTTAGACTTTTTAAGCAGCTTTTATTAAGTACTGGAAGTCAAAGTAGAATTCTTCAATTTGCTAACTTTCTGAAGGATCTTGAAAAAGCTGAGTTCCTAAAACATAGACTATATTAACCCAAGCTCTGGCTCATTTTAGTCATGTAGTAACTGAATGTATACTCATCACTATGGGCTCAATGTAAAATGTTAATAATTTACCACTGTTAAGTTGCTTTTGTTGATATTAGGCATTGAGTGTAGTTTCTCCATAAACAAGATTTTCACACAGCAATAGATGGTTACATTATTAGCATGTCAGGCTTGAAAATGGCAGGGGTGGGGCACTTTTATCTAAACTTCATTATCTCAAGTGTGAACAGGAGGAATGGTGTAGGAGAGTGAGCTCTGCCATTTATGAGGAAAAAGGAAGTTTATTAACCTTCAGTGGATTACTGGATTACTGTGACTCTTATATCTATATATCTATATCTATATATCTTATACCTATATATGTGTGTGTACATATGTATAATGTTTAAAATCATGACTGAGCAGAGTATGCACTTAAGAAATTAGGCAATACCATCACTGTTATTATGGGAGGCAGTTAAGCCATTTGATCACACAGTCCAGATTTGGAAGACTCTGCCTCTCCTTATGACTTCTGTCCATCCTTTGGTCATGTGACAAATGAAGTGTGATGTGACAGCAAGATCTGAGGGAATTTAGGTAGATTTCTTTCAGTAGATGGTGAATATTGAAGCCGAAATTTAATGGGTTATGGGTTGTATGGGATTTGAAGAAGCAGAGCAGGGAGCTTATGGGTTTACAATTAAGGGAAAGAAGAAAAATGGATTGGCATCTTGAAGGGAAGGTAGAATCAAAAAAAGAATTTGTGATAGAGAATTTTGCATGCGTAGCTCAAGTTTTCCCACATGACAGCAACCTGAGATGAAATGATTCACTCCTTATTCTGGGGGTCCTCAGCTCCCTGACAGTGTTCCCCTCCATTACTTGTAAGAGTCCATGGAGAGCATTCACATTTGCACATGACTGAAGTCTCTCCTCCTAGACCCTGCCCATATCATGGCAGCTGTTTTCTTCCTCTCCTGCTCTAGAGTCTTTGGTGCCATCTGCTACCCAGGCCATGTGAGGATGCCTCATTTTAATCCTCTGGTGTTTGTGTCCACGAGGCCAGTGCCAATGTCTGCTCCAGTAGTGATGTCATTGCTTCTCTTTTTTCATTTAAAATTTTTTTTCAGCTTTACTGAGGTATAATTGACAAACAAAAACTGCATATGTTTAAAGTATACAACACAAAGTTTTTCTTTTTGCATACATTGTGAAGTGATTACCACAATAAAACAAATTGACATATCCATCACTTCACATAGCTACCTTTTTAATGTGTGTGGTGAAACCATTTAAGATCTACTCTCTTAGCAAATGTCAAGAATGCAAGAGTATTATTAACTACAGTCACCATGCTGTACATTAGATCTCCAGAACTTATTCATTCTGCATAATTGAAATTTTTAACCCTTTGCCTAATGTCCCTCCAGCTCCCTAACCCCTGGAAACTGCCATTCTACTTTCTTCTTCTAAGAGTTTGACTCTTTTAGATTCCTCACGTAAGTAAGATCATGATATATTTCTCTTTCTGTTCCTGCATTATTTCACATTATTAGTGTAATGCCCTCCAGGTTCATCAATTGTTGTGGTGATGATGGATTTCCTTCTTTTTTAAGACTAAATAATATTTCAGTGTGTGTATATGTGTATCTCTATATATGTGTTCATTTTCTTTATCCATTCATCTATGGGTGGACATTTGGGTTGTTTCCATATCTTAGCTATTGTGAATAATGCTGCACTGAGTGTAGGAGTGCAGATATCTCTTTGAAATACTGATTTCATTTCTTTGGATATATATCCAAGAATAGGTTTGCTGGATTTTATTTTGTTTGTTTCAAATTTTTATTTAAATTCTAGTTTGTTTATATATAGTGTAATATTGGTTTCAGAAGTAAAATTTAGTGATTCATCACTTACATGTAACTACACAGTGCTCATCATAACATGTGTTCTCCTTAATATCCATCACCCATCTAACCCATTCCCCCACCCACCTCCCTCTATCAACCCTGTTTGTTCTCTATAATTAAGAATCAATTAAGAGTCTTCCTTTTGCTTCCCTCTCTCTTTTTTTTTTCCTTTCCCTATGTTCCTCTGTTTTCTTTTTAAATTCCATGTAAGAGTGAAATCATATGGTATTGGTCTTTCTCTGACTGACTTATTTCACTTAGCATAATATAACCTAGCTCCATTCATGTCATTGCAAATGGCAAGATTTCATTCTTTTTGATTGCTGAGTAATATTCCATTGAATGTATATACCACAATCCTTTATCCGTTCATCTTGATGGACATTTGGGCTCTTTCCATAGTTTGGCTATTGTGGATAATGCTGCTATAAATATCAGGGTGCATATTGAATCTGCACCTTTGAGTCTGTATTTTTTGTATCCTTTGGGTAAATACCTAAAAGTGCAATTGCTGGGTCATAGGGTAGTACTATTTTTAACTTTTGAGGGACCTCCATACAGTTCTCCAGAATGGCTGCACCAGTTTGCATTCCAACCAAGAGAGTAAAAGGGTCCCCCTTTCTCCACCTCACCAACATCTGTTGTTTCCCATGTTGTTAATTTGGTCATTCTGACAGGTGTGAGGTGGTGTCTCAATTTGATTTTGATTTGCATTTCCCTGATTATGAGTGATGTTTAGCATCTTTTCATGTGTCTGTTAGCCATCTGGATGTCTTCTTTGGAAAAATAGCTATTCATGTCTTCTACCCATTCTTATTTGGATTATTTGTTTGTTTTTTTTTTGGTATTGAGTTTGATAAGTTCCTTATAGATTTTATATACTAACCTTTTATCATCTCTCATTCTATAGGCTGCCTTTTAGTTTTGTTGATTGTTTCCTTTGCTGTGCAGAAACTTTATATCTTGATGAAGTCCCAATAGCTCATGTTTGCTTTGGTTTCCCTTGCCTTTGGCGACATGTCTAATAAAAGTTGCTCCACCTAGGTCAAAGAGGTTGCTGCCTGTGTTCTCCTCTAGGGTTTTGTTGGTTTCCTGTCTCATATTTCATCCATTTTGAATTTATTTTTGTGTATGCCATAAGAAAGTAGTCCAGTTTCATTCTTCTGTATGTTGCTGTCCAGTTTTCTCAATACCATTTATTGAAGAAGACCCTCTTTTCAACATTGGATTTTTTTAAGTTTATTTATTTATTTTAAGAGAGAGAGGGAGAGCATGTACATGTGTGCACAAGTTGGGGAGGGGCAGAGAGAGAGAGAGAGGGAGAGAATCCCAAGCAGGCTTTGTGCTGTCAGCCAGTGCAGGGCTCAGTCTAATAAACCATGAGATCATGACCTGAGCCGAATTCAAGAGTGGATGCTTAACCGATTGAGCTACCCAGGCACCCCCTCCATTTGGATATTCTTTCCTGCTTTGTCAAATATTAGTTGACCATATAGCTGTGGGTCCATTTCTGGGTTTTCTATTCTGTTAAATTGATTGATGTGTCTGTGTTTATGCCAGTACCATAATGTCTTGATGACTACAACTTTGTAATATAGTTTGAAGTCCGGGATTGTGATGCTTCCAGCTTTGGTTGTTTTTTTTTTTTTTTTTTTTTGTTTTCAGGATTGTTTTGGCTATTCTGAGTCTTTTGTGGCTCCATACAAATTTTATATTGTTTATTCTAGCTCTGTGGAAAATGCTGGTGGTATTTTGATACATATTACATTAAATGTTTAAATTGCTTTGGGGAGTATCGACATTTTAACAATGTTGTTCTTCCAGTCCATGAGCATGGAATGTTTTTACATTTCTTTAAGTCCTCTTCAATTTCTATGATTAAGTGTTCTATAGTTTACAGAGCACAGATCTTATACCTCTTTGGTTAGGTTTATTGCGAAGTATCTTATGGTTTTGGTGCAATTATAATTGGGATAGATGCCTTGATTTCTTCTTCTGCTGCTTCTTTATTGGTGTATAGAAATGGAACAGATTTCTGTATGCTGATTTTATATCCAGCAACTTTGCTGAATTCATGTATTAGTTCTAGCAATTTTTTGGTGGAGTCTTTCAGGTTGTCTACATAGAGTATCATGTGATCTGCAAATAGTGAAAGTTTTACTTATTTCTTGCCAATTTAGATGCTCTTTATTTCTCTTTCCTGATTATGAAGGCTAAGACTTCCAGTACTGTGTTAAATAACAATGGTGAAAGTAGACATCCCTGTTTTGTTCCTGACTATAGAGGAAAAGCTTTCAGTGTTTCTCCATTGAGGATGATACTAGCTGTAGGTCTTTCATATATGACCTTTATGATGTTGAAGTAAGTTCCATCTCTCCCTTCTTAGTTGAGGGTTTTTATCAAGAATAGATGCTATATTTTGTCAAATGTTTTTTATTCATCTATTGATAGTATCATATGGTCTTATCCTTTCTTTTATTAATGCACAGCAAAAAGCTAGCACTAAGGATTGCTGCCCTCAGCAGATGTCTCTGTTTCTATGCTAATGAATAAGGCAACATGTTGGTGTCTGCCAGCTCTTTTGTCCCCAGGGAGGCCATGCCACCTCTTTCCAAATGCACTCAAGAAGGGGAACTGTTTCTCCGTGTGACCCAGGGGATCCTCAGATCTCCCTCTCTGCTCCCAAGCCTCCACTCTCCTTCCCCACAGGAACGCTGCTAAACCCACCAGGTATGGCTCCAGTTGTGGCATGGACTCCTAAAACTTCAGACTTTGAGCTCTGTCTGCTACTTATAAAAGCTTGTAGTCATTAGCCCCTGTCCTTTACCCAGTCAATAGTTTTGGGAAAGAATTTTTCTTATGCAAACCCCTGCACTTGCTCTCTCTCTTTCTCTCGCTTCTCTTCAGTATCAGGGCTTCTTCCCTTCCACAGCACCTTCGATTCTTTTCTCCCCCAAATAAACTATCTTCATCTCCTATCTTCCATGATGTGGCCGTTTTTCTCCCTCTAGATGTGCAGTTTGTTCTCTCAGTCCTCAGATCAATTTTGTGGGTGTTCAAAATGATTTGATATTTATCTGTCTATGTTCAAGGGATAAGGCAAGCATAGGGTCCCTCTACTACTCCTCCATCTTAACTTCTCACTCAGATTGCTGGATTTTATATGGTTCTATTTTTACCTTCTTTTGAGAATTTTCATCATTTTTTTTTTTTTTTACATAATGGCTGTACATAGTTGCTTTTTCAGGCTGCATCTCCTGCCCCTGGGTACTGTGAAAGGTTAGGTTCTGGGTGCCACTGCCATCATATCATATTGATATCCTGGGGCTCTAGAAATTTTATTGGCACCCATGTTGTTTAACATTTTTATTACTGAAAGACACATAACATAACTAGCTTGCCAAAATTACAGATTCATACCATAATCATAATTTATATAAATATTTATTGAATGCAAAACACCACTGTGCCAACTGCTGGAGATTAAAAGATGAATTTCAAACAAAATTCTCTAGAAGACTATCCAAATTTAAAAAACTGAACTATGGATTAAAACAAACAAAATTAAATGGGGTAGAAATAAATGTAAAGTTCTGCTCTTGTACTAAAATGTCAACATTAGAAAGGCATTTATTTTGGAAAGGAAGAAGTAAAACTAGTTCCGTTCAGACAAACATGATCATGTATATAAACAATTCTAAAAAATACACTAAAAAATCATTAGAACTAATAAAAGAGTTCAGCATTATTAAAAGGCACAAGATTAACATGTGAAAAGCTATTGTATTTTTACACATTTTTGCAATGAACAGTCTGAAAATAGAATTAAGAAAACAATTCCATTTGCAATAGTGCCAATGACAATAAAATATTTAGGAACAAATTTAATAAGGGAAGTATAAAACTTATATTCTGAATATTATAAAACATTGTTGAAATAAATTAAAAAAGATTTAAATAAATGGAAAGTTAGCCCATGTTAATGGATCAGAAGACTTACTATTTTTAAGGTGATAATGCTCCCTGAACAGATCTACAGAGGTCATGCAATTTCTATCAGCATCTCAGCTAGCTATCTGTAGAAATTAAAAGCTCATCCTCAAATTCATATGGAAATTCAATAACCCAGAATAGTCAAAATTTTCTTGAAAAAAAATACACAAAGTTTTAGGAGTCACCACTTCCCAAATTCAAAACTTACTACAAAGCGATAGTTATCAAGACAGAATGGTATTGGTATAAATATAGACATATAGACCAACGGAATAGAATTGAAAGTCCAGAAATAAATCCACATATCTAGGGTCAATTAATTTTTTAGCAAGGATGCCAAAGCCACTCATTGGGGAAAAGTCTTTTCAACAAATGACACTGGGACAAGGGATATCCATATTCAAAAGAATGAAATTGAACCCCTGTCTCACACAATATGCAAAAATTAGCTCAAAATGAATCAAGGAGCTAAAATTATAAAATGCTTAGGAGAAAACATAGATGTAAATCTCTGTGACCTTGGATTTGACAGTGGCTTTCTGGATACAACACCAGAAACGTAAGCAACAAAAGGTAAAATAGGTATATCAGTCTTCACTGGCATTCAGAACTTTTGTGCTTTAAAGGAGATCATCAAGAAAGTGAAAATACAATATACAAAATAAGAGAAAATATTTGCAAATAATCTATCTGATAAGGATCTGGTATCCAGAATATATAAAGAATACTTTACCTCAACAGTTAAAAGGCAAATAACCCAATTAACAACTGGGCAATGGATTTGAATAGACATTCCTATATCAAAGAAGATATACAAAGGGCCAGTAGGTAGGTGAAAAGATACTCAACATCATTAGTCATCAGGGAAAAGCAAATCAAAAGTACAATTTCTTACCACACCATACCCCCTTCAAAAGCTTTTCTTCAAAAAGTCAAGTGTTGAAGAGGATGTAGAGGAATTGGAACCCTGGGACACTGCTGGAGGGAATGTAATATGGGGCAGTCACTTGGAAAACAGTCTAGCAATTATTCAAAAAATTAAACATAGATTGACCACATGACCCAAAAATTTCCTTTCTAGGTATATACCCAAGGGAATTAAAACCATGTTCACACAGGGGCGCCTGGGTGGCTTAGTCGGTTAAGTGTCCGACTTTTGCTTAGGTCATGATCTCACGGTTCATGGGTTCGAGCCCCGCGTCGGGCTCTGTGCTGACTGCCAGCTCAGAGCCTGGAGCCTATTTCAGAGTCTGTATCTCCCTCTCTCTCTGACCCTCCCCTGCTCACGCTGTCTCTCTCTCTCTCTCCTAAAAATAAATAAAAATATTAAAAAAAAACAAACATGTTCACACAAAAGGTTGTACACAAATGTTCATAGCACCATTCTTCGTAATAGTTGAAAAGTGGAAACAACCCAAATATCCATCAATTGATGAATACATAGAAAAATTGTGCTCTATCTATGTAACGGAATATTATTCAGCTTCAAAAAGGCAAGAATTAGTGATACATGCTACAACATGGATGAGCCTAGAAAACTTTCACATCAGTAAAAGATGTCAGTCACAAAAGACCACATATGATTCTGTTTATATGACATGTCCAAAATAGGCAAATCTATAAAGACAGAAAGTAGATTAGTGGTTGCCTCGGTCCAGAGGGGTTGGGGGGGACCAGAAGGTAATAACTAAAGGGTACAGTGCATGTTTCTTTTTTAGCATGATGGAAATGTTCTAAAATTAATTGTGGCAATAGTTGCACAACTATGAATATACCAAAAACCCCTAGATTATACACTTTAAGTGGGTGAATT
The DNA here is from genome assembly GCF_008692635.1 of Crocuta crocuta. Lineage (NCBI taxonomy): Eukaryota > Metazoa > Chordata > Mammalia > Carnivora > Hyaenidae > Crocuta > Crocuta crocuta. Next base: position 8,855,597 of record NW_027530179.1, read on the forward strand.
TAATCCTATGTGAATTACATCTCAATAGAGATGTTTTAAATAAATGCACAAGCAAATAAAAAGAAAATGGCAAAAGTAGCATATCAGGAGAAGCAGCTCCTTATGTAGAAGGGTCAGGGATCTCAATTGGCTGCTAGCTTTGTGCAAGTCAGCAGCATCATGTGATGGCTGCCAGCAAAGCCAATGTGATCCTGGGCAGATAGAGTCAGTGTCTAAAACACAACAATAGTGACATTTTCACCCATTGGATTGCCTTGGTTGAATTGCCTCTGACATAGCAGATTTATTCTAGACACCTCATTTTTTTTAATTCCAGTATGGTTAACATACAGTGTTATATTAGGTTCAGGTATACAATATAGTAACACTTCCATACATCACCTGGTGCTCAGCACCACAGGTGCTGTCCTTAATTATCATCACCTATTTCACCCATTCCCCAACCCACCTCCCCTCTGGTAACCATCAGTTTGTTCTCAATAATTAAGAGTCTGTTTCTTGGCTTGGAAACCCAATTCTTTTGTTTTTTAATAGTTTATTGTCAAGTTGGTTTCCATATAACACCCAGTGCTCATCCCCACAAGTGCCCTCCTGCATGCCCATCACCCCGCTTTCCCTCCCCCCTCACTCCATCTGCCCTCAGTTTGTTCTCAGCATTCAAGAGTCTCTCATGGTTTGCCTCCCTCCCTCTCCCCAACTATTTTTCCCCTTCTTCTCCCCCATAGTCCTCTGTTAAGTTCTTCCTAATCCTCCTATATGTGCAAACATATGGTATCTGTCCTTCTCTGCCTGACTTATTTCACTCAGCATAACATCCTCAAGTTCCATCCATGTTTCTACACATGGCCAGATTTCATTCTTTCTCATTTCCATGTAGTATTCCATCGTATAGATAAACCACATCTTCTTGATCCATTCATCCGTTGATGGACACTTAGGCTCTTTCCATGTTTTGGCTATTGTTGAGTGTGCTGCTATGAACATTGGGGTACATGTGCCCCTATGCATCAGCACTCCTGCATCCCTTGGATAGATTCCTAGCAGTGCTGTTGCTGGGTCATAGGGGAGTTCTAGTGTTAATTTTTTGAGGAATCTCCACACTGTTTTCCAGAGGGGCTGCACCAGTTTACATTCCCACCAACAGTGTAGCAGGGTGCCCATTTCTCCACGTCCTTGCCAGCATCTAGAGTCCTTTGATTTGCTCATTTTAGCCACTCTGACTAGCATTGGACACCCCATTCTTGGAGGTTGTTAATGAACATGACCCAAAGAAGGAGCTCATGGGGATAAGTAGCAAACTTGGGTTCCTATGTCTTACAGTGTGGAAAGCAGAAAGACTTAATAAAGTAATGATAAGAAAGGATAGTGACAGTTATAGGGGAAGAATGTCTAAAGAGAGTAGTTAAATGGAAATGAAAAGCCAAAGTGAAATATGCTGTCTTCAAATATGTGGAGGAATAACAAATGAAAAGGGTAAAACTTATCCTATGTCAGTTCAGTTCAAAAAATGTGGAGCATGTACCACATAGAAGACAGCCTTCCATAAAGCATAGTCCTGGGAAAAATCCATGAACAAGGGTTCTCTGATCAGAAGGCGTGAGAGATGCTAAATAGTCTACCCTCACCTTTAAAAGACTCATGGTGTACATCAGTTTACTCAAGGTCTCTCTGAGGAATCTACCCATACAACTGTTTTGTTTAATCCATCATTTTTCAGGCTTGATCACTATACTGCCCCACCCCTTTTATATGCGTAAAGCCTTTAACATAGCAGAGATTCACTGTTCCTTGAAGTATACTGCAGTGAATACTGGTATAAGGCACCAAGGTGGCCACTGAATAAAGAGATACAAAGTATGGAGATTATGGAGATTATGACAGCTTCGCCTGCTATCAGGAAGCTTACATCTCAGTCTAAGTTAGGGCTGGAGGTACAGGATGCTGCTTATCATCCAGTGAGCCCACTCCTGCTTCCCTTTTTGTACTAAGCATTTTCTTGTCCACTTGACCTAGAGGTTGTTGCTCCGTCCTTCTGCTGCAAATTGCTAAACCTCTTGTGTCTTGCCTTCTTGAAGTACATTACACTTCACTTAAGTGTAGAGACATGGGGAGCAGAGCCCAGACAGAGTCTTGCAGTCACCACTTCACTAGTGTCTTAAAAGAACCAGGACACTATGACTGGTTAAAGGAACAGGTCCATTTTGTGGCTGCTTGAAAATGCAGCTGTTTCATCTACAGAAAATGTCATTGGTGACTATTTAGTTGGAAGTGACCACCAACATGGGGTGTAGGGGCTGTAGATATACATTGCTTCCACATTTATTTCCTTTCCCTAAATAAATTTGTCAGTTCTGAGGCCTCTGGTGTCCCCATCTCTACTTCCTCTGAGAAACTTCCCCTGATGCAAAAACTATGTTTGGAAGCTGGCTAAAAAAGATCCTGGCAACTAATGTTCATGTAGTAGTATCCTTTTTTGTCTATAAAGTCAAAAGAGGCATTTCTTATAGATTTTAACTATTTGCTTTTGGGTAACTCACTGTTGACCTTGAAATTTTTTCCTACAAAATGGACAAGAATTAAGAACAAAAAAATATCACCATAGATTCTCTGCCTGTGAATAAAATACCCCATTACTTTACATCTGAATATTAGACTTTGTTTAAAAAATTCAGAATCATATACAGGAGTGCTGATGCATAGGGGCACATGTACCCCAATGTTCATAGCAGCACACTCAACAATAGCCAAAACATGGAAAGAGCCTAAGTGTCCATCAACGGATGAATGGATCAAGAAGATGTGGTTTATCTATACGATGGAATACTACATGGCAATGAGAAAGAATGAAATCTGGCCATGTGTAGCAACATGGATGGATCTTGAGGGTGTTATGCTGAGCGAAATAAGTCAGGCAGAGAAGGACAGATACCATATGTTTGCACATATAGGTGGATTAGGAGGAAGCTAACAAAGGACCATGGGGGAGAAGAAGGGGAAAAATAGTTGGGGAGAGGGAGGGAGGCAAACCATGAGAGACTCTTGAATGCTGAGAACAAACTGAGGGCTGATGGGGGTGGGGGGAGAGGGGAAGGGAGGTGATGGGCATGGAGGAGGGCACTTGTGGGGATGAGCACTGGGTGTTATATGGAAACCAATTTGACAATAAACTATTTAAGGAAAAAAATTCAGAATCATAAAAACATCAATTTGTTATCAAGTTTACCATATGCTTTTGTTTGAATGATATAGTTCTCCATTTTTCTTTTACAAAAATACTATTTCAAATGTCTGCCCCTTCTGTAGTACTCCCCAAATGCCTATGATTATCTAACCTTAAAAAAAAAAACAACCCACAGTGTTTTCTTATTTGGTATTGAGATTTGTTAGTTTGTCACTTATTTTACTATAAACTTTTCTTTTAGAAACTTCTTAAGGAAGAAGCTGTATCTACTTCTTAATATATAAATATCGAAGTGATAAAACCAAGCAATGTTCCCAGAACTTAGTCAATTGAATGAGTGTACACTTTCATACTAAAAGTAATATTCAGTTCTCTTGAATGCATGATGATAAACCAGGGACTACCCAGAGTCACTCACCAGATAATCACTCTTACCTTCTAAGCTATGTATCAAGTCAGGAATAAACTCTGCACAAGAAAGAAAGTGGAGAATCGAAGAATCCACATTCCACGCTTAAAAATCCTAAAGGATTAAACAGATAGTGGCTTCTTTAGTGAGACTTTCCTAAGAATATCAAGAAAGTTCTTAGTGTTCTTGGAAACAGAGATTATTCCTCATGTAGGGAGTTGTGCAATAAGATGTTTGGTGCCAGGGGTGGAGAAAATTTTGATAAAATATGCCAAGACCTTACCAAGCTGAATGTAGAAAAAGATCAAAAGAAGGTTCTGCAAACCAGGAGGAGCTCTAAATTGAACTTCATCTTGCTGAGAGGCAGTGATCAGTTTGGGTAGAGGCTAGGGAATAGGCCAAAGCACTGATAAAAAAAGGTTGCTGTAAAACTTTGAATTAATGGAGTTTGTACAACTTGAAGTTGACCACCTGAGCAAGAAAAATATTCATCCTATTTGGAAAATAACCAATTTGCTTGGGTTTTGATTATCTGTGGTAATGTGTTACACAAACTCTCTGGCTTAAATAATCAAAAATCACAGGCAATAGTATGCAAAAGACATGTTTTAACATCCCCACCCATTGGAAGTTTTTCTAGAATTAAAAGAGGATTCAGGAGACTGGCTTAAATGCCTCTACTTCCTGATTCTGTTTAACATCATCTAGTGCATATCAAAGGGAAACAGAAGGAAAGAATCTAACACATGCCTTACAAATAGCTAGTTCTCAGAAAAGCTTGTTGAATACAGGAATGGAATGACAAGAGAAATTTCTAGTCTAGGCTCTGTCATTAATTACTTGACCTTCAGGAGGTCACTTAACCACATTATGGTGAATCATCCCACTGACCAATAAAACCTCAGTGTCCTCATCTGTAAAATGAAGGGGTTGAACTCTTGGATCTCTCAGGTTCCTTCCAGTTCTTTTTTTTTTTTTTTTATAAAATTTTTTAATGCTTTATTTATGTCTAGGAGAGAGAGAGAGAGACAGTGTGAGCAGGGGAGGGTCAGAGAGAGAGAGAGAGTCACAGACTCTGAAACAGGCTCCAGGCTCCGAGCTGGCAGTCAGCACAGAGCCTGACGCGGGGCTCGAACCCACCAACCGCGAGATCATGACCTAAGCGAAAGTCGGACGCTTAACCGACTAAGCCACCCAGGCGCCCCAGGTTCCTTCCAGTTCTAAAATTCCAGAATATACAAAAATTATCTGGCATAAATAGTTTCTGAGTCATCCAAGATTGAAAAGAGTTCTGCAGCAGATGGAAGTATATCCCCCCAGGTTCTATAGAAGGAGAAGGAAGGGCACAAGACTTTACTCACCATTTCTATTATCATCAAGCATTTAATAAATGCCTAATAAGTCTAAGACCCTGAGCTTCATGCTAGGTGAATTTAAGCTTCATTCCTGTTCCAAAGGAGCTTATTTTCAGTTAGGAAGCAGTCATAGTTAATAGTTTAGATAAGTTAATAGTTTATATGTCAAGGAGAAAAGGAAATCTAGACAATAAGTATTAAGTTTCTATGCTTTGAGCTATAATTTTTCTATAAAAATCAAGAGCCTAAAGAAAGCATTAGGCTCAAGGTCTGGGCTCTAAATCTAGGGTGTGCTTCCTTGGGTAGTTGTCTGTGAGTGCCATTCTTATCCATCAGAGGAACAGTAGAGACAAGTTGCCTGGTCCCCACACATAAAATATACAATGGATATACCAAACTTAGTGTTAAATCCAGATAAGTGCAATAGACATGCCTTAAAAACAAACCAAAAAAAAAAAAAAAGTTCCCCTCCCCTTTATGAAATCTATCAAGGCACCTAGTTTCAGGTCCCTCATAAGAACCTAAATTTGACTGCCTGGTAGTTGTGTTCCATGGCTTTTGGCTCTGTCCTTGGTTCCAATCTCCAGATCATCCTTTTTTCCCCCAGAGTAGGAGACAGTATTTGCAATCGAGCAACTTCTCAGCTTTCTTCCTATACACAAAATGTTGAGAATCCAAAGCCTTCTTTATACTTTGTGCTACCTCTGTGCCCTTTAGCCCAACTGATACAATTTTCTCAAAACCTTTATGGACTGCTTGCATTTCAATTTATAATCCACTCTGTTAAACAAAACCCAAACCATGATTCTCTTCAAGATGAGCCCCTCTCTACTTTGGGCTCCTATGAGACTATTATGGGGCAATGCCCTAAAAGTCATTAGAAGCCCTATTATTTAACTATAAGAATCTGTAATACATGCTCTTAAAATCCTTAGGAGAGGGATGCCGGGGTGGCTCAGTCGGTTAAGTGTCCGACTTCAGCTCAGTCATGATCTCATGGTTCATGAGTTAGAGCCTTGCATTGGTCTCTGTGCTGACCACGCAGAGGCTCCGACCATGCAGACCCTGGAGCCTGCTTTGAGTTCTATGTTTCCCTCTCTCCCTACCCCTCCACCTCTCACACTCTGTCTCTGCCTCTCAAAAATAAATAAACACTAAAAAATATATCCTTAGGTCTTTTGTCTGTCTAATAGTGTCAAAGAGAGACCTTACTAGATCTTTGTGAGGCTTTAACAAAGAATCTTACCATTCCAACCTGAGTGTCATCTTTTCCAGGAAGTCATTCCCTAAGAACCCTTTAATGGGTGAAAAGACTCTTTTGGAGTCTTTAAAATTCTTCCAACTTTTACTCAAAACCTGAATAGCTTGCTCCTTATTTAGTTCTTCTACTTTCTCATTTTAATATGGGCAGCTAGAAGAAAACAGGCAGCGCCCTTACCACTCTTCCTAGAAATCTCCCTAGCTAAACCATTGAATTCATTAGGTATAATCTCTGTTTACCACGTTATGGCTGTTGACAATTTTGCAAAACTTCCCCCCACTACATGAGTCTCTTTTCCTCCTGCTCAAATAGTATCCCTCTCACTTTCCAGGGAGCCCTTACCCGTAACTTCCTCCAGGCTTCTGCTAACCCTCTCTTTAAAACTCTTTACACTTTCACTAGCAGACTCCTCAAGTCCTTTCTGGCTTCCTACTGCTCTCTGGACCCAAAGCCAGTGCCTTGTGTTATAGGTTTTTGTTTATAGCAATACCCCAATTTCAGGTACCAACATTCCCAAAACCTGCTGGTTAGCTGTTGCTGGCGGTAGCTGCCACTCCAAGCTTAGTCGCCTAATGTGACAATTATTTTATTAGCGCTCATGGTTTCTCTGATTCAGAACTTGGTAAGGGCCTGACTGGGTAGTCCTGGTATAGGGCTTCTTATTAGGTTGCAGTCAGATGGTAGGAGGAACTGGAACAGTGGGAATAAAAGATGCTGGAGAAGTTTGGAGCTCTCCAGGCCTCTCTTCATATTGTCTCAGGACCTCTCCCATGTGGTCTCTGGGTGGGATTTCTCACAACATTGGAGCCCCCAATGTTATATTACTTCAACATATAAGTAACCAGATTGCTTATTTGGCAACTAGGGTCTTCAAGAGTGAGAATTCCAGCTAACAAGTCAGAAGCTGCATTGCCTTGTATGATCTAGCCCCAGGAACCATCCAGAATTAATTCTCCTCACTCTTTTGGTTACAAATGAGTCACAAGTCCATCCAGATTCAAGGACAAGCAAATTAGACTGTCCCTTTTGATGGCGAAGGGACAAAATTCCATGTGGGATGGAAGATAGCACTGTGGCCATATTTGGAAAATACAATCTACCACGCCTGGTGTACAGACTGCAGTGAGGTTTGGGGATGGCAAATGCAAAGTGCCTGCCACACAGCCAGGTGGCTGCTAAATAAGTTATTGTTATTATTTCTCACGCCATTTTTACTCTCATATTACTCTTAATACTCTTATTATTACTTTTGTTATTCAGTACGGTGTTTTTCCTGAGTGTTGTGAGAATCTTCTCAGATGAAGTATTGTTTTAACTTCCTTTCTTCCCCCTTTATAACTTTAATCATTGCCTTTAACTGCCAGTAGAACACTTTTATAGGTAATTTTATATCTCATAAAATCACAGAATATTAGAGCTACAGATATCTTATTTACCCTTTCAAGCAACCATTTTATGTTACAAATGAGAAACCCAAAGCTTAGCACAGCAAAGTCACTTCCTGCACACTCAAAGTCAGGCAAGTTATTGGGAACAGACACCAGACTCAAAAACCACTTGTTTATATCCTCAAGCCCATACTCCCCACCCCCCATAACATTCCCACTTCTCTCATCAAGAAAGGTATGATGACTCACTTCTCCTCCTTTGAGAAAAAACTTACATTTTCCCTACCTGAATATCTTTACAACCTTCCTGCTTTCACATGGTCTAGAAGCCTTCTGCTGCAGGGGATCAGAAGGTTTACTTGGCACCCACAATGCTTCTGTGGACACATTCAGGTGTTGGTGAGAACACACTGACATCAGGGAATTCAGAGATAGAGACTCTCCAGGGGAAAACATAATGTCACACTTCCTCCCCGTGCTGGCATTTCTCATCCAAAGCAAGAACTCTGGCGGCCCAACATTCATGTTCTCTTTTCCTGCTTTACTAATATCTTTGGAAAGATACTTCGGGCCAAATTTGTCCTTTGAGCATGCACATTTAACTTCTATTCAATTTAGGAAGAACTTTTACATATATCCCAGAGTGAAATTTGGCCAGAGGATAAAAAGAACAAAAATGTCATGGGTCACATACACCACCAGTAGTTCATTTCTGAATGTATTTTCTGCCTTCTGCTTTCTACATCGTCCCTGGACTCCATGTCCTGTGCTAAAGAAGACCTTAATTTTTCCTTTGGAAATGACTGATAACAATATAAAGTCGCAGTGCCTCTAGGTTCATATTAAGTAGTTTTGTAAGGTTTGGTTTGCTCATTTGTAAGACCTTTACCCTTCCATCCCCTTCTCATATTGGCTCTCCCTGGCAGCTATTTTTTTTTTTTTTTTTTTTTTTTG
>NW_027530179.1:8864154-8881037 GCF_008692635.1 Crocuta crocuta
ATTAAGCCAACCACGGGGGGAAATTCTCCATCCCAAAACAGTGTCACTACTTGAAGGCACTGAAATACTACTGCCCTTGTCACATTTATCATTTCTTTTTTTTCCCAGTTTTTTTAAATGTTTACTTATTTTTGAGAGAGAGAGAGAGAAGAGTGCGAGCAAGGCAGGGGCAGAATCCGAAGCAGAATCCGAAGCAGGCTCCAGGCTCTGAGCGGTCAGCACAGAGCCCGACGCAGGGCTTGAACTCATGAACCCATGAGATCATGACCTGAGCCAAAGCTGGACGGCTAACGGACAGAGCCACTCAGGCGCCCTGGTCCCTTTCTGTTCTTCACGTTTCCTTTAGGAGATATTTGCTCAGATGTTAGTGTCGTTCATTTTCTATCCTGGCAACAGGAAACAATCTAAGGTTATTTTTAATGATAATATTAAGTACATAAGTCGTGCAGACCTCAGTTCCAGATAAGATTTCTCTCAAGTGTACTGTGATGACCACCCCTGATTTTTAAACTAACAGATGTATTCAGCAAGCAGCAGTTTATGTAATTTAGGGCAAAAACAATTTGGAAAATTTTTAATAGCCTTCCTTAGGAAAAACAACAATGACAACAAAAAGGGAAAATAAATCCTACAAAAGAATTCAAATAATTAAAGGCCAAGAGCCTCAGATTTCAGATGTTGGCCATGCACTTACAATTGATGTCAGGGAGCAAGGTAAAACTATCAGAGTCAGACATCAGATGGCTGCTATCAAGACTTTAGAATATGACATTAATTTGGTGAAATCATAAAGGTCTGGTAGTTAGCTCTCCCGTTCTAGAAACTTAACCTGTGATTCCTCCTAGAGGTTTTGAAATTAATGAGGACTGACTCATGTAAACTAAACCAGAGAGATAGAACTATCAATTACAAAATGTCAATTGACAAGAATTTACAATATTGTTTAGGTTTGCCAAGCAAGACAGAATTCTAGTGTCTGGTAAAGAAATAGCCAGTCAGGACAATCTCTCTCTAGTAGGAATATGTACATGATTAAACAGATACTTGCTTATTCAACAGGTATTTACAAAATGCCTACTCAGTTCCAAGCCCTATGCCAGGTTTTAGGGAGTCATAGCTAAGTAAGATGTTATTATGAGATGTAGGGACTGGATATAGTCCCTAAGCTCTTAGAGTCCACCCCTTAGTAAACAGGCAGGGGTAGTCGTCAGCTTAAGATACACAGAGAGAAGACCTAACTCAGCCCCAGAGAGTCAAGGGAGGCTTTTGGGAGAAGGGGCATCTCTGTTAAGTCCTGAAGCGTGAACAGCAGCTGTTCATCAGGCAATGGTGAGGCAGGGTGAAAGGAGCTATATATAAGTGTCAGCTCCTTCTTTTACCATTCTTCCCTGTGTTGGCACGTTCTTTGTAAAAATGTGTCTATATCCTTCCCTTGTTCAAGCTAGATAGCAGTGGCATGCCCCTTTGTCATGCTCTGACACACCTGAGGGACCCGCCCACTCCTTTCGTGACAGTTGCTCTCTACGTGCTGATTATCAATGGGACAGATGAGATCAGAATCTCCTACTGGGAGGTGGCAGTGTGGGTGGTGCCTTTTCAAGTTCTTCCCTGGAGAATCGCGAAATTATAGGTTGTATTAACCCATCACATATTGTGTGCCAAGCCCTGTTCGGAGTGCTGGGGATTTGACTGGTTAAGACACAAGGTCCCAGTCTGCAAGGGACTCCTATTGAACTGAGTGCAACCGTTACAATCGGGTAAGCCAAGATGTCATGGGCACTCTGAAGAGAACCAAACATAGTAGAAGCACTAAGAGTTGAGGAGGATGGGGTGCTGATTTTAGATAAAGTGTCAGGGGTGATCTCTTTGATAAGGAGACATATAAGCATTTTCACATTTCATCTCAACTTGATTAAGTTTCTAGAGCTTTCCTTTCCTTCTTAATTTTTTGAGACATCCTATCTTTGAAGTAGCAGCTCTGTAGGTGGTTAATCTCGCCCACTATGTGGAGACTGTATTAGGGTCACTGCTGGAAAATGGCCGGGTGTCCCAGCCCTGGGGACACGACTGCAAGTCCTTTTGTACTAATTATACTTAACTAACAGTGTGACAGTGGGCAAGTCAGTTAACCTCACAAAGTTTTAATTTCCTTGTCTGCAAAATGGAGAAATCTTCAGGCCAAGGGTAGAGCCCTGGGAGTGAGCGGTGACAGTGAATTGCCGAGGAAGAAGGAAGCTGATAAAGGATGTGGTCAGAGTGGAGAGAAGAGGCCAGAGAAAGGGGCCCAAGGCACAGGTTGTGTGGACTTAGTAAGAGAGGCTTCCCTGGGCAAGACAGACACCAGATTGAGGAGAGGCAGAAATGATGACAGTCACAGTGGCAGGCTGACTGCCTGAGCCACTTGACTGTCCTGTGGCCTGGCCTGTGAATGAGGGAACAGCATTACGTTTATATTTAAAGGCCCAGTCCAGAAGCATAGGGGATATGTTACTTAATGCATGGAACAGTCCCACCATGGTCCACAGTAACTCCAGTAATCCTGCCAGATTGGCACACATCTATGGGACTCCAGAAATTAATCACTTCCATCACCAATCAACCATAGACTTTGTGTTGCCTGGAAAATAAAGTTCAAGGTCCTCCACATGGCATCAGCCTGTCTGTCTTTGCCACTTCTTCTGCCACTCTATCTCCCACCACTTTCTTTCTGGTGGCTCCTGTCCATTCCTGAACCTCTTGCCTTCCTGTTCATCACAGCGGACGATCGCCTCCAGCCCTGCATTCCCATAGCCCTTCCGTTTGTGTTGCTTTTATGACCCTCATTATGCCATAATATTTCCCATTTTCACTGCCAGTGGGAATGCATGTGTTCATCATAGTAAGCCTCCCCTACTTCTTGTCTTACACCAGGTTCCAGCTGCTCAGTAAATAATTACAGATCTAATTAAATAATTATTAAGCATCTGCTGTAGAGCAAACCCTGCAAACAAAATGAGCAAGTTGAAAGTGTGATCCCTAAAACATAATAGGGAGATGAAGTAGAAAGGCACAGGTGCGCACGTAGAGGGGTGTATAATAAGCACAAAATAAATGGTAGCAGCAGTAAGTCTTGTTAAGTCACTTTTGAAAGCATTCCCATAGCTCCATGCCCTCATCTTCATTACCATTTGTCACACTGTGCTGAAATCACCTGTTTACATGCGTGTGGGCCTCCCCCACACAATGAATTGAAGAGCATGGGATATGACTGATTCATTTTTTTATCCTTGGTTCCTGGCCCTCAATCAGAACTCAGTAAATGTTTTTGGAATGAATAGAGCAGCTAGTCACCAAGAAATGTCACTTTTAAATACCTTGTCTTCCGTCAGAGCCTGTCTCATTTCATTTATTGATCCTGAAATGCCGGTAGGCTTTTTTTCCACTTCCTTTTTCTCTTAGGGCTAATATCCTGGATATTATAGTAACAGTGCTCAAGTTTTTCCTTTGAATCCTGGATAAAGGCCTGGAAGAGCAGTGAAACATTTAAGTGCCTGTGCCCTTAATGTTAGGGTCAAACCTTAGATCTCTTTCAGATGCTGGAAATGCACAAGTTTAAAATCTGCTCTATTATCAGTGGATTTCAAATTGTTATCATGAGTGAAAGACTGCCTTTTAAAATGCTAGCAGAGAAAACTTGGCACATCAGCCAAAGGTACACCCCAGTGTGATGACTCATAATGTGATATGGCAGGTGGGAAATCTTTAAAAAATCACTGTTTCCTCATAAACTCGGCTGCAGAAATCAGATGTGGAGCTGGGTGGAGGCTGTGCATGGCAGAGATGGAGGAAGGAGCTTCAGGAAAATAGCAGTTGTGCGGGGAAAGGACCTTGGTACACACAAGAAAGGCTTGTGGGTACCATTGACTCTAGATCATTCACTCAGCCTGCATACTAGCCAAATTTTTTCCTACTTGTCTCTCCTTCAGACTGCCTATATTTTGCCTATTCGCTTCCATTTAGTTTTTCCCCCTGAAGGGTAGGCAGAGAGCCAGGCAGAAAGGAGAAAAGAAAAGGAAGGAAGGAAGGAAGGAAGGAAGGAAGGAAGGAAGGAAGGAAGGAAGGAAGGAAGGACCAAACCAGAACAACAAAAAGAAAACCTTACAAGGTAATGGAGAAGGTAAGATAGGGAAAGAAGGGACCTGGGTTTTTGTTCTAACTTGGTAAGGAGACCTTGAACAAGCCACTTATCTTCTCTAGGGCTTGATTTCCCCATCTGTAATATAGGATCAAGGATGACAAATCCACACACACAAAAAAAATGCCCTCCCACTCTGAGCCCAAGGCAGATATCTGATGGAGTATGATAGTCTCTCCCAAATAGCCAGACTGGGCTTCAAAATCCTTCTCAGCAAGACTCCAAGCTGCCACTACCAGTTGATGGGAAGCAGCCAGCACTCAGCACTCAGGATGAAACCTACTGGCCATTCCTAACACTAGCTCTAAAATTCTGTCACTCAGACAATGTGTTCATTGTCAGTGAGATCATGGTTAATGGGAAGAGCTAGTTGATGAATATCAAGTATAAGCTGAAGTTCTCAAGGTGTCATCTACTTGGGGTGTGGATGAGATAACACCAGCAAAACTAACTCAGATGTTTCTGGCTCTTGCCACTACCCACTTCCATCCAGAATCCCCTCACCACCCAGGGATTTCTGACAGCCTCTGCGATTATCTTACATTACTCAAGAACTGCTTTTTTCCCATGAGAGACTCTTGAATGCTGACAAAAACTGAGGACTGATGGATGTAGGGGGGTGGGGGGATGGGCATGGAGGAGGGCACTCGTGGGGATGAGCACTGGGTGTTATGTGGAAACTAATTTGGCAATAAACTATTTGTAAAAAAAAATAATAATAATAATAATAAAATAAAATAAAAAGAACTGCTGTTTTCTCCCATAGTGGTCCATAGTGGTCCCCCCCTGCCCCCGACAGCCATGGCTTAAGAAGTCACTTGTTGTCCTGCCCTCACCAGGTTACCTTGCTCAGACTCTCACTTCTAGTGCTCCTCAAAGCTGTAAAAACTCAAAAAAAAAAAAAAAAAAAAGCTACCTTACATTCTCCTCATTTCTCACTGTCCCAGAGCCACACTGGCATGAATGGATGGCTCCCTTGCAGGCTCAGAGTTGTACATTGTGGTTCCTGGCATTCCTCATGGAAATGGACCCTTTGGGTCACACCTTCTGTTTCTCACTCAGTGGTGTTCAGACATGGGCTCAAAGGGATTGGGAACAGAGGCTCTACCCTCTTCTTTCTTACCTCATATGCTCCTCCCCTTTCCTTCATCTGGTGGGGATGGTGGTAGTGGTGAGGGAGCCCACAAGCAAACAATCTCCACATGGGACCACCCTCCAGTTCAGTAGACACAACCAGTAATGTTTGAGTTTCAGTTTGGTCCCAAGCTAGGGTGCCTATTAATGCAAGTAACAGTTAACAGGAACCTAGAGAATTTGGCTTAGGGTCCCTAAGCCCCCATCTGAAGCAGCAAGTGGGGATTGGGTTGTGGTCTAGCCAGTTCTTACAGCTGTGCCCTGGACAACATCTTCTTGGTAGGACCTAGAAAACTGGAGATGTGTGTGGTTGACATTGTTGCCTACCAAGGGTCCCAGGGAGTGTGTGTGTATATGTGTGTGTGGGTCCCATTGGCTTTAAGGACCTAACAATCTCACCATAGAATTAGAGTTACTTACTGATGGTATCATGGAAGTTACATAGAGATAGATAAGTATGGGTTCAAAGCACAGGCTTTAGGGAAGTGAGGGGCCTTAGAAGACACTGAGGCTCAGGATAAACAGATGACAGAGTGGAAGGCAAGCCCAGACAGAAACAGCTCAAACAAAGGCACAGGGATGAAAACATTCAAGAATTTTGATGTTGGCTGATGGTAAACTGAGCCTGATGGGGGCACAACGTTCTTGGCAGTCTTAACAGTGGGCATTAGATTGCATCAGTTGGGTGGGTAGGTTGGTGGAGAACCTTAGAAGTCAAACAGAGACATTTGAATTTGATGCAGAGACCATAAGGAAGCATTTCTGGCAATCTGTCTAAAGGGATATTTGGGAAGATTAATCTGGCAAGGGTTTATAACAGAAATTGGAGAGGGAGAAACTGTTTGAGAGATTAGCTTAAAAGGCTCTTATGTGATTCATCCCTCAGGGAGTTTTAAATTTAATTTAAAAATAAGGCAGTAGTGTGTATTATACATGTTCTTAGAACATGTGTGTGTCTTCCTTAAAACATTGTAAAAACATACTTATTTTATTTTTTGAAGAAGTCATATATCCATATGGGTCTTCAATCCAAGCAATATAAAGAGGTGTACAGTGAAGAGTTTTGCTCTCACCTCTGTCCCAGTTGGTCTCCTTCCCACCTGGCACCTGCCCCACCCCCCACAACACCACCACTCCCAACCACTTTCATAGCTTCCTTATGTGTGCTTCCAGAGCTTCTTTATGCAAACCCAAGCAAATGTTAATGTATGTTCTCATCTTTCCTCTTTTCTTACTCAAAAGATAAGGGGCTATACTTCCTTGGATTTTGCTCTTCTCACTTAAAAATAGATCTTGCAGATTTTTCCACATCATTCTTCTTGTCAGCTGCATAGTATTACATTATATGAAGAACCAGACCCTTATTAATGGATGTGTTCTCCAACAGTCTTCTGGTATTATATATGGTGTTGCAAAAAATAACTTGCCTTTATACCATTTTGTATGCGTGTGTGTATGTGTATATATCCACAGAATAAATTTCCCCAAGTGGGCTCATTGCATCAAAGTCTACATATATTTATAATTTTAATAGAGATTTGCAAATTGCCCTCTTGAGGGAGTTGTACTAATTTGTATTCTCGTCAGTAATATCTGGGATTGCCTGCTTTCCCACAGCCTTGCCAACACAGTGGGTTATCACTTTAGGGACTTTTTGGCTCTGTTAGATGAAATCTTCATGCAGCTCTAATTTGCTTTTCTCTTATTATGAGTGAAGTTGAGCATCTTTTCATATGTTTATGGGCCCAGTGGATTTTAAAAAGCTCCTTCTTAGGGGACTGACTTCATCATTTCTGTACTCCTCCCAAAGCCGCCCCAAATGCCTTGCTACAGAGCAGGTTTTCAGTCAAGATTTGTAAATCCAAGAAATGTTTGCATGAATGAGTAGATAAGTCACAGAATACATGGTCGCTGTCGGAGCTATAAATCTTCAATTGGATATGATTCTTCCCTCAAGTAGCATAAGATGATATAAGCTTACAGGGCAGATATAAAAGCAACATGTATATATATGTTTGAAGATTGCATGCCGTGTTCTAAGAGTGAATAATTATTTGCCTTAGGCTGAAAAATGGAGAAATTAAATACCTTGTTTATCCCCAGAAAGGGAAGCAGGAATCCCATAGCTCTTTTCCATGATTTCTTGTTCATTTGAAGAGTGGTTTGGAGCTGGTATGATTAAGTGGTTTCCATAGAACTAGTAGCATATCAGAAGGACAGACAAAATAAGGCCCCAGCATGTGGGTTCCTTAGGATCCTTCCACCTTCATTTCTCCTCAGAATCCACCCAGAACTCAGATCTGATAGCAGTGTAAACTGTCATTGGCTGGAGTTTGGAGCCTGAGTGTCTTTGTTTCTCTGTTATTCCTATATGTTCTCACATCAAAATACTGTGAGCCACAAGCACAGCATATTTGATTGTTTGCTAGTTTCATGAATTGTACAGAATTCTATACTCTGGCAGCACACTTGCCAACTGTCTGTTTTATGCTATTTCCAGTCAAAGAGAAGCCTCTGCTAGACAGGTGGAGAGTGAGAGCAATTGTCAGAAAGAACACAGCAGAATTCCCATGATGCACTCTTACCTGAAGTGATTTATCTAACAGCTGTGCTTGAACTGAACTGTGGCCCCTAAAGGAAAGCCTACCCCCAAAGAAGAATGAAGGCCTCCTCTTGATTATAAGGCTCCCCCTTCCTCCTTAAAGAATGAGAGCTGTCTTCACAGTCATGGTCCAGAATGTAAGATTACATCAAGCCAGGGGCATTGTCAACTGTGACAGCCACCTAAAGAGTAAGGAGGTCAAAAGGGGACAGGAAAAGAAGAAAGAAAAGATAGGTCTGAAATTCAGGTTAGAATCCTGATTCCAGGGACGCCTGTGTGGCTCATTCGGTTGAGCGTCCAACTTTGGTTCAGGTCATGATCTCATGGTTTGTGGGTTTGAGCTCCTTGTCAGGCTCTGTGCTGACAGCTAGCTCAGAGCCTGGAGCCTGTTTCAGATTCTGTGTCTCCCTCTCTCTCTGACCCTCCCCTGCTCGTGCTGTCTCTATCTCAGAAATAAATTTAAAAAACACTAAAAATTTTTTTAAAAAAAAGAATCCTGATTCCAGACCCTCTATAAATAAAAATAACTAATGAATGTTTTCAGGGACCTAGGAAAATAATGTGAGTGGGGACTCCATATTTTAAATAGATTGTTGATGGAGATTAGCTGTTTAAAATAATGATACTTGGAAACTTAAGATACTTGCAACCTTTCTATTTTTAGTTCTTTTCCATTCTGTTGTTACTGTTGAGGTGTGTGTGTGTCTGTGTGTATGTGTGTGTTAAAATGGGAGATCAAGAAGAAATGACTTTAACATATGTTCAACATCTAGTAATCTATTTAATACATCTGTGTCTGTTGTGTCAGTTCCTCCTCCGAATGCCATGTGTGCTGTTCCCATCTCTACTACTCACTCATTTTGTAGACAAAGAGGAGCCAGAAGAGGTTGTTCAAGGTCACATACTTCATAAAGAGGAGCCCAGGCTTTGACTCAGGTCTTCTGAACCCCAAACTGGAGCTCTTTCCAGGATTTGTTTCTTAGCTTATTGCAAAAATTAGTTTCAGGGAAAGAAATCCTGCACTGGGAAGTGCCAGAAAAGAAGCATTATCTTCACTTTCAGCAACAGAACCATCCTAAAGTGATGATCTGAAGCCATGGCAGCTGTGCTGTATCCAAACAGGGATAAGTGAGTAATCAATGCCCCTGGATGATTTTCCTGGTGATTATGCCACAGGGCAATGGGTCCACCGCAAGGCTGTCCAGCTACAGATTAGAATTGGAGCTACTCTTTAAGATATGCCACTTACCTAAGAGATAAACTTGCTAAGTGATAATGCATAATCCACAACATGACAACACACAATCTCTTCAAGCAGAATCTTCAGAGGAGCAACTTATCAGTTCCAGCCCATTTATTAGCATGTTTTTGTGATCAGTGATTATCCCCATGGGAATATGGAAATAATGAAGAGTCTAGCTTTCTGAGATAAAATATAACGTTTGTAAGATGTACGTCATTCATGAAGTAAAGAACAATTTATTAAGCACTTATTATGTGCCAGTTACCTTAGTTACAAGATGCCTGCAATTAAAGAGACCTCTTAATGAAGAAAGAAATTTGCTTTGAGAATAAATAGGTTAACTGCAAAATAGGTAATATATTTATTAATTATTTTACTTACTGTTTCAGTCACACATCATAGATTCCATGTAATCGAAGATTTATAAATATCCCAAACTCTTAAAAATAACTGCCTCTTTAAACATTCCCTCATCAAAGGTATCCCTCAGTCATTACCTGTTTTCAAATAAAAGCTTTTCTACAGAGTCACACAGAAATAATATGAAACCTCTTTGGAAGTACACATCTATTATTTCCAAGGATTGGTTTTTCCAAAGGCCAAATAAAGAACAGAAGTGGGTAACATTGTCATGGTTAGAATCATGGTCCTGCATCAAAACTCAAATGAATTTTCCACAAAGAAAATTATTCATTGAAAAGGATGTATCCCGAGTTTTCTACAATACTCAAGTTACCAAATTAATCAGTGAAACTCTTCAGCAGAAGGGAAAATAAAGCTGAAAGTCAAAGTTAGAGATAAATATACCTGTGTTTTAACCCTGATTTCTGTTTAGTTTTTGACCTATCAAGTAAAGTCATTTATTCTGTATTGACAGTAAACAAAGTTTGTCAGAAAAGGGAAATTTGCAAAAAACTGAAGCTTATCTCTTTCATTTTAACCAATTTTACATTTTGATAAATATCCTAAAAATCTATTGCATTGTTCTGTCAGCGTAAGGGAAGTATATCATACAACATTTAGTCTCTACATATTCTTAAACTCAATATCCACAAGTAAGCAGTGGTGGGTCTAGAGAACTCAAGACAAATAAATAAATACGAAGCAAGTCTTCCTGTGCATCTGTCAAACTGGAGAACGTGTAGGGAAAAAGTGTGAACTTTGATACTCTTAAAAGATTTTGTCACACATATGGAAACATTAACATCTTTTCTACATAAATTGATTTTGTATCCTTCTTTTTAGGTAAATTCCTAGAAAGTAGAAATTTTTATGCTCAGTAAGTGATTAGAAAGTGTGAAACATTTTTATTATTGGAGAATCTTGTGGCATTGGCACTGCAGTTACATTAAAACAAGAAGAGTGTGATGGATTTATCAGAGACAGTGTGAATCGCACAGGCCAGGGCTCATCTGTAGGAGAGAAAGTCTATACTGTTTGATTTTTCAGCAAGACCAAGAAAGCCCAGGCAGCTACATTTTAAAAACTAGAGTGTCACATTAGAATGTGTGTGTGTGTGTGTGTGTGTGTAGTGTAGTGTAGTGTTGTTATTAGGTGTTTTATTTTTTACTTTGCATTACGGGAAAGTCCTAGAAATCTGTTAGATTTCTTACTACAACTGAAACCAACCACTTCTTTTTAATACAGGGCTATGTTTAGTTCCCCAATAATGTACAGGCAAAAACATCAGCAGTTAATCTTTTGGTTAATCTAATTCATTGTTTGTCAGTTTAAGAGTAACAATTTTTGAATTATATTTTCACCCAAAGACATGAAAGTTTCTAGCTAGAGGGGAAGAAAGAAAGAACACCAGTGTTTAAGGCGAACAGGAGTCTGCTGTGAAAACTAAGCAGCCATAGGCAGGGAGAGGGGAGGACAAGCCACCACTGTGGAGTCGTGGGAACAAAGAGAACAGAATCAGGCTGAGTTGATGTAATCAGATCACATAAGGACTGCAGAGAGACTAGGGTGGGGGGGGGTTTCTGGTCCAGCATGTAAGAAGCTTGGAAGTCATCACTTTCTCCTAATGGCAAGTAAAAAGCTGAACAAACAAAAAAAAATCAGCAATTCTTTTTAGATACATAAAGTAAATGAGGTCACATTACCCTGGCTCTTCAAAATTGGAGAGAGAGGTGAATGCAGAGAACCATGACTTACTGAATCAGAGATCCATATGCACAAATCTCTACAGGAATCAGTGATAAGGTAGAGAACCTGAACTATAATTACCAAATTGTTGGAGAACCCCACACTTTTGTGAGTTTTACCTCCAAGAGCTCTACCATATCCTTACTGTGAATATTGGTGAAAAATATCCTAATGCTTTTGGCATAGGCAGGAGGAAAGGAACATTTTGAAATATGCCAGAGAACTCTGTTCTTCACAAAGTCTGCCATTAGGAGAAACTCTCTCTCTCTCTCTCTCTCTCTCTCCCTCTCCTTCTTTCAAAAGAGTACATTTTGAAAGAGAGAGAGCAAGGGAGGGACACAGGAAGAAAGAGAGAGAATCTTAAGCAGGCCCCACACTGAACATTGTGCCCTACACAGGGCTCAATCCCACCACCCTGGGATCATGACCTGAGCCAAAATCAAGAGTCAGATGCTCAACTGACTGAGCCACCCAGGAGCCCCAGGAAGAAACTCTTTAACATGAGTCTAACCTGCTGGGGTTTTATCAGACCCTAACTGACCTGGGAGAAGGTAAATGCCAAATCTCAGCCCCCTTTAGCTTTCTACATCGGATAAAGCAAATACCCACCTCTAGCCCACCTATGCAGTCCTGTCCCACCTAAGTCGGGGTGCAGGGGGAGAGAGACTGAGAAGCATGTGTGGAGCTCATGGTCCAGGGGCATAGCTCGTTAAAAGACTGAGACCTAAACATTTTCATATAGAATGCCTCCCCTCTTCCTGCCACCCTACCACCACATTACTAAAGGCTTATTTACATCAGCTTCTTTTACTCAACACGTCATGTCTGGCTATCAAGAAAAAGTTACAAGACATACTAAAAGGCAAAACAATAACCACCACAACAACAAACAAACAACAAAAACCAAACCACCAATACAGAATCCCCCAAACCAAAAATCAAACCAAAAAAAACCCCGCACCATAAAACAATTCAGAAACATAGAGCAAGCATTAAAACTAGACATAATATGGCAAGGGTGTAGGAATTATTAAACCAGGACTTTAAAACAGCAATAATGAATACCCTAAGGGCTTTATCTTAATGGATAAAGTAGACAACATGCAAGAGAAGATGGGCAATGTAAACAGATTGATGGAAATTCTAAGAATTTTTAAAATGCTAGAGATCAAGAACACTACAACAGAAATGAACAATGCCCTTGATAAGCTTGTTAGGAAACTATATATGACTGAAGAATCTCTGAGCTTGAGGATATTTCAACAACAACCTCTAAAGCTAAAAAGAAAAGCGAATTAAAAAAAATAGAACAAAATATTCAAGAACTGTGGGACAGCTACAAAGGATGTCACAATATGTATAATGGGTATACAAAAGTAGAATAAAAGGAACAGAAGTGTTTGAAACAATAATTACTGAGAATTTCTCCAAAATTACTTTCAAACCCCAAACCACAAATCCAGGAAGCCTAGAGAATACCAAGTAGGAAAATGCCTGAAAAACTACACCCAGGCATATCATTTTCAAACTACACATAATCAAACTACAGAGAAGAAAATCCCGAAAGAATCTAGAGGGGGAAAAATACCTTACTTACAAAGGAGCAAAGAGAAGAATTACATCCCATTTTTCTTCAGAAACATGCAAGCAAGAAGAGAGTGGAGTGACACATTTAAAGCTTTGAGAGAGAAAAAGCCACCAACCTAGAATTCTATGCCTTGCAAAACTACCCTTTAAAACTGAAAGAGAAATAAAGACTTGCTTAGATAAACAATAATTAAGGGACTTTGTTGTCAGTAGATGTGCCTTGCAAGAAATGTTAAAAGAAGTTCTTTAGAAAGAAAGAAAGTGATGTAGGTCATAAATTTGGATGTACGTAAAGAAAGGAAGAGCAATTGAAGAAGGAATTAATGAAGGTAAAAGAGAAACTTTCATTTCTCTTAATCTAACAGATAACAATTTATTCAAAATAATAACAACAATGTATTTGATTATGATTATGTATATATATTCATTCATATGTATGTATATATGTGCTTGTACATGTGAGTGAATGTGTATATATGTATTGTATACATACATATGTATGTACATACATATATACACATGTATACATGTATACACATGTGTGCATGTGTATACATATATACATATATATGTACTTATGTGTAAGTGAAAAGAATGACCGCAATGACGGAGGGGAGGGAGGAATTAGGATTATTCTGTTACTGTAAATTACACTACTGATGAAATGGTACATTGTTATTTGAAAGTGGATTTGGGTTAGCTGTAAATGTATATTGGAAACAGGCCAACTACTCAAAAATGTGAAAAAGGAAGTACAATTGATATACTAGGAAAGGAGAGAAAATGGGATCATGTAAACTGCTCAGTTAAAACTACAAAAAGCAGAAAAGTAGAAAACAAAAATACAAAGAAGAAAGGCAACAAACAAAAAACAGTAACAAATATGAGAGATATTAATCCAACTATACCAATAATCAATTTGAATGTTGTTTAAATGCACCAAATAAAGAAAGACATTGTCAGTGGGTTCAAAAAACAAGACCCACCTATTTGTTGTCAATAAGAAACTCACATTAATATAAAGACATATATAGTTTTAAAAGTAAAAGAATGGAGAAAGATATGCCATTCTAACACTAATCAAAATAAAGTGGGAATAGCTATATGAATTTCAGACACAGCAGACTTCATAGCAAGGGTAGTTATCAAGGATAAAGAAGAGCATCATATAATGATAAAGAGGTCAATTCCCCAAGAAGACATAACAATCCTTAATGTGTATGCATATAACAACAGAGTGTCAAAATACATGAGACAAAACTTGATAGAACTGCAAGGAAAACTAGATGAATCCACTATTGTAGTTGGAGACTTCCAACATCTCTGTGTCAGAAATGGACAAATCCAGCAGGCAGAAAAATAAGTAAGGACATAGTTGAACTCGACGATACCTTCATTCAACTGGATATATTGGACATCTATCCACTTCATCTAAGAACAGAAATATACATATTCTTCTTGAGCCCACATGGAACATTTACCAAGATAGATACATTCTGGGTTATAAAGTACACTTTAACAAACTTAAAGGAATAGAAATCACATAGTGTCTACTCTCAGACCACAATTGAATTAAACTAGAAATCAGTAACAGAAAGATTACTGGAAAATCCCCCCCAAAACTTGGAGATTGAACAATACACATCTACATAATACATGGGTCAAAGAAGAAATCTTAAGAGAAATATAGCAATACTTTGAACTAAATGAAATGAAACTATGACATCAAATTGTGTGGGATGCAGCAAAAGCAGAGCTTAGAAGAAAATGTATAGCATTGAATGCAATATTAGAAAAGAAGAAATATCTAAAATCAGTCATCTAAGCTTCTATGTTAGGAAACTAGAAAAGGAAGAGCAAATTAAATTCAAACTAAGCAGAAGGAAAGAAATAATAAAAATTGGAGCAGTAATCAATGAAATTGAAAATAGGAATTCAATAGAGAAAGTTAATGAAACCAAAAGCTGGTTCTATGAGAAGATCAATAGAATCAATAAGCCTGGTGTTTGAAACTGGACCACTTTCTTAACATGAATACAAAAATAAATTCAAAATGGATGAAAGACCTAAATGTGAGACAGGAAACCATCAAAATCATAGAGGAGAAGACAGGCAGCAACTGCTTTGACCTGGATCACAGCAACTCCTTCCTTGATATGTCTCTGGAGGCAAGGGAAATAAAAGCAAAAATTAACTATTGGGACCTCATTACGATAAAAAGCTTCTGCACGGCAAAGGAAACAATCAACAAAACTAAATGGCAGTTGATGGAATGGGAGAAGATATTTGCAAATGACATATCAGATAAAGGATTAGTCTCCAAAATCTATAAAGAACTTGCCAAACTCAACACCCCAAAACAAATAATCCAGTGGCAAAAAATGGACAGAAGACATGAACAGACACTTTTCCAGTGAAGACATCCATATGGCTAATAGATGTAGGAAAAGATGCTCAACATCACTCATTATCAGGGAAATACAAATCAAAACCACAATAAGGTACCACTTCACACCTGTCAAAATGACTAAAATCAACAACTCTGGAAACAACAGATGTTGGTGAGGATGCAGAGAAAGGGGAACCCTCTTGTACTATGAGTGGGAATGCAAACTGGTGTATCCACTCTAGAAAACACTATGGAAGTTTCTCAAAAAATTAAAAATAGAACTACCCTATGACCCAGCAATTGCACTACCAGGAATTCAATCAAAAGATACAAAAATGCTTATTTGAAGAGGTACATACACCCCAATGTTTATAGCAGTGCTATCAACAATAGTCAAATTATGGAGAGGGCCCAAAGGTCCATCAACTGATGAATGGATAAAGAAGATTTATATCTTATATATAGAAGATATAAATATATTATATATAAGATATAAATATTATATATATAAGATATAAATATTATATATATACATATATCTTGCCATTTGCAACAAGGTGGATGGAACTAGAGGGTATTATGCTAAGTGAAATAAGTCAATCAGAGAAAGACAGATATCATATTTCACTCATATGTGGAATTTGAGAAACACAACAGATGAACCCGGGGGAAGGGAAGGAAAAAATAATATAGAAACAAAGAAGGAGCAAACCATAAGAGGCTCTTAAATACAGAGAATAAATTGAGGGTTGCCAGAGGGGAGATGGGTGGGATTATGGGTTAAATGGGTGATGGGCACTAAGGGAGGCACTTTTTGGGGTGAGCACTAGGTGTCATATGTGAGAGATGAATCACTAGGTTCTACTCCTGAAGCCAAGACTATGTATGTTTAAGTAACTTAAATTTAAACTAAAAAAGAAAAGAAAAAAAAAAAGAATCAATAGGCCTGTAGCCCAGCTAACTAAGAAAAAAAGAGGACACAAATTACTAATATCAGAAATGAAAGAGGAGACCTCCCTACAGGCCATGAATATTAAAAGATAATAAAGAAGTACTATGAACAACTCTATGCCCATGAATTTGATAACCTAGATGAGATAAATGGATTGATTCCTTGAAAGACATATTCTGCCAAAACTCACTGAAGAGGTAATAGACAATCTCAATAAGCCTATATGTATTAAAGAAATCAGAAAAGTTACCTTCTAAAACAATGGGCCCAGGTGGGTTCACTGGAATTTCATCAAACATGCTAGGAAGAAGTTATATCAATTTTCACAATCTCTTGAAGAAGGTAGAAAAAGAGGGAATACTTTTTAACTGATTCTATGAGGCCAGCATTACCCTAATACCAAATAGAAGAAGGCATGGGAAGAAAATACAAAATAGTGTCTCTCATTAACATCAATACAAAAATCCTCGATACTCGTCTATTTTTGTTTTTGTTTTTTTGTGCTTTTGGTGTCATATATATAAGATCATTGCCAAGATCAATGTCATGAAGTTTTCTCCTGTTTTCCTCAAAGAGTTTTATAGTTTCAGATCTTATGTTTAAGTTTTTAATACATTTTGAGTTAATTTTTCTTTTTTTTTTTTTTTACAAATA